>NC_132792.1:9090909-9393939 GCF_048418805.1 Vulpes vulpes | reverse complement strand
CTCCTCCCCCACATCCCTCCCCCTCTCCAAATGTTCCCTATATGGAGAAGGATGACACACCCTGGATCCTGAACACACCTGTGACCACCCACCAGTCTCTCTTCCTCTTCATCCAAACTTCTCAAACTGGTTCCCTCCACTGCCCGTTGCCACCCTGGCAGTGTTCATTCACATGTCAGCTGAGAGCAGGTCAGCCTGCCAGCCAAAGTGGAAAAAAATCACTACACAGGTACCGGGTTGTGTCCTTGGGGACACCTGTGCAGGTTGGTGTGGTCATCACTCGCAAGACCATGAGCCTCTTGACTTCCCTTGTTTTGGTGATGCCGCATCTGTGTTCCTTATTCCTGGCTCCTTCAGAGATGCCTTTTTTGGGGGGCTTGCCTCCCATCTGAAATGTAGGCGATTGCTGTGGTTCTGTCCTTGACCCACTGTCTGGGCCAATGTTTGTACATTTACCTGGGCCATCTTGTTTACTCTCAACCTTTCACCAACATTCAGGTGGGGCAGACTCTGAACTCCTGTCTTCAAGTCAGCTCCTGTTCTTGGGCTCCCAGCTTCTGGGCCCCACGCTGGGTTGTCCTCATACTCCTCAAGCTATAAATGTTGGAGGTTTCTCCTCTCCCCCTAAACCTGCTCCCTCATTCCCTCAGTGCTACCGAGTCATCAAGGTTAGAGATGCTCAGAGATGCCTTGACCCCTTCTTCCCCATCACGTCTGGATTCAATACATTGGCAAGTTCTGCTGGCTTTCTTTTCATCTCAAGTATTTTTTTTCTGCCCCTCCTGCCATTGCTATTTATCAGGGCCACTGGTTTTCCTCCCCATGCTGTGTTCCCTGACTCATCTTGTCCCATCCGGAGGCATGTTCCTTGTGGTGGCCGGAGTGATCTTTTAAACACAGAACACTGACCATGTCTCTCCCATTCTTAAAACCTTCCAGTGGCTCATGATTGCCCTCAGGATAAAGTGCAAACACAGCCGCATGACGCAGATTCATAGACTCATGCCCTCATCTCCACCCTTCTCTTCAGCCTCTACTGCCTGTGAGTCCCTGCACTGGACCTTATGTTCCAGAAACACCGAAGCATTGTGCTCCTGCCTAGGCACGGTCGCAGATGCTGCGGGTGTCCTGAGCTCCTCTCACAGAAGTCCCCCTGCGGGCCCTTGCATCGCTTGGCATGGAGCTTTCCTCTGACCGCCAGAGGACACTCTGCCCATTGGAGCAGGAAATTAATGCCCCTCAGAGCTGCTCTCAGCCAGTGGCTTATGGTCCTCAGCTCCTTCATCCCCTGGGCCAGAGAGCTGTGAGGTCGGCTTTCTACATGCTCCCGAATTCCCAGTGGGATTGAGCTCCAGGCGCCCCCAGAGGTTATGAGTCTGATAATTTAGCCCTGCCTTTCCTTCCCACCCTCCTGCCTAACTTTGGCTTCCTGGGACCACCTCTAAGTGAATTATTTTCACCCAAATCCTTGTCTCAAAGTCTGCTTCTAGGAGAGTCAAACGAAGACACACACACACCTTCTTATCTCACTTGAATGCTTTTTATTCCTACTGTCTGTCCCTTGATGGGACATGTCCTTCCTTCCTGAAGTTAGCCTCCCTAGCCAGGCTAACTCTTGTTTTCTGCCTTCATTAGCCACATAGATACAGTGTCTTCTTCTGCAAACCTTCCCGGACTGCAGATAGGGTCAGGAGGCTGAGTACAACCTGTGAACTGGATTCCATATCCCTGGCTGCCTGAATTATCACCTACAGCTTATCTCTTCCTTTAGTGTGAATTCCATAAGGCAAAGACCCCATACCATTCATCTCAGTCCATTCTAATAATCCGGTTCATATTTTTGGGATGCCATAAATTATAGCCCCCACTATAATGCATGCTGTCCATAGGGTCTGGTACAAGGCAAATGCTCTAAACTGTTGGAATTAATGCCTCCCTGGTCTTTGCAGGAAACATCAAAGATTATGAAGTGCTTTCGTATGAATTCAATGATTTAATTCTTGCAATGGTCCTGTGAAGTAGGCACGATTCTTATTGCCACTTTCCAGATAAGAAAATGAGAGAGAGACAGAGAGAGAGGAGTAAAGCTAGTGTTTTGTATCATACAACTAGCAGTGGAAGAACCAGGGTTGGAGGACCTCCAGGGTCCTCCCCACTCTGCACACTTGGGCTTGTGTCATCTGGTTTCCACGCACTCCATCTGAGAAAGATGGTGCCCCTGATTCAAGATCAATCAGTCTTGAGCTTCCAGAGTGGAGGAATCTGAATGAATGCCTTTGCTGGTCCTCATCCAAAAGAGCACAGGCTGGTGGTGACTGGCAGCACTGGGTTGGGTTGGGCAGGGTGTGGGGAGTGCAGGTTGTGGTCAAGGAGCAGAGCAAGGGTACAGGGCTTTCTAAGTGTGGCCATTCACCTTGGCCTTGAGCAATGCAGTGATACCCCAGGAGGAGCCTGACTCCCTACTTTCTCTGATTCCTCCAATTGGCTGTGATTTGGAGAAAAAAAAACTGTCTCTTATGTATTATATCACTTTGTTCAGGCTGCCCTCACAAAGTACCACAGACTGGGTGGTTTAAACATCAGAAATTTATGTTCTCATGGTTCTGGAGGCTACAAAGTCTAGGTTCAAGGTGTCAGCAGACTTGATTTCTCCTGAGGGCTGTCTCCTTGACTTTTTTCTCCCTGTATCCTCACATGGTCTCCCTGCTGTGTATGTCTGTGTCCTAATCGCCTCCTCTTAGAAGAACACAGTCAGAGTCGATTAGGGCCCTGCCCTAATGGCCTTGTTGGAACTTAACCACCTCTTTAAATATCCTATTTCTAAATACAGTTGCATCCAGAAGTCTCGGGGGTTAAGACTTTAACATATGAATTATAGGAGACACAATTCAGCCCATAATGCTCCATTATTTCTATTTTCTGTTTAAAACAGAGAGACACGAGAAAACCCTACCAGAGCCCTCTGAAACCCCTTCCATGACACAGTGGGCCAGCTCACCTGCCATGTCTGCCTGGAGATATATAAATGCTGCTGTGGTATAAAGGCCGGTCACCAGGGGTTTCTCATCATCATTTATCTGCTGGAATGTTCTCACCAATCCTAGCTCCTGCCACCCTCTCCTTAGTTTCACTTCTCAGCCTCTGCCAACAACCAGAATGCTCCGATTGCTTATATAACACAAATAATGCTAATAATATCAGCTACAACTATGGAGCGCTTCCTGCACGACAAGCATCACACAGGATGCTGCACACACATCATCGCAATGAATGGCTCACAAACCTCAGGACCTAGATACGGTTAAGATCCTGGTTTACTTGTGAGGACATTGAGGCATGTTGCAGTTAAGTAATTTACCCATGACCTGTGGTTGTTAGGAGACAGAGTTGGAATTCACACCCGCCCAGGGAATCTGCCCAGAGCTCATACTGCTGCTACTAATGCTAATAAGCAAACACCAGGACCATAGCCATCACCGCAATAACAACAATAATAATCAGGATGGTGCCTAGGAATAAATGTCACTGGGACTGGAAATTGGACCCAATAAGTCCCTCTGAATGGATGGTTGATTTAACACTAGGTATTGGGGTTCCTAGGCCATAAACTCCAAGCCCTGTGACCTGAGTTCAGATCTCAACTCTGCTGTTTCCTATTGGAGGATGGAGGGGTAGGACTGGGGTGGTAGGAGGCTCATTCCTTTCTGCCAAATGTTATCTGGAGAAAAGAGTGGCCAGAAGGAACCAAACCCAGGGCACTGGCTTTCAAGCATACTAGGTGGCCTAACTATACTGAACCCACCTTGCACCAGGCTGCGTTGGGCACTTCATGTGTTCTCACCTGATTTAATTCTCACACCAACTCAGCAAGGTCTGCATTATTTCCCATTAATCAGAGGAGGATATGTGCTCACAGAGGTTGGGTAAGCTGCCCTAAGTCACATAGCTAGTTATAAGCAAAGATGGAATTTGTGCTGCACACAGAAGAGGTGAGGGGTTTGGAGGGGCCATGGAAGAGCTCTAGTCACCTGTCTACACCTTTAAAAACAGCCCCAGGGATGCCTGGGTGGCTCAGCGGTTGGGTGCCTGTCTTTGGCTCAGGTCATGATCCCCGGATCCGGGATGGAGTCCAGCATCGGGCTCCCTGCGAGGAGTCTGCTTCTCTCTCTGCCTATGTCTCTGCCTCTCCTCTCAATCTGTGTCTCTCATGAATAAATAAATAAATCTTTAAAAAAAATAAAAACAGCCCCATCGTTCTACTCTCCCCAGAAGACTGCTTTGGATATGCCATCTGTTTTTGTTGTTGTTGTTGTTGTTATTTTGGGCTCAAAAAAAAAAATAAGAGCACTGTTAACTGGGGAGGGATTGATGAATATAGAAGAGCTATTATTGTTCTATCATACTCTGGTCTGGGCTTCGTAGAGGGTTTTGAGCATATGTGCACTCCCTGGTCTGCCCAGATATCAAGATGAAGACTCAGTCGGCTCTTTGTCTGGGGAACCCAGACCTCCCTGATTCCAGGTCCTGTGTTTCTTATACTGAGTCAAGCCACCTCTCTGCTGAGGAGAAGCAATGTCTGAGGCCTATTGACTTTATTAGTATCCTCAGGTTTCTGTGCCAACATCACCACCTTGGAGAGACCCTCCAGTGTCCACTCCCCACCCCCTTCACTACTCTGTTCTCTTACTCAGCTTCTGTCCTCGGAGGACTGATCACTCCTGGGTACCACGTTGCATATTTATTCATGTTCATGTCTATCTGCCCATGCAAACGCATGCTCCGTATCACAGTTTGACCCCCAGGACCTAGAACAACACCTGGCACGGGGTTTCCCTCAATAAATACTTGCTGAATTTGAGTGAATGAGTCGGGTCGGTGGGAGACTAGGCTCAGGAAGGAACCAAAAAGATGACAGCTCACACTGATCAAAAATAACAGCGACAACCCGATATGCTTCTAAAAGGTGCCAAGCACCATTTAGACACTTTGTGCATAGTTACTCATGGAAACATAGCAATCAGATCAAGTTGGGAAGGATTGTTGCCTTGCAGGTGAAGAAAGTGAGGTCCAGAGAGGTTCATCACTTGCTCAGTTCCAGAGGTAGTGAGAGGAGGAGCCAAGATTGAATCTAGGGCATCAGGCTTTTGAGAGCGCCACATGGCCTTTCGATGCTGAACCCACCTGGCACCAGGCTGTGCTGGGCACTTCATGTGTTCTTACTCAATTTAGTTCTCAAGCTAAAGTCAGCAAGATTGGAATTGTTCCCTCATTAATTGGATTACAAAATGGATTCAGAGAGGTTGGGTGAGCTGCTCCAGGTCATACAGCGGGCGAGCGGCAGAGATGAAATTTGTGCTATCCGGACTTTGCAGCACCTGGGACACCTGCTGTCATTAGCGTCCTTTCTACAGGTCTTAAAAAAGCTACAATGAGCAAGCAGGTTTCCCAGGACTGAGCAATAGCAATAGCCAAGTTGGAGTATTGGTGAGAAAGCCCCTGCCCTGGGGTGATGAGCACCATTCTAAGTCAGAAGTCCAGCGGAATGTAGAAGCTGCCAGAACCTTTGTGGGGTGCCACAGCCAGGACCCACTGGACAAGATGTCCCAGGGGGTGAGGCTTTGCCCACCTGTATTTAGCTCGCTTGTCACTGCTGCCCCTTCTCTCCCATCCTGCCCTCACAGCAATGTGGCACAAAACACAAAATCTAGCTTTGAAGGTGAAGCAGACCTGGGTGTGAATTCAAGCTCACTACTCACTAGTGTTGTGTTCAGACTTCTCTGAGGCTCAGTTTCTTCTTCTAGGAAATGGGGATAATCATTCTTATTGCCTTACCGCTCACATCTGTGAGCCGTGCTGTGGCCTCGCGGAGGCTGGGACCCACACTCACGATGTCCAAACCCCAATCAGACTCTCAGAGGTTTGTATTGTAGTTCAGATTTGTAGTGGGAAGAGAAGCTAAGGATGCTTCTCGCAATAACACAGCAGGGCACTGGGAGTTCCTGCAGATCACAGCAGTCCCGGCTCTGCCTGTCACCCCTTCCCATGTCACATTACTCTGTCACACACACACACACACACACACACACACACACACACACCCTAGTCTTGCCAAACCCCTACAGGCACACGGTAGGGGCAGTGCAGCACAGAGGGAAGAAACCCAAGGGACTGGACTTGACCCACAGCTTTGCTTACATAGAGGACATGTCATGGCCCTCTCTGAGCCTCCAAGTCTTTGTCAATAATGCGGGGGTGGTGATCTCTCTTCTTAAGACTGTAACTGGAATGAAAGATCCTGGACATCACTTGCCTATCTCAGTACTTGGTTCGCAGCAGGTGTTCGGTAAATGGTATTTATAGTGCAAACATTCTCTAGGCCATGTCAAAGCTTGGTGGCTAAGACTGGTCAAGTGTGAACTCCTGAAATAGTTAAAAACTCAAAGAAGCATGACAAGACAGTTGACTGAAAATATCTTCTAGGATTAAGGCTGAACTGGTCATTTATTTTGCTTAGTGGAGGTTTGGCTTGGACCCCAGCTGATGGCTTGGAGCCTCGGCAGCTCTGGGAGGTTCTCTCCTTTTCTAGAGAAAGCCAGCAAATTCCTGCTTTCCTCCTCTGGTCCCAAGTACCTTATTGTTTTGGTATTTTAACCAAAAAGTAGTTCTCTTTCCTTCTCTCTTCTGGTTTTTCCTCTGACGGCTCATGTTTCACCTGCTTCTTTGGGGGTCCTGCCCGATGCACATCACTAATCTCTCTGCTTCCTTGTCTTCGTCAAGAAGCTCTTGCAGCAAAGGGCTTCCTGACCCTAGGGAGGCTTGAGAAAACCAGGCCTGAAGCTGGTTCTAGAGAGCTCCATCTGTCGAGTGGGGTGGGTGGTGCTTCGACATGCATCCAGGAGACCTTCAGGACCCGGGTGCATGAAGATTACTCAAGCAGCAGCTTACTCATCCCTTTCACTTCTCTTCTGCTGATTTGCTGTGGTGGCTTGGGTGGCAAACGGATCCTGGGGGTTTCTCCTGATTTTACCCTCAGGCAAGGGTCATGCACCCAAATGTCTTCAGTGGATCAGCCGGTGACATCAGCAATAACATCTCACCCACATAGAGAGAGACGTTGCAGAGCCTGACACAGAAACACGTGCGCAGAGGTATATAAAACTCAAATCTCAATCCAGTCTCGCAATCCAGTCTCTCAATCCAGTCTCACATTAAGGCCATCTTAGAGATGAAGCCCCTGAGGCCGGGGAGGCTCTGCCGTAGACTTCGTGGTGCAAGGCAGTCTGGGTAGCCTGATGCTCTGGGGTAGCATGGTCTCCATTCTCCTGTGCTCACATGAGGGCAGCAGAATTCTCCCAGAGGTCAGGACCAGTGTGTCCAACTGCACCCCTCCCAACACCACTCTCCCTCCCGGCCAGACCAGCCTGGGCTCACCTCGTTGTCCCGGTCTTTCTCCAGGAAGTGGCGGGCTACGTGGCTGGGTAGAATGTTCCGGAGCATGTTCTCATTGTGTTCTCTTAGCTCTTTCATCTCGTTGATCTCTTCTTTGGCCTGTACTCGCCAAAGGAAGTCAAGGCGGGCCGTGTACTCCAGCTGTCGTGCATGAGAGAGAAAGAGAAGGAATGAGTGAGCTCTGGGGTGGGGGATACACAGCGTGAGAGGGGGAGAAGGCTTCTCTGGAATCCTTCACAAACAAAACAGAGCCCGAGCTGAACATTTGGAGGGGCATTTTGCCTGAGGCCCAGGGATCCAACGGTGATTAGACTCCACAGGGCTTCCTAACATAAAGGCACCTGTGCTTTTGTGATTATGTAACTATCTGGGGATGTGTGTGTTGTCTACTAGATCGTAGGTGCTATGAGACCAGGAGTCCCTTCACCGGCTCAGTGACACCCTTACCATGGAGTACCATGCCTGGCACAGGGGAAATCCTCTGTCAATATTTTTTGACTCCACAAATAATAAAGCCAGCTAACACCCAGATGGTGCTTGCTATGTATGAGCTATTATTCTAAGCAATACCCATTTCTTCACTCCTTTCATCACACAACAACCCTGATAGGGAGGTATCATTATCCATCCCTATTTTGCAGATGAGATGTTAAAGCAAACAGGGTTGAGTGACTTGACCAAAGTCACACAGTAGTTAGTGGGGAAGCCAGGATAGGAGTTAACTCCAGAGTCCAAGGCCATAGTCTGAGCTCTTCATCACTGTGCAAGAGGAAGAAAGGAATAGAAGGATCGTGGATTTTACATTGTGCCACAGATGTGGCTTAGAGTCCTGGTCCCACATTCAAATGCTGTAACCTGGACTAGTGACTTCGTTAGAGATTCCTCATCTCTAAAGCTGATATGGACACCAGAGACCACGCAGGACCGGAAGAAGAATTATTTGGGAAGTTACAGAGAAGGCATGTGGCTCACAGTAGGTTCTCAACACATAGCATTACCTCCCTTGTGTCTTAGTATCTCGGTACTGGAGAGTGGACAGCTTCCTTTTTATTTTTTTTAAAGATTTAATTTATTTATTCATGAGAGACACAGAGAGAGACAGAGAGAGAGGGAGAGAGAGAGAGAGAAAGAGAGAGAGAAGGAGAAAGAGAGAGGCAGAGACACAGGCAGAGGGAGAAGCAGGCTCCATGCAGGGAGCCTGATGTGGGACTCGATCCCAGGACTCCAGGATCATGCCCTGGGCCAAGGCAGGTGCTAAACCGCTGAGCCACCTGGGGATCTCCAGACAGCTTCTTTTTTAAAGAATCTCCCAAACCATATTTATCACAGCTTGGGGGATGCCATTCTTTCCAAGTTTTTTTTTTCTTTTTTTTTCTTTCCACGTTTTTAACTG
The DNA here is from genome assembly GCF_048418805.1 of Vulpes vulpes. Lineage (NCBI taxonomy): Eukaryota > Metazoa > Chordata > Mammalia > Carnivora > Canidae > Vulpes > Vulpes vulpes. Next base: position 9,385,097 of record NC_132792.1, on the reverse strand, counting down.
TCGGAATGGACAACATGCTGCATGGCCAAACACGTGGTCAGACGCCCTGAATTCAAGGATCAAAAACATTCAGCTGGTTTCTTTCCTTTGTGTTATGTGAAAGCCTCAGTGGATGGTAAAAATTTGGAAAGACAGAGGCACAAGATTATTCCTTCAGCAGAATTTGTAATAGCAGAAGCTTGAAACAACCCCGGTGCTCATTTTGTTGGCTGAATAGGCTATTGTACGTGGCTATAAAATAAAAGGGGGGGCTGTTTCTCTCTACTTTGATGGACTAGTCTCCAAGTGGAGAAAAGCATGTGTAGTATGCCACCTTCGAGCTACTAAAGGAGCAGCTAGAGGGTATTATGCTAAGTGAAATAGAGAAAGATAAATACCATAGGATTTCACTCGTATGTAGAATTTAGGGAACAAAACAGATGAACATAGGGGAAGGGAAGGAAAAATAAAATAAGATAAAAATAGAGAGGGAGGCAAACCATAACAGATTCTTAATTCTAGGAAACAAACTGAGGGTTGCTGGAGGGGAGAGGGTTGGGGGGATGGGGTAACTGGGTGATGGGCATGAAGGAAGGCATGTGATGAGATGAGCACTGGGTGTTGTCTGCAATTGATGGATCACTGAACTCTACCCCTGAAACTAATAATACACTGTATGTTAACTAAACTGAATTTAAATAAAGAATCGAAAAAAATAAAAGGGAGCATCTACTTCTTTCTTTCTCCATATATTTTTCTTTATTTATTGGAAAGTTGAAGAATAAAAAGTCAAACATAAAAACTCATTACTGAAGAGATGAGGAAGGAAGGGAAATAGGGATAGAATTTAAAGTTTTAAAATTCTTTTTTAATTAATTTATTTTATTTTATTTTATAAATTTATTTTTTATTGGTGTTCAATTTGCCAACATATAGAATAACACCCGGTGCTCATCCCGTCAAGTGCCCTCCTCAGTGCCTGTCACCCAGTCACCCCCACCCCCCACCCACCTCCCCTTCCACCACCCCTAGTTCGTTTCCCAGAGTTAGGAGTCTCTCATGTTCCATCTCCCTTTCTGAAATAAGTCAATCGGAGAAGGACAAACATTATATGGTCTCATTCATTTGCGGAATGTAAAAAATAGTGAAAAGGAATAAAGGGGAGGGGAGAGAAAATGAGTGGGAAAGTTTTAAAATTCTATCTTGTTTCATAAACTTGGCTGTAGAAGCGTGGAAACATTTTACTTAATTATAAATTAAGTTTATATAGATGTTAAAAAAAACTGTAAAAAGAAACACGCGGACAAACAAATGAATCTACACATATAACCATGCCGCGAGGAGATATCCCGAATATCTTAACACAATAATTTGATGACACATTTGTAGAGGGAACTGTTCTGAGGATAAAAAGAACTCCAAGATGATCTTAAAAGGATGTTAAAACTGTTTACAACAATTGTATTGTAGGTGGTAGTGTCTGTATCATTACTCTTAGACTACTGCATGTGAATTGCAGGATAAAGCAAATGGGTAATTGTATTGATGTCACTGAGAACTGGTATTTCTGGAAAGGGAAAAAAGAAGTGCAGATATAAAAGATATAAAACTGATGGGTCTAAGCCAAAAGCCAATAAGTATCACTATGAATTCATGGTATATATATATTTTCTAGGTAGGCCCACTGATATAAAAGCCTAGACAATAGGGGCAGCTGGGTGGCTCAGTGGTTGAGCGTCTGCCGTTAGCTCAGGTCGGGAGCCCGGGGTCCCGGGATCCAGTCCTGCATTAGGCTCCCTGCAGGGAGCCTGCTTCTCCCTCTGCCTATGTCTCTGTCCCTCTCTCTGTGTCTCTCATGAATAAATAAGTAAAATATTTTTTTAAAGGCTAGAAATAATGAAAATCTAGCAGCAGTGGGAACTCCCAGTGTCCAACCTGTGGTTTCCAAATGTCAATTACTACAAAAATGAGCTCGCACTCTTTGCAGAAATGGCCAAAGTTTAGGGCAGAACATGTACAAGCCTGGACAATCTTTTCACACCAGAGAGTAAGAAGACTCCCAGAAATTATGGGGGTTACGTGAACAGGCCCTCACATGTCAAAGATGTGACAAATTGAGCTTTAATAAGGATAATAATTGCAATAGATTGAAGCAAGAGAATACAGTAGCATGCGTGAGGTCAGAATGACACTTAAGACACACGACCTCTTTGATCATCTCTGGATGGTGTTTGGGGACAGATTGACTGGGAAACTTATGGGGAACACAGTGGCAGGGAAATAATTAAGTATTTATCCTGACTTTGTTTTATGAGCTGCGCTTGGAGGAGTAGACTCTCCTTCAAACTGTATTCTCTCTAATGACTTAATGGAGTATTGATAGAATCGAGGTATCACCACCTATGAAATAAAAGAACAAAGGCTATTCCTGTCAATAGCTGCTAATAAAAAAATATGAGCAGATATTACATGCCTGATAACAATAATCCACAAAACCAACCAAAAATATGTTTATTTTTGTAGAAAAAAAATTGAACCTGAATCTCAACAAGTTTCTAAACATAACTACCAATGCGGGAAAAACAATGGACAACAGACTGCGTTTAATGCCCCAAGAGGAGGCAAACTCTAAACTGGGAAGCATTATAGAAGTTAGATGACTCTCACCAAATATTGCCAGAAAAAAAGATATGAAGAGTAATCTTATAAATTAACAGACAAATGATATCAACCAATGGCAATACACAGATTTTCTTTGCAACCCAAATCAAGTAAATACACTTAAAAATATAATTATAAACCAATTAAGAAATTGAACCTGGGCCTAGAGATTTGACAATGTTAAAGAAACAGCATTTTCTTTTTCTAAAGTGTCTAATAGCATTGTGATTAGGTTAAAATTCTCTATCTTGATTAGATGCATATTGAAACATTTACAGATGAAATAGCAGGACATCTGGAATTTGCTTCAAAATAATTGGGAAGGAGAGATGAGCAAAAAGAATAGGAAGACAGGCGAGAAAAGACACAGGGGTTCATGATTGTTGAAGTTGTGAGACCATTATGCAGTTCATAAGCTTTTGTATAGGTTTGAAATGTTCCATTAGAACAAAAAGTGAGTGGAGGCAGCAGGTTGCACAAAAGAATGCTGGTCTTGACTGTTTAGCTGTGTGACCTTGGGAAAGTCATTTGACTTCTTGTATTTTGGTTCCCCTTTGAAAAAAATAAGGATAATAGTCTCCACTGTGTCTAGTCCAAGAGGCATGGATTATTATATGGATCTATTATGTGAATCAAATCACATGATTACATGCAAAAGAATTCTGAAATGTCTAAAATATAGATTTATAAAATACTACTGCACTTTAAGGCAACAGTGGGTAAGGTCAGATCAGAGCTGTGTTTTAGCTTTTTCCCCTCCAGATTCAAGAGCATCAAATTTTAATTTGTCAAGTTGCAGGACAGTATTTTCTTATCCGAATGAAATGTTTTGTTATCTCCCTTAAAAATGCATGATTGGTTGAAGCAGGAGATCTTTTATTTATTTTCTATTGAAAACCTTTCATCTGATTGAATTCAACTTGGAAACACAGGGAGGGAAATCTGGAGTCCTACAGTTGATTTCAGCTAGGATTTCCCAGTTACAAGAACACGTTTTACATGTCAGCCATGTGACGGCTGGTCATTGCGTTGAAGGCATGTCCATCAAGAGACTCTCATCCGAGTACAAGCTCTGCCTCTTGACAAAGCAAGTCTCAAGCAGGGAGGCATCACCTATTATTAAATGTCTGGGGAAGGAAAGTAGCCTTTCCAGCTTACTAAAGGTCTAGCATATAGAGCACCTACTATGAGCATGGTGCTGGGCATACGAAGATGTGTGAAACTCTTCCTTTGATTTGCTCTCAGCTCATTGGTCAAGGGAGAAAAACAAGAGACAGGGGAACATGTTAAGGAAAGAGATAATTTCAACACAATGGTTAGAGCAGATGTGGACAGCACAAGGAAGGCATGGGCAGTGAGTTTCTTTCTTTCTTTCTTTCTTTCTTTCTTTCTTTCTTTCTTTCTTTCTTCTTTCTTTCTTTCAATATTTATTTATTTATTCATGAAAGACACACACACACACAGAGGCAGAGACATAGGTAGAGGGAGAAGCAGACTCCCTGTGGGGATCCTGATGCAGGATTCAATCCCCGGACCCCAAGATCACTCCCTGAGCCAAGGCAAGATGCTTAACCACTGAGCCACCCAGGCAGTGAATTTTTAAAAGTGAAAATTCCTTAGCATTTGGTCAAGAAATGTTAACTGACATGGAAGTGCAATCTCCTTCTTGATTTTCATCAAACCATTAGGGAAGTGGCTCTATGAGAAGAGAACCAAAGGAATGAACACATATTGTTCATAAGCTTTGTGCCAGGCTCTTAGCACATAAGGAGAGCTAATGCTGGTCCAGCTCTTGCCTTGGACCAGGCACTGTTCTAAAAACTTCCTATACACTGAAGCTCATTAGATATTGTATTATTCCCATTTCACAGGTGAGGAAATGGAGTCACAGTAAGGCAAAGTCAGGGCATTCTGATGCCAAGCTATGACTCTTGACCCCTGTGCTATATGTACTTGACCTCATGGAGCCATTCTCCAACTTCAAGGCAACAACTATCATCCTTTTCTCCTTACAAGTAAAGAAATGGCGGCTCTTGGGCCTTGAGTTTCTCAATGTCAGTCATCCTCCCAGGGACATTGCAGAGACTCAAATTTAAGAATATGTGGTTCCAGGAGCACCTGAATGGCTCAGTTGGTTATGCATCTGACTCTTGATTTCAGCTGAGGTCATGATCTCAGGGTCATGAGATTGAGCTCCACATTGGATTCCATGCTAGGTATGGAGCCTGCTTGGGATTCTCTCTTTCCCTCTCCTCCCCCCTACATGCTCTCTCTCTTTCTCTATTTCATTCTTTCTCTCTCTCTAAAAAAAGGAATATTTAGTTCTAATGCTTGGATCTTTCCTTCTAAGTCACACAGTCCTGATGCCTGTCTTTATCTGACCCGGAAGTAAGTGGCTGGAGACTTAATCTCTGTCCCCATCCATAGGTGTGTCTTCCTCTGCCATAAATGGAGCCCCTGAGGCAAAGCCCACCCCTCAGGGCTGCAAGGGAACCAGGCAAGGTGGCAGACATCTGACTGCTCTCTCTTTCCGATGTTTAGAATGCTCACCTGCCTTGGAGGAGGAGGAAGAGATGGCATCTCACTTCCACATATGTGCAAGATGAAATTTCCCAATTGTTCACTTGTATAACTCCCTCTGTCCCTCTGGTGATGTCTAATTACCAGGCTGCTGCTGTGCACCATGTAGCGATGGGCATTATCCAACCTTTTAAAAAACTTAGGGCCACTGAGTCACAAAGAAAAACTGGTAGAAGCAGGTAGCAGACTCAGGAGTGGACAGACTGGGTTCAGAGAAACAGGAGCCTGACAAATGCTGTAGACAGACGATGCAGAAGTGATGCAAGTGACACCAAAAGCCTCCTCTGGTAGAGAGGGACAGGGACAGGTGTGGAGACAAAAGAGACCTGGAAGTTTTGGGTTCCTGTTGCTATCTGGTGTTCCTTATTGGCTTTATGGCCTCAGTGACTTGGGACCAGATGTATAGTAATACTTTTCCTGTTTTCTCAGCGGCAGATCTGTTTTCCAAGTGAAACATTCATAGCTTACAACTTTTGAAAACGTATTCTGTGTGCAAACTACTGGGATTTCTCATATAATCTTGTAACATTCTCATATAATCTTGTAACAACCCTATGAAGTAGAACCTGTTCTTAGCACACCTATTTTACAGGCAAGAGGAGTGAGACTCAGAAAATTAAGTAAACTGCTGAAGGTCGCGTATCTACTAAGCGGCGGAGTTGGGGTTTGAATACTTCTCCCCAACATCAGAGCCTATAGACTTGTAACTGCTACTATTAGGGGATGTGGTTATGTCATTTTAGAGCCTTTTGAAAGTTAAAAATTAGAAGGAGAAATATCAGATGTCACTTCAACACTCAGATCCTCACTATGCATGAATATACTCTTCCTTTATGCATAACCTTAACATGGTTAGGTTGTCTGTTTCCCAGGAAAACCAGAGAATAAAATACATTGAGTCAGAATGTTAAAAGGGTATTGAGAAAAGGCATTGCCAGGGCACAAAATAAAATTCCTTGAAACGACGGAAGAGGAGCACCTGGGTGGCTCAGTAGTTGAGCATCTGCCTTTGGCTTAGGTCATGATCCCAGGTCCTGGGATCGAGTCCCACATCGGGCTCTTTGCAGGGAGCCTACTTCTCCCTCTGCCTGTGTCTCTGCCTCTCTCTCTCTCTGTGTCCTTCATGAATAAAAAAAATAAAAAATAAAAAAAGACGTGGAATATATGACCCCAGCTCTGACAGATAGCCAGAAATATCTAACTACAGGAGTTCTGGAGGTGGCTAGGTTTTGACATTTGGCTCAGTGTTTTGCCATAAATTCTGCTCACATTAAAAACCAAATCAATGACACACTGCAAGATTGAATGTCCTGGGCCATTGTGTTAGCTTCTCCAACTCCAAGCAGCAACTATCATCCTTTTCTCCTTATAGGTTAAGAATGTTAACTTCTTTCTGTCTCCACTCTAGAGAGGTGGTAAGGGTGGGCTCTGGAGAAAGATCTGGATTTGAATCTGGTCCTCCTACTGACTAGATGAGTAGCATGACTCTCGTCATCTGTAAAATGAGACTGGTAGTTAACTACCATTCTGGGTCGTTGGGAGGATGACATCAGATAATCCAGGCCCATGGTAGGAGCTTGATATACACTAACTCTTCCCCCTTGTCAAGTCTTTATATTTCTCTTTCTCCACGTTGACTACATTTACCATCCCCCTTATTACATATAACTTTGTATGCATTTCTAGGTTCTAGGGGTTTGGGGCTGTTTCAGGGTTTCTCAGGGTTTATTACCTCCCCGTTTCCATGGTGATTTCTCAGTGCTATGTTTCTATTTTTGCTCTAGCTGAGAGTCTTCCTGTTTTGTTTTTCCCCTTTTCTGGTTACTTTTTTTTTTTTTTAATGCATGCAGACCAGAGAAAGATGGACCAGGATCCAGGCCAGGGCAGTGAAGCTGGCTGGGCCTGGCTTTAGCAGGGAGAGAAAATCACCCCAGCTGATGAACACCGCAGCATCATGGTCTGAGTCTGCATGGATGGAAAGTCCTACTGGCTACAGCAGGTAACCACCTCCTCACCCCCTGGGGCAAAGCCTGGTATCACACCCCATGCAGAATAGTTTCCTGTCCTTCCAACTCATGAAGTCCTCAGACAGCCTGATCTACACATAGCAGGTCCCTCATCCCATCATTTAGGGTTCCTCCAGGAGACTGGAACCTTTGGGGTCAGGGATGGGGTTTTGTACAGAGCCACCCACAGCGCCCACCCCAGACTCCGGCAGAGTAGAGGCTCATAGGCAAGTGGCATCAATACACTTTAGGCACTTTATCTGCTTAAACAAATAAGTAATGAAGCACTTCCTATACTTATGTAAGGCAGTGTGCAAAATGCTGCACCTGAGAATCTCAAATGATTCTTCAAAACAGCCCCATTCAGGTGTTACTATCCTAATTTAGACCTGATCTCAGTTCAGGGAGACAAGCGACTTGCTTAAGGCGACAAACCGAGAGTCCGAGGTAGGACTGGAACCTGGGCCCAGCTGATCCTCAGACCTGTATGTTGACCTAGCACAGCACACAACTTCTCCAGCAATGATTTTATGTAGGCAATAATGCAATTGGGAGAGATCTCGGTTTGCTTCAGGCATAAATTGAAAGCTTTCCCCCACCCCTTCCTCGTAACAATGACCTCTTTGAAAGAGATCTACTGGAAAGGCATTAAAACTACCTGGCTTGCCAAATCATCTTCTCTAGGGTTTTGTTTTTGTTTTTGTTTTTAGGTGGTTCTTAATAGGAATCGATTCATTAAGAATTGCAACTTGCTGCAGGGAGCTGGTGGTCATTTGCTGCATGGAAGAGCAGAGGCCTCGCAGGCTGGTTTCAGGGCAATGGGAAACACCATGTAGCCGAGGGGGTTAGAGCAAAATGTCAGATTACCTGCTGTCCGTGGTAAAACACAGCAAGGAGGAACATGGCCATTAGCAGCAGCGACGCCTCCTTGGTCCCCAGAAAATCTCTGTTGGAAGAAGAAAGGCAAGTTGTGGTGCGGTTATAACCATGAGGGACCCCAAGGAGACTCAATAGGAGACCGGGTTCAGGAAGGAGAGGGGAAAACAGAAAGGGGCAAATATTTGTTGAGCACCCACTGGATGCTGTCTGAGGGTTCCCACATAGGGTGATTCAGAAATCAGCTGGTTCTCAAGGGTATGAGGTCACACCTGGTGGCTGATGCTAGAGTCTAGTGTCTCAACAGCGCACTCACATTGATAACAATGTTTTCCCTTTGTGGGACACTTCTAGGCTTCAAAGAGCTTTGAAACTTTCTCATCACAAAAATCCGTGTGAAGACAAGGATCCCTTCCTTTCTCTTTAGATGCTATTCTCCTTCAGAGACAGGTACATGGTGCTGATGACATGGCCACCTCTGTTCTAAGTGCTTTCACTTAGATTCTTAAATCAATTCTATGAATTGGGGGCTATTTTAATTCTTCTATCAATTTTTAAAATTCTTATACCAGTTCTGTGAGTCAGGCACTGTTATAATCCCCGTTTCAATTCTCGTATCTTTTAATAAAGTCTTTGTTCTCTGTGCGTCATCTCCTTCTGGACTGACACCTTTCCCCCCGCCAAAATGCTCCATTCACAGTCCTTGTTGGGGCACAAGGTGAAGTGTTGCTGGTCTGGCCTGTCTTGAGCTCTTCCAGGAGACCAAACCAGGGGCAACTGAAGATGGTCAGTGGCAAAAGTGTGGTTTTTAAATTTTATTTTATTATTTTTTAAATATTTATTTATTCATGAAAGACATACAGAGAGAGGCAGAGACACAGGCAGAGGGAGAAGCAAGGTCCCTGTGGAGAGCTGATGTAGGACTCGATCCCAGGACCCTGGCATCACGACCTGAGCCAAAGGCAGACGCTCAACCACTGAACCACCTAAGTCCTCCTCTTCTGTCATCTTAAGGAATTATATTGTGATCTCTGGCAGTGGACAGAGGGGATTTGTGGCAATAGAGAGTCACCTTGACAGGCTTCCACTGGCTAATGAAGAACACTCAGGATAAAAATGTTTTAGACAAATCGTTTCTGGGGACATGAGACTTGCTTTCCATCACCTCCTTTCTCCATCTCAGCCAATGCCCCCCTCAGCCACTCACCCCGGTACTTGAGCCAAGTACAAAGGCAAACCTAGGAGTCAGCCCTCACCACCTCAATATCCAAATCCTGTCTGCTCTTCTACTCCAATTACCCCCCAAGTCCTCCACTCTCTCCATCTCTACCTCTAAAACCTGAGTCCAGCCACCATGACTTCCAGTACCCCCAGCATTGCCCTTCACCATCTATCTACTTCCTACATGGTCACCAGAATCTTCTGTGTCATGAAAACCAGATCATGCCACTCTCTGTTTTATTGTCTCCTAACCACAACTCCAAACATGCACATACTCAGGAGTGACTTAACTCTGATGAGGCCTGAGGACACAGGGGGGCTTCAGAGATGAGATGCAGTGTGTAGAGGGAGGCGTGTGTGTGTGTGTGTGTGTGTGTGTGTGTGTGTGTGAACACTGATACTGTGGCACCCAGGTCTCCGGCCTTCCTTTTCCTCTCCTTACTGGAGATAAGCAGGAGTAGCCCTGGGCTCAGGCAGTGGGGGCATGAGCCCAGCTGCCAAGATTAGCCTCTTGCCTAACTTTCTGTAAAAGACCCTCCCAGCTGATCCAGGGCGGGGCCCAGTTGGGCTGGGCAGATGGGACAGGAACTCAGGAACGGAAATGTGCTTTCTCCTGGGGAGCTCTTGTGCCTACAGGGACCCAGGGGGCCAGGATGTCTGTGGGCTGGCACAAGATTCAGATTTGTGAATTCCTAGTTCCATCTGTTTTTCCTCAGAGATAAGATGCTAATAATAGATGGTCCTCATTATTGTGTCTGCTGTCTGTGGTCCCAGTGATACAATTATTGAGCACTACTGTGTGTCGGGCACATGCTGGGATATGGAAAATGAAGAAGGCACATGGTCCTTGACTTCAAAACAGTCCAGTAAAGGAAAGAAGCAAACACAGAGATCAGTTCGTAACACAATACGCTCCTTTGTTAAACTACATCGTTGTTGCCATGGGAATACACGGGACGAGAAAGTAACCCAGGATGGGTGTCCTGAGAACACAGGGCTGAGTCTTCAAGGGTGATAAGACTTCCTAAAGGTAGGATGGGCTCTATAGGTGTGGGGCATATATCTTGCTTAGCTACCTGGTTTAAAAGCTGCCAGCATCTGTTACTGCACCTGGTGGTGATGCTTTAAACAAATCCCTTCTTTGCATAGATTCATTTGAATGGGAGACATCCTGAATTTAACTCCTCCTGAGTGCGCCCTGCCTGAACTCCTGCTCCCCACGCACTTCTGACATCCTTTCCTTTGGGATGTCAAAGACCTTTGTAAGGCCAGCAATTTATCACGTATAGCACACTTTCAAGAGAAAAAACACAAATATCTCTTGAAAGCAGTGGTCGACCACAAATAAGGAGCTGGCTAGATTCAGAGGAAAAGTAAGAGAAAATGATTATGAACGGTTTCTTAGTATTTATTTATTTATTATTTATTTATTTATTTATTTATTTATTTCACATGGAAAAATGAGGGCCAGAGTCAAGATTGCAAAATATGCACAGCAAGTTGGTCAGGCCAAGGAATATACAAAAATGATTGTTATTTGAGTTTAGAAGGACTTTTTTTTTCCCCGGTAGCTTCTGTGATTCTTTGAAGAACTTCTAAGGGACCCAAATGACCAAAATGTATATGAAGTTATAACACTTGCCTTGATAATGAGTGGCAGAGACTTAAAACCAGGGACATTTTGACTAATTTATTTATACTAATAAAATCATGGAATTAATAGGACCATCTCCCTTTGCTAATAGAAAGGCACATAATTAAGTGAAAATACATGTAGAATAATGTTAATTCTCAAAAGCTTTAACAGTCTTTAGAGAGCATCCTATCTGATGTCTCATAAAAATTAATGTTTAATTTGAGTGTTACTCATTACAGAAGTATTTATGCTAATGGTGTTAAATTTGGAAGCTAATATAAATTTACAAATAAGAAAATAAAGACTTTTCTTATGCCTACCACCCAGACAAAACAGTGGTTAATATTTTGGAGCTAATGAGGGGGCATTCTGGGTGGCTCAGTCGGGTGAGCGTCTGACCCTTGATTTTGGCTCAGGTCATGATCTCAGGGTCCTGGGATCAAGCCTCTGTCAGGTTCCATACTCAGGCGGAGTCTGCTTGAGGATTTTTCTCCCTCTCCCTGTGCCCCTACCCCAGGTCTTCCTCTCTCTCTCTAAAATAAATAAATCTTTAAAAAATATTTTGGAGGCAACTAAATGTCATTTCCTTTTCCTCCATGCAAAAATATGTTTATACATTTAGGATTCTATGGTTCCTACTATTTTTGAGACCTACTTCTGTACTTTAGTATATATATTATGAAAATAATTCCATGTAATTAAATACTTCACAAAGCGAGTTTGGGTGGATCCATTCTATTCCACATTATGTATATAATAGACAATGTTGATAGCCCTTGCGTGGCTTTTATTTTATAGATTTAAGATTGAGGACCAGGGAGCAGCTGAGGTCCAAGCTCATACCACTGATTTCTATCGGGGCCAGGATGAACATTTACATCTCAAGCGCCAAGTTCGGAGCTTTAGCCACTGTGCATCTGATGCCAAATTCTTAGTTTAGCCATTAGCACTTTTTAAAAAAAAATCTTATTTATTTATTCATGAGAGACACAGAGAGAGAGAGGTAGAGACACAGGTAGAGGGAGAAGTAAGCTCCATGTAGGGAGCCTGACGTGGGACTCGATCCCGGGTCTCCAGGATCAGGCCCTGGGCTGAAGGCGGCACTAAACCACTGAGCCACCTGGGCTGCCCTAGCCATTAGCTCTTGTTTCCCTTTTTGAAACTCAAAATAAACCAGCCAGTTTGAATGATGCTTTATTCTGTCGCTTTGCTAGTGCCTACATTTGCAAAGTGCTGTTCTTACGTCATATCTGTAGTAACACTTTACATACATGTTCCTCTTTAATTGTCATCTCAACGATTAAGATACTATTAGCCATATTCCAGGAAAGAAGAAACTGAGGCTCAGTTGTTCAATGCCTCACTCTAGTTCACTGGTCCAGTGAATGGTGAAGACTGGCTGTCAATCGACATCTTAGTGATACTTTCCCAGTAGCTCCCATGCCTTCCTATATGCACTTACTTATAACTGCTTGCCTCTAAGATCCTTGAAAATGAGAATAATGTCTGATTCATTCGTGAATCTGCAGGGCCTAGCAAAGGTGGGACATGTAAGTGCTTACGGGATGGGGAACATACTTGGTTTCAGGGTGATGGTGAGCAATAATCATAGAGGTTGTGGAGAGATGACACAGCTTGCTGTGAGTCAACAGTGGAAGATAATTCCCAAGTAGCTAATGCTTCTTTCAGTCATTTGTTTAATGTTTCACTCAACAAATTTTTAATTGGACACCTGTTGCCAGAGACTCTCCTATGTGCCAAAATTCGAGCACAAGTAATGGCTCTTGCCCTCAAAAGCTCCTACTCTAATGAAAGAGGAAGACAAGAAAATCAATGCTTGCAACACAGAGGGAGAAGTGCAATGATGAAATCCTCACAATGCACAAAATACCGTTTTGGCTTGCCTTTACTCCCAACCTTTTCTCCCTTCACTTTCCCTGTCCTGGAGTTGCACTGGCTTTTCTGCCTTATCTCTGACTCTGTCCCAAGAAGTCCAAAAAATCGAGCCTGAGATCTTATTTTTTGTGCTTTCCTGTATTTTGCAAATAATACAGTGCAAGGAGTGTAGCAAGTGTTTGATGTGCAGTGGCTGCTACTATTAATATTGTCACAGCCAAATTATAATCAGACCCTACGCATCTTGGAGCTGCTAAATTGGAAGGAGTCATAAATTATTAGGTTTGGAGGAGACTGGAGTTACTCTTCAGTTACTCTTCAGCCCAAACTTTAAAACTGAAAACTAAGGATTTTGCCTAGACTTGTCAGCCAGCAAATGCCTGAGCTGTGAACTAGAACTCAACATTCAACAGTCCCCAAGTTTTGGTGACACCATCTCAATAATTTTCCCAATGGCTCTATTTCCCTGCTAGGAGTTGAGAGCTTTCTGAGCTGTGATGGTGGGCACTTACTCTCCACTGTGGTTCAGGTTGTCGTAGCGCAGAAAGAGGCCTGCATAGATGGTCTCAGTCAGCAGGGCGTAGATGGCAATCATAATCAGCAGCACAGCCAGCTTCAGGACAGAGTTTAGGCGGAGGAACACTGCACAGGTCACCATGGCCAACACCCCAGTGAAGACGAAGTACTGGAAACAGAGAGAGGGGAGGTGGTCAGACTCAACAGGAATGTGGGAGGGTGGCTTTCCTTGGCCCGGGTGCTCACGGGTCTCCTGATGGAGATGGCAGCAGAGCACCTTTGTCTGGAGACCTCAGGCTGTACTCAAGTCCAATTGCCTCCAATAGAACTTATCACTTCCTCACCACCTCCCAAAACCTCCGTTCTCTGGCGTTTGGGGACCATTTACAACAGCCCTAAGCTACAACCCTCAATCTCTTCTTTGCTGCCGTTCTCTTCCCCATGTTCCACAGACAGGCCACCCTACACTTGTAGCCTCCACTTCCTTCAGAGAGCTCACATCCATGCAGCCCTCCCCTTCTGAGCTCTTTCTCTTCCAGTTCTAGAACAGTTTCCACCAGCTCTGTCTGCTTGTGGCCTCCAACCCCCCACTGAACACACACTGTCTTTCTCTCTCTGGAATTTCTACAACACAGACCTCATCATGGCAATCCTGGACTCGACGGCCTTTCATGGCTCACCATCCCCTCAAATGGTGTTCTCCTTTCTGAGTGGGAAGCTCACATGGCCAGTGCGGGTCAGATTCTCCTTCACTTTCCAAACCCAACATATGCTTCATCTCACCATCTACCTGTGCCTCCCAAGGCTGTTTCCTGATCCTCCTGGGCCTCTGTGCTCTGCATCTCGTGTCCTTTTGCTCAGAGCTCATCCATGTGACTAAGCCTCACTTTCCTGACAAGCATCCACTCTTCTGAGGAGCCTCAGTGGGCATCTCCAGGTGCCCTGGACACTGTCTGCCACAACACCACCCACCCCAGGACAAGATCAATCTCCTTGTACAAGACGTGGCTGTTCAAAAGGCCAGGCTGGCAGCACTCGAGCTGGAATACTGGCATGGCTAGCATGGCCCCCACAGGTCAGTTGGCTTAGCCAGATTTTAGCCTTCTTTGAGATCCTTCCCAGCCTCTTTCCCTTACAGAAGCATCGCACTGTATCACTCTGGATGGCAGGTTTGGATTCTGACTACCCAGTGGGGAAAAAGAATAAAACTGGCATTGTCAAGGCCTACTTGGTGGCAGTACTTTGATTTTATATACTTTTTCTCTTACAATTTTCAAAATACCTGGCCACGAGGGGAATCATAATTCTCACTTTACAGGTGAGGAGACTGAAGCTCACAGAGCTTATGTAAATTGTTCAAATTCTCACGACTGAAAAGTGGCACCAAAGACAGCCGCATGCAGTCATGTCCCTGTATGTGTGACTTGTAGCAACTGGCTGCCCCCTCTCCTATCACAGAAAGATACAGTTTCTGCATGGGTGGAAGAGACCAATAAGAACTTCTAGAAATATTTGAGCAACTATGGAAGATACTTTTATTGAGTTCTTAAGCCAAAACAACTCATTAATGTATACTTTCAACAGTGATATCAACAAATGTGGATAGCACCTTGATGAGAGGGCAAAGGCCCCATGTCTTTCCTATGCATTGGGTGGACTCAGAAATGAATAAGGCAGTGTCCTGTCCCTCAAGACCTCTGTGTCTGGAGCACCCTTTAGTTTTGTCTTTCTTAATCAATCTAATTATGTCCATGTCTCAAATGGAGGATGAGCTTCCTTCAATTCTCCTTTAAGATCTTCCCTTGGCAGGATTTTTCAGGTAACTCAGCGTGATGCCACAAAGCCATCATTTTAACAGAGAGAGGAGAGGTGGAGAGACCTGAAGTGTCCTGTTTCATTGTCACCTGCATCTTAATGAAGGGTTGTGCATGGTTATGTCAACGCAAATTATGCATCATGTATTAAATCAAAGCTGTCAAAAATGATTATGTCCTTGAACAAAACTTTATGAGGGCACAACAGCTAAGTTTAAAAAGTGTGATAAGGATTTCCTGAGTGGCTGCTACAATCAGGGCATGTTGCTAGGCATTGGGAATTCCAAGGTGAGAGATGGCCTGGACCACACCCTGTGGTCTAAGATGTGAAGCAGATGTCAAGAGACCAACAGCAATATGCTGTGGGAAGTGCTCTGCCAGCTACGTGATCAAATGTGATGGCGAACAGGGGCAGAAGGAACATATGTTTGGATTTATGGGACAGGTGGATTTGAACTGGATCTGCAGGATGGATAGGATTCACATGACAGAAAATGGGAAAGGGAGAACATTCTAGAAAGATGGAATGACATGCATGCAAAGGGACAAAGGAACAAATCTACAGAATGAACTCCTTGGGTATATCAAAGAACCACCTAATTCATCATAAAGAGAGCTAGTAACATAAGCAGGCAGGTAAGTTTCTAAAGAGTTACTCTCCTTCCTCTGCCAAGACATCTGAAATCGTAAGAGTTAAGTACAGTCCCACATTTGCACAATGGACTGATGGATCTTTTTCTTTTTGTTGCCTCAACCAATTGTGTTGGTGTGCTCTTGGCAGCTCTGCCAGCCGCCCTCCTCCTACTGAAAGGAACCACCCTGATGCCTTGCACAGTTTTGGGAACTTTCTGCTTTGAAGTATAAAATTGAACCCTATGGTGATGCTATAAGCCACATCAAAGGATGAGGACCTTGGATAAATAACATCAGGAGCTTTAACCTCTGTCTCTTTTCTGGCTTGAATAACTAGCAGGAGTGAGATCAGGAAATGGAGAGGAACAGGAAGCTACAGAAGTCTCATGACTTTCTGAAAACCTCTCTTTGAGCTGCCTCTGGACCTCTAAGTTGCATGTTTCCTAGAACCTAGGAGGATGCAGGATCCAACATAATGACTACGTTCCTATCAAATGACAAATAATCTGTGTCCTTTGAAGTTATCCCAGGAGCTCAGAAGCTCCACAACTCCTAGAGGGTCCCTGAATGGGTTCTGGGCATGAGGGGTTCACAGGTGTGGCAGGGCAGAGATAGAAGGCAAAGGCACATTGCAAAAACTCTTGTATGCCCTGCTGAGAAGTCTGTGCTTTGTTCTGCAGTCCACAAGGAGCCATGGATGGGTTTCAGGTTTGTAATGGAATAATGGATCAGTGTTCTAGGAATAAACTGTCGTGTGGACTGGTACAGGATGAACTGTAATTTATGGAGAAAAGCTGAAGGTTTAATGACAAGTTTGGGGACCGACTTGATAGATGGGGCAAGAGATACGTCTAGTTTTATGTGAAGGTGGGAAGAGGGAGGAGTCAGAACTGGTGCTAAACATCCCAGCAGGGATTAATCTTTTAACTCAGAAAAAAACCAACTACAGAATGAGAATGCGGAAAGGGAATGCGTTCAGCTTTAGGCTTCTCAAGCTTCAGGTATTGAGGATGATTCAGGAAGGTCAGCTCATGGCAACCACAGGTGACACGGTTCAGCTGACCCCACAGCTGTGGAGACCACCCAAGCAGAACATGAAAAGTAAAGACAGAAGATACAGAGACCAACCATAGAGACTCCCATGTCTGAGGGGCTGTGGAAGAAGAGAAATAAGACTATTGATTAGAGATTGTTGGGGGTATGAGAGGAGATGGGAGTGAAAAACACATGTAGCCTCCCCCAAACAAAAATCTCCATAGACAAAGATTTTCAGGGGAGCATTTCAAAGGTAATGTATAGAAAATGTTTTCAAAATAATACTGGAAAGCAAGATGTAAAATTCTATATGCACTATAATCACAACAGTGCAAAATCTGGACACAGAAAGGACGTGGCTTTGGAGTGGATTATTTCCATCAGTGAAGTCCTTTAATCTGATCATATCAAATGAAGCAGTGGGTCAAATGCATTCTGTTGCAGTGAGTCCTTCTATTCCCGAGAAGTCTGCATCCCATATAGTCATGGGGTTCTCTGCTTCTTCCTAGGATTTAATGATGAAAAGTAGTAACGCAGGATGTATATGAGAAATGTTAGGGACCAGGCAGTTTCCAGCAATCTTTGATAAGGAGCACACCACGCTGTGGTAATGTGAAGAAGGACTTGAATCCTGATCCACACAAGTCACACATGCTGGGCTGTCGAGCCCATTTGGTTACTGCCAAATTCTGTGGCATTGTAAACTCACAGGAAACAAAAGGAAAGACAGCTGACAATTTTCAGAAGTTATCGTCCTTCAAAGAAAGAATCCAAACTTTCAGATTCACACAAAATCTGATTCTCAATTATAACTCTTGGTACAAGCAGCGCAGTGAAGTGCACCCAGGTCAAAGACAGAGGTAGCTCTGCTTCATCCTGAGCCTCCCTTCCCTGCATGGCCCAGAAGTGACAGTGTCAGGATCCTGGGGTCACCACGGGTGCAGGTGGAGATGACCAACCCCCTTATTACTAGAATGTGTAAGGCAGGGGAAAGGGACATTTTGCATATCCTGGGTGCTCCGCCACAATCCGACTGCTTTGGCTTATTCTAGATCCTGGTTTCCATGACTGGCCTTTCTTTTTCCCATACGAGGGGAAGAATGGTGAATATTCTCTAGTTTATTATAGTTGTTAGCTTCAACCTGTCAAAACTGCATTTAAAGTCCACAAGTAGGAGCACCTGGGTGGCTCAGTGGTTGAACGCCTGCCTTTGGCTCAGGTCGTGATCCTGAGGTCCTGGAATCCAGTCCCACATCAGGCTCCCCAGAGGGAGCCGGCTTCTCCCTCTGCCTATGTCTCTGCCTCTCTGTGTCTCTCATGAATAAATAAATAAAATCTTAAAAAAATAAAGTCCACAAGTAGATGAGATGTTTCTATCTGACTTTTGTTGAAGGCAGATGGACTGTTCTAGGTATTTCTAGAAGCAACTACATTCTTTCACCTTATAATACTTTCACCTTATAATCAATACTTTCACCTTATAATCCTTCCTGGAAAGACATACCTGCATTGGTGATATGTACAAATATTGACTATCCCAGGAAAGCTATGAATCAAAACTAATCAAAGAGCCTACACAGTATCTATTTCTTATGTAAAGGATTATGACACAATGTTTTTTTTTTTTTTTTTTTTTTTTTTTAAACGTAGGATGATGCTTATCTTGGCGGTGCTTACTGGTTGAGTCAATACACTCACTTGCAAGACTATGTCCTTATCTTGGCTGAGCTTCTTTGATGACTGCTCAGATCTTTGTAAATTATCATCAGAGTCTGTTCTTTTTTTTTTTTTTTTATCAGAGTCTGTTTTTAAAAAACATCAAAAATGCAGTCTGTATTTGATTCCTAAACAGTGATGTTCAGGGAATCCCTGGGTGGCTCAGTGGTTTAGCATCTGCCTTCAGCCCAGGGCATGATCCTGGAGTCCCAGGATCGAGTCCCACATCAGGCTCCCTGCATCGAGTCTGCTTCTCCCTCTGCACCTACCCCCCAATCTCTCATGAGTAAATAAATAAAAATCTTAAAGAGAGAGAGAGAGAGAGAGAGAGTTTCTTATGGTTTGTCTCTCTCTGATTTCTTCCCATTCAGTTAAAAAAAAAATAAAGCAATGATGTCCAGCCAGATTATGAATCCCATTGACTTCCAGAAATTAAGTGTGAATTTCAATTAACCATAGAGAGGACAGCAATCTGACATTGTGAAACATACATCTAGGAAGTATCCACTGTCAGCTAAGAATGATTAACAGAGAGGAACATGGTGACATTGTTGGAATGAGAGTGTGTGCTCTAAGACCACCCCCTCAGCATGAGCAACAAGTGCAGAATCTGGAAGGATCTGGCTCCCTGAGGTCGATGCAACACAAGGTGGTCACCATCTTGGAAACAACTGGTGAGGCCAGGAGAATAATACGATGAAAGGGAAATAGGCTATGAAAATGTAGCCTGTTCACGTTTTTAGCCATACACTGGACACACGATCATGTAGATAAACCCATGTTTGGAGCATGGAGCCTTGTGCATTTAAAAAAAATTTGTTATTGCTCTATCTTCCTTAAGTTCAGATCTCCACTTGGGCAGCACTATTTTACCCTTGTTACCAATGCCTTCAAGAAAGTGACAAGGGAGAAACTAATACTTAATTAGTGCTTTATGGATGTCATCTCTATTTGTCACCCCAACAATCTTATGAGGTAGATATTATTAAGAATCCTATTATAGGGGCACCTGGGTGGCTTAGTCAGTTAAGCAGATGACTCTATCTCAGCTCAGGTCTTGATCTCAGGGTTCAAGACCCACGTTGGGCTCCACAACACAAATCAAAACAATAACAAATAATCCCATTATGTAAGTGAGAAAACTAAGGCTCAGAGTAGTTAAGAGACTTGTCCAAGGCTGCACAGCAAGTACATGGCAGAAGAAAAGTCCTCACTCATTCAAGGTCACCACACAGCCTCTGCCACCCATACCTGGTATCTTTTCCAAGTTCTGTTAATGTCCTTAAAGACTTGAAATCTAAGCTTTAATGAGGTGGGACTTGTTGGTTTTTGGATCACCCTGTGCTTTTATGGCTTTTTCGCTCTTTGTGGGGAAAGGCGATTCCAAAAATTGATTGTGATTTGGGAAAAAATATTGTTCTTCTTTATATATTTAGTCATAACATATTATTGGCTCTGTGCAGAAAAAAAAGAGATCATATAACATCCCTCTATTCCACTAGAAAAAGTTCCGAAATTACTACAAAGCTATTTGATGCTTCTTCTTCGTTTGAATGTTCTGGTGGGCTTCCTTCTGCAAGGAGTGTGGGAAAACCTAATTTTACCCTGCATCGCAGCTGGAGACTTCTGACCACCCTGAATAAAGTGTCCTCCAAACCACTTGGAGTTCAGACTCCTACATGAAGAGTTAAGCAGAGAAGTGAAAGCACTAGTTTTTTTTTTTAATCATTACTTTTGGAATTAAAAAAATTTGCTCATTTACTCAACCGTGTATTCTTTTTTCTTGTAATTGTTTCTCTTCCTCTTTCTGGCTCTTTCTTGCTCTTTCTCCCTCTTGCCTCTTTCAATCCCCCCCTTTCTTCTCTCATCTTCATCATGACAGTTAATATTTCTTGAGCAAAGACACAGATAATGGCAACCCTATGGGAGACTGGCTCTCCTGGGCCCTTGAAAACGTTAGCAAGCTCGGACTGCTCCTGCATACAACTGACTATTCAAATGTGAATATGAATAATAGTGAAAGGGAATATAAAGGAAGGGAAAAGAAATGTTGGGAAATATCAGGAAGGGAGACAGAACATAAAGACTCCTAACTCTGGGAAACGAACTAGGGGTGGTGGAAGGGGAGGAGGGCGGGTGTTGGAGGGGAATGGGTGACGGGCACTGAGGTGGACACTTGACGGGATGAGCACTGGGTGTTTTTCTGTATGTTGGTAAATTAAACACCAATAAAAATTAATTAAAAAAAAAAAACACAAATGTGCCAGCGCATATAATGAAGGGCTTGACTCTAAAATGGAGGTCTTCCCATCGAGGCTACTGAGAACCCTGTGCAGGTGTTTGGGATAATGACACTCTACATTTGTGTGTGTGATCTGCTTTTGTTTCACAAACCCATGTCTCTTCCCTCCCCCAGACAATTTCTCACATCATCCTTGGAATGCCACTTTCTTCACTGTCATTTACTGTATCTTCATCCATTTTGAGTAATTGGTGAGCTCGAGTTCAATACTAAAATAAACTTGGTACCATATATTAGAACAGCCTCTTATGCTTTATAGCACATGATCCATGTTTATATGATGTTTCTAGCACATGCTTTCGGACTGAGTCCTGTTTCTCATAGGTTGAAGTAGAGAGGTCAGGTACACAGACGATGAAGCCAAAGCTCAGAGAGATGAAGGGATTTGAAGACAAATGTGTGTTGAGTACTGGGCAGCCTTGTGTGTAGATTAAGCCTTTTACAAGGTCTGAGTGTCTGATTCCTTCTTGTTTGGTAGATAAATCCCTAGGTAGAGAGGCACAGCCATATATATTAAGATGGTAACCGGTCAGTCAAATCAGGTTGTTTGTGGTAGATGGTGATGGAAAGAGTCCAGATGCCCATTTTTTAGGCCAGTGGGGTACCTGCATCTAGGATGATGGCAAGAGTTGGCAAACATTTTGTCTTAGTGGGCCACACCATCTCTTGCAACTATTCAGCTCTGTCAATTGTACTATCAAAGTAGCCACAGTTGGGGTACCCAGGGGGTTCCACTGGTTGAGTGGCCAATTCTTGATTTCAGCTCAGGTCATGATCTCAGGGTCCTGGGATTGAGCCCCCATCATGCTCTGGGCTCAATGTGGAGTCTACTTGAGCACTCTCTTTCTTCTACTCCTCTGCCTATTCATGCTCTCTCTCTAGTAAGTAAATAAATCTTTACCAAAAACAAAGTAGCCATAGACAATTGGTAATAAATGGGAGTGGCTAAGCCCCAATAAAACTTTACTTACAAAACAGGTGGCAGTTAGAATTTCACTGGAGGCCACAGTTTGCTCACCCCTGAGCAAGATGATCCTTTGGTCGTGGGAGGAAAGTACTGAAACTCTTATTTACCTCACTTTTAAACATTTCTAATTTTTGAATATGTTCCATACTGTACACAATACATTAGCACAGTGATACAAGAATGTAAGTTAGAGATAAACATATATTGGTAGTGCTGGCTCAAAACCTTCTTACAGGAAATCATAAACGCATCATGGCTGATGTTTAATGAGCAGGTATTTTGTGCTAGATGCTACTCTGGACAGGTTACATGTATTAATGCACTTAATCCTCACAACCACCCTTGAGGAAGGTACTACTTTCCTCCACATTTTATAGATAAGGAAACCGAGGCACAGAGATGATGCTATGTCATCCAAAAGCCACTTTCTTAGGACCGGCAAACCCATGAGAGCTGTGGTCCTGAGTTTAGGTTTGGGGCTAAGGGGATACACTGTTTTAGAGTGAACTGGAAGCCCAGATTAATAGCTCAGCTTCATGTCAGATGACCTGTTGGGAGCTCCACATCTGCTAACTTGTCTAGGTAGGCACCCTGACAACATGATTATTCCCTAACCTCACAACAGCCACATGAAGAGGGTATTATTTTTCCCACTTTACAGACAAGGAAGCTCAAGTTGAGAGGGAATAAGAGCTGATTCAATATTCCACTGCTAGCAGGTGAAAGGGCTCAGCCAGGAGTGAAATCCAGCTTTGCCTAGCTCTCCAGATCTGATGGTTGGCCAACTCACTGCCTCCCAGGACACTCCTCATGCCCTCCAAACCTAGATGTTCTCAGGGACCTGGTATCCCACAGAGTCCATGAGGCCTGTGATCCTTCAGTACTTGGTGGGAGGAGGTCCCCCCATGACAGCTAGTCCCATCCTACCCTGGACATCCTAAAGAAAAGCGTAGTTCCTCCTTAGGAACTGAGGACCAAGCCTGGATGCAGAAGCAAGAGGTCACGAACAAGCCAGCTAGGGTTTCAACTGCAGTTCCTAGTCTTGTGAGCTGAATTAGGAAGAGGAGGAGAGAAGGAAGGAAGGAAGGAAGGAAGGAAGGAAGGAAGGAAGGAAGGAAGGAAGGAAGGAAGGAAAGAAGTGAGGGAGGATGGCAGGCAGGCAGGAGTGGCGGTGAGTGGCACTGAGCATGTTTCTTTTGGGGCCTCTGTTATATTATCTAGAAAGTGGAGGTGACAACCTCTTGTTCCCCCACACAGCTGGAGAATTTCATGATGTTCTGCATATCAAATAGACGCTCTATACCTTGTAGGTGGCAGGAGCCTTTCTTCCGTTTCCAGAATGTTTCTCACACTGATTCTGGGGCCTAGGTGAGACAACACAGAGCCCTTCTCCCACCCAAACAATGGAGCGGTCTTAGGGAACAAGGGTCTACCTGGGTCCTCAGGGCATGAGGCGGGTCAGAGTCTGTTAGGACCTTCCAGCTGTCCTCTGTCCTGACCCAGAACTTCTGCCCCCAGGTGTAAAAGTCTGGGCTGTGCCTAACACAGCCTAAACCTGTCCTTTGCCCAACACCATAGGCTGACCCCAAGGCTCAGGGCCAGACCTGTGGCTCCGCGGCCAAGGGAGGGTGAGACTTGCACAATGATGGTGGGACAATCTCTGCTGGGACACCTCCCGACCCTATGGTGCTGCACTTTGCTTTAAGTTCAGTTGTGGTTTGCTATGATTGTGACTCACTAGCTTCCTGCTTTCTAGCTCTCCCTCCCTACTCCTCTCTCCCTCCTTCCTTCCCTCCTTTCTTTTCCTTCCTTTTTTCATTCTCTCCTTCCTTTCATCTTCCTTCCTTCCTTCCTTCCTTCCTTCCTTCCTTCCTTCCTTCCTTCCTTCCCTCCTCCTGTCTTGTCCTTCTTTCCCTCCTTCTTTAACACAGCAAATGCCATTTGAGCCATAACTGCCCTGCGCTGGCAACAACAGCACATTCTGCTCTAAGATTTCGAGATGAGGAGGGGGGATGAGAGGAGGAGGGAAGGAAAGGGAAGAGGAAAATGAATAGAGTGGAGGTGAGTAAGGGAGAGAGGAGGAGGAGGAAGGAGGGAGAATTAGGAAAGCCTAGAAGTGGGAGTAGGAAAGAGGCAGGAGTGAGAAGGGAAGGCAGAGAAGAGGAAGGAGGAGGAAGGGGAGGAGGAGGAGGGGCAGGAGGAGCAGGAGGCAGAAGAAGGAGGCCAACCTCTGGAAGGCTTTCTGAGACCTTTCAGCCAGTCCTGCTCATGCGGAACTGGCGGAGGAACCTAGGCCCAAGTCTTGCCAAGGGGAGCTCAGGAATAAATACCTCTGGGTAGGAGCAGATATCTGTAAACACAGCTGAGGAATTGAAAGTCAGGTTCTTCAAGGGTATCGACTTGTCAAAATCACACCACAGCTGCGGATTAAAAAAAAAAGAAGAAAAACAACAACAAAACAAAACACAACAACACAGGAACGACAAAGTCAGTGCGAGTGCTGGCAACAGAGTGTGCGTCACTGCTGAGCTTTGGCAGGAGCCTGGGCAGACCAGGCCCTACGGGGGGTTGGGCAGGGGAGGGGGGCTTCATTCCAGAATGGACGTGCCAGCTGGGATCTCCTCTTTCATTTTAAAGAAGGTGCTGGCTCAGAAAAAAGCATTTAAAAGCCAGCCACGGAGCCAGGCATAGGGCAGTGGGATGTGCTTGTGGGACCCTGAAGAGAGCCAGATGGCAGGAGAGAAGGCCTGAGCTATGCTCGCAGCCTGTCTCTTCATCCACAGCTGGGAGGATTCCAGGGATCTGAGAGGCACGTCTTCCAGAAAGACTTTTAGCAAGGGGTGCAGGAGAGCCGGGGTTGGGGCTTCATTTCCTAGGCCAGACATTGCTACAGATTTTGTAGTGCTCAGGAAGGAGTAGCTACCACGGGCTGAATGCCTCCTCTGTGCCAGACACTTTGGACAAAAAAGCCTCACAACCACCTTGTGACGTAGCTATTGTTTTCATCCCCATTTTACAATAGAAAAATATGAAACTCTGAGAAGTAAAGTAACTTGTCTAGCATCACCGAGCCGGTAAGCGGTAGAGCTGAGATTTGATCGCAGGTCTATCTGACTCCAAAGCCTCTGAACTTCCTACTGCACCCTTGTGGCATGGGTGGCCCAGAGTTAACCCTGACCTAGAGTCACTGAACTTCTTTCCAAATCCTGCACCCCGGAAATACCTGATTCGTCAAGACTTGAGATCCTGGCTACGTCTCCGCAGGCCATGATCAATGCTCCTAAGCACTTCCATTTTCAATTGCAATAATCTATAAAATAGTCATTAGATGATGACTTTAGTTAGATTAGGATTTTCCTTTCTCTTTATCCCATAGAATCCTTTACGACAAGGCCAACCACAGAGCTTGAGCAACGTAGACTCTAGGTAATTATTGGGCCATTCTGGACAATTAATTTCAGGCAGTATAAGCCTCCGACTCACGGGCTGACAATTGGGGGAGTCCACAGTTTGGGTCCCTGAACTTGTGGAGACCCTCCCTCGGGCCCAAAGGGCACAATGATGGGTTCAGCCACAAGATGATGCCTCTCCTAGCCTCTCCCAATGTGCCAAGTTCAAAACCTGGAATCAGACAGATCACTCCTAAAATCTAAGTCATGGACAACACCGACTGTATGTATTATCACAGAAAATGCTGTCACTATCATGTTACCATTCTAGAGAGAAAATGAAATCATTAAAACATGGATCACCAAATTAAAAGCAAATGATAAATATGGCAGCTGGAGAGTCATCTGAGTTCAATGTGTCACATCCAATATGAACTCTTGGAAAGTCATAAGCAAGATCTCAAGCTTCCTGAAGTTTCCTTATCCATCACATGGGAACGGTAATACCTACCTGTAGCACATAGTAGGTGCTCAAGAAATGACAGCTCTTTTATTTCCGTTCCCCCCACTCCCACTCCCAGATACAATTTAGCATTTGAGCGTGAGCATGAGTTGTGGAGTCAGACAGACCTTATTAGCAAGTTATTTCATGTCTCTGAGCCTCAGTTTCCTTAGCCATAAGGTGGGGATAAGGAGACTTACCTCACGGGGTTTATGTGAGGAATTAACAAGAAAAACATGTACAGCTCCTCCTTCAGTGCATGGCACATAGCAGGTAGGTACTTAATTAGACGGAACTCTAATTCATGATTATAATTGATTGGCCACCAATAATATAGAAACTTACGGGCGTCTGAGCTCCTTTGGAGCAAATGACCTCCCCCACTGGGAAAGAGACAATTTGCCACCAGTAAAGTGCACAGCTCTGACAGTGGCCGCATCTCTGTTCTGTCCCTAAGCTCGGGGCTGCACCAGGCACATGAAGGGAAGTGGTACCCATGCAAGAAGCTGCAGGCTTCATAAATACTTCATTTCTCCCTGCCCGCGAGAAGCCAGAGGGTTGATGGGTTTGGAATGCTTACAATATTCAGGATGGCGCCCAGGAAGTTAATCAGGATGGATGCGAAGATGATGACATTCCGGGCCAAATAGGTCTCGTTAATCCAACAGCATGTCTTCCGGAGGACAAGGGGCAAACACTTATAATCCTCTGCTGTCGTGATGAGGACCAGAGCTGAATGCAGCATAATCAGGATGGAAAACTGGATGGCCATTGGCATCACCCTGAAAGGAAACCCAGAATGTTGGGTCACATGGCATTGATTGTCTGATCCCCACTCACTGGACAACACTGGAAGGTAAGCATATCCATGACTGTCCTTCCCCAACTCTGGCACCCAATAATTCTCTAAAGCTCTGATTATTCAGGAAAAGGACTATCAGCAGGAGACATTTTTATTATATCCAACCCTAGAATATTTTGTGGAGAAATTTAGAAATGACCATCAAATATTTGACTTGATTTATTGTTCCTGTCCTTTTTTTAAATTTTTTAAATTTATTTATGATAGTCACAGAGAGAGAGAGAGAGAGAGAGAGAGAGGCAGAAACATAGGCAGAGGGAGAAGCAGGCTCCATGCACCAGGAGCCCGACGTGGGATTCGATCCCAGGTCTCCAGGATCGTGCCCTGGGCCAAAGGCAGGCGCTAAACCGCTGCGCCACCCAGGGATCCCCTCCTGTCTTTTTTTTTTTTTTTTTTACTTCTTTTATCATTCATTCATATTTCTTACTAGGCAACTGCTGCCAAGGTAACACACCACTGGAATTTTATCTCAATATCCCGGCTGTGGGAGGGACCCAGATGCCCTTTCCCCTTTGTAGTGGATTTTATGAAACATTTTCCCTCTTGGTCTACTCCGATGCCAAGAACTTGGTCCTTGATTACCAAGATTTGCATGGAATATACCATGTGCCACTTGAGACATGGGTAAGGGTATGATTTGAGTAGTACACTAAGGAGAACTCATCCTTGCCCAAGGCTTCAACATCACCCCCAAGTATACATCTTGTGCTTCAAGGTCTCACCAAAGCTCAGGCCCATGGTAGCCCCTGTCTACTAGACACCTCTTCTGGGTGTCAGGCTGTTTGTAGCAACTCAGTGATCTCAAACCCCATCTCTGGAGGTGTCTCTGACTGCTTCCTTTCCTTACCAGCCAACCTCTCACCAGGCATATTGCTTCCCCTTGGGAATTCATTCCTTGTTCTCTCTCCAGCCAACTGTTGCACATTGAAGCATACCTTGATGGAAGTGGCTCTTTCCTCTATACAGTGACATTCATCTATTTGGCTTTAGCATCTTCCACTGGTTGGTGCTCAATAAACAAATGTTTAGTGAATGAAGTTAGACCTACCTTCTTCTAACAGTGCCTCACTATCCTTCTGCCTGAATTGCTATATTTATTATCAATAGCACTAGCGTCGGTAATGTACTGAGCCCCAATTATGTGCTAGACACAATGCTAAGCAATTTATATAATTGCTGATGTCCATTCCTTGGAACAGACTTATCAAGTCTTTTGATCTTTCTTTTTCTTTTTTTCAGATGAAGGTTTACGGCTCAGAGAAAAGCAACTTCCCAAGGGTTGCAGAGTTGGTTAGTGTTAGAGCTAAGATTTAAAGTCCACTGTGCCATCCTAATCCCTTTCACGAGTAATAGACCTCCCACATGTGCTGTCATCTTTTCTGTCTTCCGTGGTTTCATCTACTTATTCATTAAACAAGCTTCTTCCCAGATAGTAGTTGGCACCATGGGATACATGGACACATGTTCTCCATCCTCCAGGAGATCATAATCTAGAGGGGAATATGGACATACATACGATGAACTATTGGATAATCCGCTATGATCCATAAAGGGTTTTGCACAACCATCATCTAGAAAACAGGAAAAGCAATCAAGGGAGGCTTCACAAAAGAGGGGGCATTTGGGTCAGGCCTTGGAGGTTGAGGAGAGGGTTCTAAGGAGGGAAAGGTGGGCAGCATGAGAAGAGCATCAGGAGAGTAAGAGTGACCGCTGTGTTTAGAACTTCCACTAACCCAAGTGGTGAGGCTGTTGGGCTCGAGAGTGAGGGCTCTCTTAAATGCTGTGTATGAAGTTCTGCATAGAGGCAAGATATAGCTGTTCCAGATGTTTAATCGGGAAGGACAGGGTCAGATCTGTGTATCTGAGGAACAGTCACGGTGGGAGGTGGAGGATGGAGTGAAGAGGAGAGAAAGCGTTTAGCAGAGGTTTAGATAGTTGGGGCCCGAGTTACCAAGGGAGGGACATAAGGTAGCAGCACTGATAACTGGGAGGGTCAAGGAAAGACCTGGTGGTTCTCTTCATATGTGTGTGTGTGTGTGTGTGTGTGTGTGTGTGTGTGTGTGAGGTGGATGGCAGAGTGGCATCATTAAGGCTGACTCTCATGCTTTTGCCATCTTAAATGGCAAATGCAGGAAGAGAAGCTGGTCCATAGAGGGTAAGGATGGTGAACTTGATTTGGGGAAAATTGAATTTTTGGTGCTTGTGGATCATCCAGCTAGGGCCATGCAGATGGCTAGGCAGTTAGAGGGACGGTTGTGGAACTATGGGTCTGGAGTGAACATGTGGCGGTTGAAGATCTACGAAGGAAGGAGTGTGCCCAAGGAGGGTAAGAAGTAAGGGAACCACAGGTGAAGCTACAGAAGAAGTTGATGGGCTGGAAGAAGAGAAGGCAGCAAAAGGAATTTAGGAAATGTAGTCAAATGATCAGGAGAGAAGGACACCCAGGAGGCAAGTCATTTGCAAGGTGGGGAATAGATAAGACTGGTAAGTCCCTCTGCGTGCTCAAGCATCACAAAATCTGGAAAGTCACTCTCTCTGACTTTATTTGT
Organism: Vulpes vulpes; assembly: GCF_048418805.1. Taxonomy (NCBI): domain Eukaryota; kingdom Metazoa; phylum Chordata; class Mammalia; order Carnivora; family Canidae; genus Vulpes; species Vulpes vulpes. Next base: position 9,355,957 of record NC_132792.1, on the reverse strand, counting down.
TGGAGGTTTTAGAGTTTTCTTCTTTTTCTTCTTCTTCTTTTTTAATGCTTGCACAGTTTTGATTTTATGGATCACCTTGACAGGAAATCTCTGCAGGAGTTCTAGATAAGAACAGAAGGTCTGTGCAGCAGTGGGTTCCCAGAGGGCTCTGGGCAGATGGGAAACATCCCCCCAAAACAGGCTGGAAAAACACTCCTGAACAGCACACCATCCTTCTGGGGCACCCAGGGGAGGCAAATGAAAGGGGACACAGGTGGATCGCTTTTGTCACATAGTCCCTGGAGAAAGGGGGCCAATTTCAAGCCTGATGCGTCTCAATACCATGGGGCAGCCACTGAGAATACGAATGCCTTGTTTCAAAGTGTGAGGCGGAAGCAAAGCCTGCAAAGATTGCTCTGAGAGCTGCTAGGCAGGAGCCTCAGACTCCTCTGCGGTCCCCGCTGCCATCTGGGTAGTCTGTGGACCTGCATGGCCTGCCTGGCCCCAGGCTCCTGCTCTCTCCTCTCCACCCTAAGGACTGTGCTTCTTCTGCTTCTGTGCTCTCTCCTGGGGAGAATGTCTTGTTCATCCTTCAAGGCTGTTTTTCTCTGGATTCTTCTATGACACCTGGTGTAGAGCTGAGCACACAGAAAGCGCTCAATAAACTTTACTCGCTGACTTAACGCTTTTTATGGGGAGAGAAGATGCTGTTCCTCCCCTCACCAGCCTTCATAGGGAAAAAGGCTTCTTTCTCATCCATCTTCCAGGATCTCTGCGCATCCCCTTGCTTCTAGGAGGAGTCTGCCATTGGCCTGATCAGAGCCTATCTGGGATGGTCAGTGGACCTGGTTCTTCTCAGAAGGAAGAGCCACTGTTGAAATTCAATGTTTATGTAAAGTTCAGCCGCTGGCCCGCTCCTTCTTGTAGACCCACTAAGATGGTTGGGAAGCCAGAACCAGGACCTTCTCTGTAAGAAGAGGTCTCCTCTTGGCAATGAAGCTCACATGTCACCAGGAAGTACCAACAGACACTGCTCAGATCTTCCTTCCTTTGGGACCGGGGAGGGGGTGGCAGTCGATGTGCCTTGTATTGGTCTTTCTCAGCTTTCTCACCAGTCGTGAGATCCCACACTGGTGTGGGAGGTAGAGTAGGAGACACAAGTAGAGATCCAGGAGATTCAGAACGGACACCATGTGGTCTCTTGACTTCAGCCACGTTCTGTATTCCGGGCTGTAGTTTTGCACAGGCAAAGCATGCGTTTGCTTGGCAATGTACAAAACTGATGTTTTGTTGCCCATCCAGCTGTTGCGTTTTTGGGTCCACTTCTGGTGGGGTGTTTCGTTATGCTGGGATTGGCACAGAGAACCCACCTGAGCCCCTAATGCCATTTTAAAGGATCCGCACTCCCTTCTGGGTTTACTGAAACAAAGGAAAAGGAGGAGCAATGGCCTGAGGGCTTGCATTTCCCCAAATCTGGATACTGAATCATAATGTCCAATGCAATGGTATATGGAGGTGGGGCATGTGGGACGTGATGAGGTCATGAGGGTAGAGCCCTCGTGAATGGGGTCAGTGCCCTCATAAAAGAGGCCCCCCAGAGCTCCCTGGCCTCTTCCTCCACATAAGGTCATAGGGACAAGCCAGGCAGAGGGCTCCCACCAGACACTGAATGTGCCAGTGCCTTGATCTTGGAATTCCAGCCTCCAGAATTATGAGAAGTAAAGGTCTGCTGTCTATAAGCCCACAGTCTGTAGTATTTTGTTACAGCAGCTGGAAGGAGCTAGGACAGTAGGTAAAAGGTGGGCATGTGGGGTAGTGAGTGGAAGAGTGAACAAATCCTGGGTGTTTGAACCCATAGCCCCAAAACCTAACTAGGGACACAGCCTTGGGCAAGGTAACTAACTCTCCTGAGCATCATTTTTTAGTCTGCAAAACCAGAATTTTTAAGTCTACCTCTTAATGGAGGCTCTGGGATTAAAATAATAAAGCTGTGTGCTTAGCACATAATACGAACTTAAAGAAACATCAAGTCTTCCCTATTCACAGTGAAATCCAGAAAACCGAGGGCGTTTCAAAGATCGATCGGAAGAATATTAATTATAAGATGCAAGGCGCTGGCGCTGCCTATAAAATTTCTCCAAGATTCTCTGCAGCAGCTCCTCAGTGTTCATTTCTTTCTGCACACATAAACATTATAACAACCAATTATAGTTTTTTAAATCTAATTATAGGGCTACTCAGGCGTCCAGGGGCTCTGAATTTGCTTTGCATTGTTGGTGTCCATAAGAGGCAAGGAAACCTCTCATTTCTGAAATTGAGTCCAAAAAAAAAATGACAATGGATTTGCAAACAGCTCTCTCCAAATCATTTCTAGATATTAAGTTCTAATTGCTCTCCGCAGTCTGTCTTTAAAACAGAGTTTGGGTTGGCATCACGACTTGCTGTTTGCTGGGAAGGTGGAGATCAATGAGTGCGAGTGAACAGCCTCTGGCAGCTTGGGGTGCAGTCATAAACGGAAGCTGGGATCACACCCAAAGATGACATTTGTACCACCCTCCAGAATCTGCAAAGCCTGTGGGTCCAATAGTGCTGTTGAGCCTCACAGCGACCCTGAGAGGTAGGTATTCTTAGCCACTTCGACAGATGAAAATACTATGGCTCAGGAAAAGGAAGGGAACCAGAATTTATCAAAATCGATATGGTTCTTTTACCTCTTACAGCAACCTTGGGAAGTGGGTATTGCTATTTCCATTTTACAGATGAGAAAATCGAGGTTCCCGAGAGGTCAAGTACATACATACAGCTAGAGAGGTGCACAGAAGTAGTAAGATCCAGCGCCTCTTTCTTTTTTTTCCCCCTAGCCTCCTTCTCTTGCTTGCATATTTTCTCCTCCCTCTTCTTTCCTTTCCTCTCTCGTCCCCCCCTTACTCCCTGTCTGTCCTCTACCCTTTCATCACCAAGCTTGCAGACTGAGATACACCGTGCCACCATCACAAAAGATAATATTTCTGTCCTTTCCTCAGTTTATCCTTTTGGGAGAGGAACATCTGCGTGCGTGTGGAACTTGGAGCCCAGGGCAGAGCAAGCACTGTCCTTGCCAGGGTCCGTGACGCTTTGCTTTGCGGGCTGGGAGTCAGCCGTGGTCATAGGGGCAGAGCCCGCCTCCTCTGCTCAAAAGCCCATGACAGAAGAAATGCCAGGGAAAGGCACCTACCATCTGTTGAGCCGCAAAGAATCAATCAGACACAAAATGAGTTGGAGAGGAAACAAGCACACGTAAATGAAAGCCTGTGCTGTGCATCTAGGGCACAGGGGCCCCTCAGTCCCCACAACATGCCGACTGTCTGGTCAGGGATCAACTGGGGATGCTTTCCTCACTGTCAGTTTCTTCTCTTCGACTGTGCAGGTGAGTTTGGGGCTCCAGCTGCTATTTCAGCTTGCACCCCAGTCAGAGACTCCTGCTGGCCAGCTGCTGCCTGAGGATGCACATCTCTTTCCCTGAAGCCAGGAACCGGGTCTCGGGGCTGAGTCCCCATCCTTGGTCATGGCCCTTGGGAAGGGAGCCCACCCAGCCTTTCTGTCCCAGTGCTGCCCTGGGCTCCTCTCTCTCTTCCATCCCCCATAGCCCAGTCCATCTCTGCCCTAACCATCTAGCAAATTCTTCCTCTCTGGTCCCTGCCCCCCCCCCCACAATGCCCCCACCACTGTTATCTTGTCCCTACCGTTTCTCACCCCAGAGTCTGGCAACTGCCTTCTATTGATCTTCCCTAAAGGCCCTCCTGCCTTTCCATCTGCCATGTTAGTGTGATCCTTCTACACACAAAGTCAACCACATCACTGCTTTGAATAAAAGCTTCGGTAATGTCTTCTCTGCCAACCCATCACAACTCCCCAGCTAAGCCTTACACACCCCTCGTTTGCAGACACTCACTTTCCAACCCTCCCTCTCCCCCAACCTCAGTCCTCTCTGATGACCTGACTGGTCCAGCAGGAGGCAGTCCAGATGTCAATGTCACCTCCTCTGGGAAGCCTGCCTTGATCTGTTTGCCTCGCCTCATTCCTACACATCCTAGCTATTTGGCTAATTACCTTCCCACCCCTGACACTGTAAGCTTTATGACAGCAGGAACCAGGACTGTGTACCTCCGCTGTCTAGCACAAACAGGCATATAAAGGATGTTTGTTGGGAACGTCAACACCCCGTGCTCCAGGAGTCAGGGGGGAGCATGCACCAGATATGGCCCTTCTTGGCTTCCAACTCTCTACTCTCAGGAGCGAAGAGGGGAGTCCGGGAAGTTTGGGTGAATCTGGCAAGACCCTGTTGTCTCTTGCAGCTCACCACCCTGAGAGCATCCTCAAGATCCCACATAGTTCTTGGGGAGTCAGGAAACGAATCCGCTTATGGCCCTCCTTAGTACCTTTCCTGATTCATTCACTGCCATAGCAAATACCTATCTACTATATAGTATGTGCATTATCTGCATGCACAGTAGAGGCACACCTACCTATGGAGATACAGCATAGAAGTAGCTACATATTCATCCAGACATATGCATATATTTTAATTATTTCTTTGATTCCAACCACTTGATTGTAAGATCTAGGAGGGCATTTTTTTTTTTTGTCTTTTTTGTTCACTGATACATTTTCAGGATCTAACGCAGGTCTGGCTTATAACAGGGATTCATGGACTGTGTACCAATTTAGCAGAGGTACACAGTCTTTCCTTTTCTCTCTCACTAAAAAACTGATGAAAATGAAGCATAAATACAGAAAACCGCACCAAAGTATAGCTTCACGAGCTATTATATATAATGTGTCTGCCTTTGTAATGACCACTGAGTTCATAAAATAGAACTTTGTAGGGCACTGTTATAACCCTCTCTCCCATCCCCAATCAATCGTTCTCCTTTCCCCTTTATAGTTTTATCATCTATATTTATTTTTTTTTAATTTTTTTTAAAATTTTTATTTATTTATGATAGTCACAGAGAGAGAGAGAGAGAGAGAGAGAGAGAGAGAGAGAGAGAGAGAAAGAGGCAGAGACACAGGCAGAGGGAGAAGCAGGCTCCATGCACCGGGAGCCCGATGTGGGACTCGATCCCGGGTCTCCAGGATCGCGCCCTGGGCCAAAGGCAGGCGCCAAACCGCTGCGCCACCCAGGGATCCCTATCATCTATATTTAGACACTACAGCTTAGTCTTGCCATTTTTAATTGAATTTTCTTTATCTTTTAAGTCTTTCAAAAAGTGTGCAGGTTCTTTCTTTGTCTCTTTATTTTCATTACAACGTATTTATTAAAGAGTATGTGCCATTGGCCTATAGCATTTCCCACTGCCTGGATTTTACTTTTGCAGACTCATTCAATATCCTTTATCCTCCATGATTCTTGCACGTTGGAAACTGGATTCAAAACCCTGATCAGACTTAGATTTAATCCTTTTGGTAAGACTATAAACGTGTTGTGTTCTTCTCATCAGGAGACATGGTTGTCTCTGCTTTTGTGCTAATAACATCCTCTGATGCTCAATTCCTAGATCCATTAATTCATTGGGATATTAGAAAATGGTGCTATTTTAATTCTATAATTTCTTTGAAAATTATTAGCATGAATAATTTTATGATGTCTCCACTCATCTATTTGGTGATTTTGTGGTACGCTTCATGCAGGCAAGACAGAAAACATATTTTTTTCTTTTCTTTTTTTTTTTTTTTTTAACAATTTCCAAGATAACCAATCAGTTCTCTATCTTCCACAATTGGTTACCAACTTTCAAAAATGTCATTATAAACTCATAAAGCTAAAAATATTTGGTGGGTTTTCACTGACTATTTTAACAACTAGCCATACTAAAGCTAAATGATTTCATCTTTGGACAATGGGAACTTCTTTACCATGGCTTCCGAGTCCTTTAGACATGGCTAATAAACTTGATGGCTTCCTTACTTTCTAGTAGGACAAGATGTTCCAGGCTCATCTTGTGTGTTTCTTGCCGCAGCTCTGGAATCATATGTATCTTCAAAAAAAATTTTTTTAATAAAAATTGGAATATCATTTCAACAGCACTGCCTGTCCCCTTGTTATGCTCATAGATACTGGGTTGGACATTCTTTATGGGACTTTTCATATTTATATCTCCACTCCAGGATACCACCTTCAATTTTTTAGTTGTCCTATTTCCCTAGGCTCTACTCACTGTGACAGTTTCTTAGACTTCCTTTGTTTAAGTGGCCTTGACAGTTGTGAGGTGTACTGGCCAGGTATATTGTAGAATGTTTTTCAATTGGAATTTGTTCCCACCCCCCCTCATGATTAGGTTATGGGTTTTTGAGAGGAAGACCACAGAGGTTGTATGCCATTCTCATCCAACATGACTCGTCACTGTTGATGAGAACCTTTATCAGCTGACTGGGAACATTTGTCATGTTTCTCCATGCTTTCCCTCCATGCATACTGTACTCTTTGGAAGGAAGTTAAGCATAGCCACATCCCCCCCCCCCCCATAGGAGTGAGAAGTTAAATTCCACCATTGAGGACAGAGTACATAAATTATTTGGGATTTTTTCTGAATAGGAGATTGATCTATTCTTAATTGATTTATTCATTGAATCATTTATTTCTATCAGGATTAACCCATAGATATTTATTTTATATTTTGGGTTACAGCCCAATTCTATTTTATTTATTTTCTTCCTTAGGTTGTTCCATTTTGGCTCTTGGGAGCTCTTTCAGAGGATTCCTGTGTCCCTCTGACAATCTCCCATCATTGTGTATGTGTGTATTTTAATGCTTCCTTATTTTCTGGCCCTCATCATTGTTAATAGGTATATGATGGTATAGCATCATTGTTTTAATCTGCATTTCTTTAATGGAAAATTATATTAAGCATCTTCTCATATGCTCTTTTGACATTCTTGTACCTTCTCTGGTGAGGTGTTTGTTCAGAGCTGTTGCCTATTTTAAAAAATTGGGTCGTTCGTTTGTTATTGTTGAGTTTTAAGAATTCTTTGTGTATCTTGGATAGAAGTCCTTTATCAGATATGTGAGTTAGAGATACTTTATTCTAGTCTGTGGCCCGTGGTTTCATTCCCTGACCAGTGTTTTTCACACACCAGAAATTTTAATTTTAAATAAGTCCAACTTGTCAGTTGTTTCTCTTGTGGATCATGATTTCGGCATTATGTCTAAAAACTCACCACTAAACCCAAGATCACAAATTTCTCCTATGTTTTCTTCTAGAAATTTTATAATGTTGTACTTAGGTATATGGACCATTTCCAGTTGAAAGGTACAAGGTTTGTGTATAGGCTCTTTTTTTTTTTTTTTCATATGGAAATCCAATTTTTCCGGTACTATTTGCCAAAAAAAAAAAAAAAAATCCTTTTTCCATTGAATTGACTGTGCACCTTGTCACACACTAGTTGATTATATATACATTAGTGTGAGTCTATTTCTGGGCTCACTCTTCTGTTAACTAGGTGTCTATTCTTTCTTTAATATCACGCTCTCTTGATTACAGTAGTTTTATATTATCTTAAAATTATGTAGTATAAATACTCTAGTTTTGTTGTTTGCTTGTTTTTTGGTATTTTATTGGTTATGCTGCCTCCTCTGTGTAACTAACTTAATCAATGGATATCTACAAACTTGCTTGCTGGGATTTTGAGTGATACTGTATTGAATTTACAGATTAGATCCAGTTGGGAAGAACTGGCATCTTAGTAATATCAAGTCTTTGAATCCATGAACATAGAACTTATTTACATTTTAAAAATTTATTTCACTGGTGTTTTTAGTTTTATGTATACAGATCCTGTACCTATGTTGTTAGATCTATATTTAAGTACTTAACTTTTGGTGTTTTAAAAATATTTTCTTTAACTTCAAATGCTAATTTTTAATTGCTGGTATATGGCGGCAACTGACTTTTATATATTGACTTTGTATACTGTGAGCTTGCTACACTTGCTCACCAGTTTTAGGTTTTTGTGGTGGATTTTTTGGGATTTTTTTATGTAGAAAGTCATGTCATTTGCAGAAACACCTAGTTTTATTTCTTCCTTTCCTATACATATACCTTTTATTCATTTTTGTTGTCTTATTTTAACTAGCAAGGATGTGTAATATGATATTAAGTAGTTGTAGTGACATAGTACATTCTCAACTTGTTTCTGATATTAAGGGGAAAGGTTCCAGTCAGTCACCACTAAGAATGATGCTAGTCATAGGTTCTTTGTAGATTGTGTTTATCAAGTTAAGGAAGTTCCCTTCTACTCCTGGTTCTCTAAGAATTTTCACTTTAAATGGGCACTGGACTTTGTCAAATGCTTTTTCTGTGTCAATTGATGTGATCATACAATTTTTCTTCTTTAGCTTGTTAATAGGGTGGATTACACTGTTTGATTTTCAAATGCTGAATAAACCTTGCCTATCTGGAATATATTCTATTTGGTCTTAGTGAATAATTATTTTCACACATTGTTGGATTTGATTTACTAATATTTCATTGAGAAACTCTATGTTTATATTGATGAAATATATTGGTCTATAGTTTTCCATTATTTCAAAATCTTTACTGGATTTTGGTATTAGGGTAATGTTGCCCTCATAAAATGAGTTAGGAACTGTTCCTTCCACTTCTAATTTCTGGATGAGGTTATGTAGAATTGTTATTATTTTTTCTCTATATATTTGGTAGAATTTATCAGTGAAGCCATTTAGATTTGGTGTTTTATTTCTTAGTTTTAAAATCATTAACTCCATTTCTTTAATTGATATAAGGATATTCAGGGATGCCTTGGTGGCTCAGCAGTTGAGCGTCTGCCTTCGGCTCAGGACGTGATCCCAGAGTTCCAGGATCAAGTCCTGCATTGGGCTCCTGCATGGAGTTTGCTTCTTTTTCCTCTATGTCTCTGCCTCTCTCTGTCTCTCATGAATAAATAAAATCTTTAAATAAAAAGATATAGGGCTATCCAGGTTAACCTTTTCTTCTTGTATGGATTTAGATAGTTTGTGTCTCATTCAACAAATTGGTCTATTTCATCTCAGTCATCAAATTTATGGACCTAGAGTTGTATGTAGTATTCTTTTATTATCATTTCAATGTCCATGGGATCAGTAGCAAAACGCTTTCTTTCACTTATGATACTGATAATCTCTGTGTGTGTGTTGCTCTCTCTGCCTCTCTCTTCTGTTTACTTAGCCAGGATACTATCAATTTTATTGATATTTTCAAAGAGCCAGATTTCAGTGTTGTTGATTTTTTCTGTTGTTTTCCTGTTTTCAATTTTGTTGATTTCTGTCCTGATTTATATGATTTCTTGCCTTCTGCTTATTTTAGGTTTAAATTTCTTTCATTCTCTTGTTTCCCATGGTAGAATTTAGATTATTGATTTTAGATCTTCCTCTTGTAATATATGCATTTATTGTCATAAATTCCCTCTAAGCACTGCTTTTACTACTTCTTATAAATTTTGATAAATTGTATTTTCATTTTCACTTACTTGAAAATATTTTGAAATTTCTCTTGAGATTTTATTTTGGCCCATGTGTTAATGTTCATGTATTTTGACACTCTCTTTGTAGGCAGATACAAGACATAACATACATATTGTTATGTCCTTTTTGAGACCTGATTTTTTTTATCATTATGTAATGTCCTCTTTGCCACTGATAATTTTTCTTGTTCTGAGTCTACTCTGATTGAAATTAATATAGTTAACTACAGCTTTATTTTGATTAGTGTTAGCATGGTATCTCTTTCTCCATCCATTTACTTTTAACATATTCGAGTTTTTGTATTTAAGTGGGTTCTTAAATGGTCTGACCTGTTTGTCTTTTTTTCACTTATTTTTCTCTTTGTATTTAGTTTGAGAGTTTCTACTGACCTATATTCAAACTCTCTGATTCTTTTGTTGGCCTTGTTGAATCTACTGATGAACACATTCATAATTTCTGTTGCAGTGTTTTTATTTCTAGCATTTGTTTTTGATTCTTTCTTAGAATTTCACTCTTCTTAGGCTGCCTATCTGTTCTTGCATGGTGTCTAATTTTTCCATTAGAACACTTAATATACTATGGTTGCTTCAGCAGCACCATAAACTAAAATTGGAACGACACAGAGAAGATTAGCATGGCCTCTGCTTAAGGATGATTTTCAAATTCATGAAGGACACTTAATACATTAAAAATAGTTATTCTAAATTCCTTTTCTGATCATTTTGGCATCTTTGTCATCCCTGAGGCTGATTCTAATGACTGCTTTGTCTCTTCTTTCCTTTTGGGATACCTTGTAATTTTTGGCTGAAAACTGGTCAACACTGTATCAGATTGGAGAACCTGAGGCCAACTGGTCTTTACTATGAGGATTTCAGTGAACCTCCCTTGGAGTTGGGCTACATTTAGTGTTTGCAGTAGCTATACAGGTACCAGTGGCTTCAAATCCCTCTTGTTCTTGTTTTTGTCTTCCCTCTTGAACTGGGCTCTTCTGAGAACTCCTCCTCAGAAAGAATCTGTGTCTTGCAGTTCTTTCAGCCGTAGTCCACCATTAATATTCTGAATTCTTGTCAGTGTGGTGGGAAGGTTGGGGGAGGGGACTCTGCCTTTTACTCTTCTTTTTAATAATAAAAAAAAATCTTCCTTCTCACCTTCTGTTCCTCTCAAGGCATCCCTTGCTGTGTTTACGTTCTCTATGTTCCTTCTTTTTAGGTCTTCATTTCTGAAATGTATCTTTCTTTTCCTTTTTATTTCCTTCTTGAGCTCTCTTGTTGAATTTTTAAGTTTTTCCACTTCTGGTTTAGGTTGTTATTTCATGTCTTGAGTCACATGAGATGCTTCCATTCCTTTTGAAGTAGTAAGTTAAAGGTTTGATATACATTGTGGGCTTGTTTGGAGTGTTTTCATCAACTGTAAGGACATTGATCTACTTTTTCCTCTCTTTTTTCATATAATAGCTGAGCATGGGATTGCCAGTAGCATGTTTTGTTGCTCACCTTTGTGTCAAACTAACTTTGCTGAACATCTAGAAATAGTGTGGTTTAGGAGAGTTAAATTTTACCTCTCCAGAGCTCTCTCTTTAGTTGTTTTTATGTGGTGTTCAAAAGTGTGATGGCTATATTCTCTTTCCACTTTTACAACAACCCTGGCTTTTCCTCTTTTCTATAGTCCTTACTGTGGACTGTGGGATCTTCTTGATTACCCCCACACAGATCCTTCCAAGGTGCTATCCTGGGAGGGAGACAGGGTGGTCGGTGTGGCAGGTTCCCAGTGTGTGACAGTTCTCACTCTTCAGACCCTACTGTAGGCTTTTGCACACAATGGGTGCTGGATTGGACAAACTCCCTCACTTCCAGCTGCTTTTTCAATTTGCCTTGTGGTACTTCCCAGTGAATATTTATTGGCTAGATAGATATTCTATCTATCTGGAGTTCTTTTGTTCCCAGACATGACAGGTGCCTATTTGCTTGTTTCTGATTCCTCCCGCATGGATGCTGATGTCACACTAATCCTGTGGCTACTGGGAGATTGTCTCCACCCACTTCCATTTGGGAATTTATAGAGCATCATCTCATCTGATTTCATTGTCAATACAGTCCACCGAGTGTTTGGTTTTGCTATCTAGCTTTTCAGATATGTGGGAATTTTGAGAGATTCAGAAATACACCACCTTCTGCCACCATGTCCCTGGAGTTCCCTTTCTCCTTCTCCTAGTATCCCTGCTAATCCAGAGAAGGTCAAGCATGGCCATTCTTGGAGTGTTCCCTAGCTTGAGCCCCTTTTATCATTGCAGACACAGAGCCTGTGTTAGTTCACTCCTTTTTCAGCCATGGCGCCCACTACATCTTCACAGAAACCCTTTACTCTAGACTCTCCCACAGGCCCTCTACACTACAAACACAAAGTTTTTCATACCCCTGTGCCTTTGTCAGTGCTGGGAATGCTCTTCCACATACTCTTTCTATCTCATCCCGCTCAGCTCAACATACTACCCTCCCTACAAACTCTTCCTTAAGCCATCTGGTCAGAATGAAATGGTGATTTTGGTGCAAAGTAGCTAAGTAGTTAGAAACACAGACTCTATCCTGGGTTCAATTCCTAGCTCAGCCATTATATAGGTATGTGACCTTAGATAAATCCTCATCTACAAAATGGAAATAAGAGTGCCCACTCACTTATTGGTTGCCTTTGAGGCTTTGCTGAGACAATCTGTGGCAGGGATTTAGCACATTCCCCCTAATGACACACTCATTAACTGGACGTCATCATTGATGTCTCTCTTTCCTGTTAAATTACATCTTAGAGGATGCAGACCTCCTCTTACAACATTATACACCTTCAAGGACTGGCATATTTCCAACCTGTATTAGAATTTAACAAATATGTGTCAATTACATGAAAGGGGAAAATTCATGGCAAGTTTAGGGAGAAGGGACTTTACTTGAGAAAGGAGGCAGCAGCTTCCTTAAAGTTCAGGAAGAGCAAAAAGCATGGCCACTGGACTGACCCAGGACAAAGTTCAAATGCTGGCTCTGGTACCTGTGACCTGTACAATATATGTCTGGGTCTGATAGACTGTCAAGAGCCCAGACTCTGGAATGAGACTTCCTGGATTGGAATTTGGGCTATGACATTTTCAACAGTGAGACCTTGTACAAAGTATCCCACTACCTTGGGCCTCAGTCCTCTCCTCTTTACAATGGGGATGAGAGCAGTACCTACCTCACAGCGTTACCAAGAGGATTTCATGAGTTACTGCATGTAAAGTATTTGGAACAGTGACTGGCCTCATATAGGTGTTTGCAGTATGATTAAAGTGCCAATTTCTCTGGCCCAGGAACCTAGGATGCTGAATCTATCTATGAACAACAAAGAGGTGATGAACAGAGGAACAAAACCAGGGTGATAGAGGCTCAAATACTTACTTGCTGCCTTCATGGGTGCAATGTCAAAAAGAGTGGGACCTGTTTTGATTTTGGTTGTTGTTTTTATTATGATTATGGGCAAGACCATTGCCAGGGCAGAGCAATGGGATTACGCAGAGAAAGACAACCAGGATAGACACTGATGTTGTCAAACATTTTGGTGTGGATCCTGGATCCTATTATTTTAAATTCTGATCCCTTGGAAAGATCAGCTGGCTGCCTCCAGGTGAGGGACCATGAACTCACAGAGATATTTCATCTGAAAACTTACCTTGAAGAAGGAAGCAAACTTTGTATGGCCGTGATAAACAGAAGAAGGATAAATGCACACACCAAGTTTGACTTGAATACTTCATCCCTCATTTGAGAATACTGTAATTTAAAAAAAAGGAGAATAAATTACTTCACAGCAAAGGTGGACTTCAGGATCAGTTAAGTTTTACCAGTACTCGGGTTGAGGGAAGACAGCGAGAAGAAATAAAGCATTCCATGATCTTTTTTTTTTTTTTTTTTTTTTTAAAGAGGAATCTGTATCTTAATTAACCCTTCATGGAACATTAACTCCATCCCTCCCTCCAACCTTCCAGGGAGAGCCCAGGAGTGAATACAATTCCCTTTGCAGCAAAAGGGAATGGGATGGGTACTCTGCGCAAGCCTCTCCAGCTCTCCTCCCTCTGAACTAGCATCACTTGGACAAACAGAAGAGCACACATCCATATATGTCACAAATCAAATTCACATTGACTTTCTTCATGAGTAAACTTAAGTCATGGAAGGGTTTTGTGCTGTTTTTTGTTAGGTGTGAGATACAGGCAAAGGTTTCACCTGAGTCTTCCTGCCTCCTTTTTTTCATGAAAACTATTAAAAAATAAGATCACAGAATATTAGAAGAGACAGCAGCCTAAGAGAGCTCCAGCGAGTGCATTTCATTTCACATGGAGAAACCCAAATGATCGCCCCATGTGCTCCATGTCCTTCTGTTGTTTGCTCCAGGCTGCCCTGTGGAATGGTGCTAACTTCATTTTGATTATCCAGAGGGCTCAGTAATTTCACTGTTTAGCCTGAAAAGCTTCTGGAAGGCCAACACTCAATAGGCACTCTCCCTATTCCTGTCTAGTTTTCTGAACCATCTTGGAATCCCTAAATGAAGAAGAATCCAATTAGTTCAGAAGGGGGAAAGGATCTTTATAACTGAAGAATTAGTCTCAATTAAGCCCCTCATTTTCCCTCAATGCCAGAGAGGTCAAGCAACTTGCCATAGATGACACAGCATGCAGATCATTTTTAGGTCAGGGGAACAGAAAGCTAAGCCTGGCTTAGGAACTTTGTAATCCCTGGTTTGAAATTCCATAATTATATAAAAGAAATAAGTAAATAAAATTCTGGCAATACCGCAGGCTCCACATCCCCAATACCAAGAGAAGGTTTGGGTCAGGTCAACGAAATAATAAAATCAGTCCAACTTGTGGTTGGTGCGGTAGTCACCATCAACAGTTGCATGATTTTTATTCTCTTGCCTACTTCTTGGTGTGGTCAGGGTTTTAGACTTAATGGACTGCTCCGTGTTATGGCTAATATGTGGGGAATAGCAATGTCCTGCAGCTGGCAAGCTCCACGGGGGAAGTGCAACACTACTCAGAGAGTGCACGTTCATTGCTGCTTCGGGGCAATGATTTTTCATCTGTTCCCCAGTACTGAGACCTCTGTCTGCTTGCTGACAACCTGCTTGGTGTCTGGAGGGGAAACTGGAATATTTCCCCAAAGAATCATGAGAAGTCACCCTCACTCCTGAAAAACCTACAGAATATCTGTATTACAAAGAGCGCTACCTAAGAACGGGAACACAATCGTAGACAGGTTTCCACATGCCAGCACGGAAGTCAGTAAGTTAGCCCCAAAGCAGTTAACACAAGGGAAGATACATGTCTGAATTTCTTTTAACAACTAATTGTATGAGATATAATTATCCCTTGTCAGCTGGCTCATGAATTTCACACCAGCGTTGTGACATTGACCTGATTGTGAGATTTTTAAAACAACAACAACAACTTTTAGTATACCTAATTCATATCTTCCTCATTTTCTGCATCTTCATCATCCCCACCATCATCACCACAGCTTGGAGTTGTAATGGCCTTGAGGAATCCTTTCTGTGATATCCCTAAGATCTACTCAAATGCCTGCTGATTTTCCTCAGATGACCTTCTCTGCTTTGTTGGGGCAAGTGGATTTCTTTCCTCTGGACTGGGGCAGTCTCTAAACACCCTTGACTTGGTCACTCCCAGTGCCTGAGAACTCACTCCTTTGCAAAGGCTTCCTTTTCCCTGTTGGGTCCGTTTTTACCGTGAAAAGATCTTTCCTATAGATCCCAAGTCTGAGTCTCTGCCTCCTTTCCTTTCCTGAATGCTTCTCACTGATGACCTTCAAAATGTCACATAGTCATCATTTGTCCAGCCTAAAGTTGCACATGGCTTTAGGTGTTTCAGGCAGGCTGGAAAGACTTTCTCGGGTTCCAAATCTTCCACTCTGTCTGTGCCTCACTGTGAGGGAACCCAGTTTCTTTGAACTTCGCTTTTCTGATCTGTCAGATAGGGATATGAATATAATTCATAGGTTCCCAACGTTATTATCTTATTTGTCCCAGAATTTAATAATAAATTCTATTATTTTCACGTCTGAACTCCAGTGCCAACACCGTCACAAGAAAGAGTCTTCTAATATTTGGGACCCTGATGTCAAGTGAATGTAAAATGCCAGATTTCAGAATGGAGCACATGGTTACTTTGGAAGCACAAAAGAGGACAGAACTATGGAAAGAACATTCCTAATTGGCTCCGGATAATAGGGTACTGACATCGGGTAGTGATTCATTTCACTTCCTCTTGACTTGTGGAGGTCTGAATGCTCAGGCTCGCAGCTATATTAAGTTACACGTCCGTTCTCTCCTGCCATCACTAGACACTGCTCACCTCACGTCTATTCTGTCCTCACGTGGCCCCACTTATCCTTTTAAGTCTTAGTGGTGAGCAAAATGAACTAACCTAGAATGAGACTACCTGGATTGGATCCCTGGCTCCAATACCTCCCAGCTATAGAGCCCTGGACAAGTTTACTAGGCTTTTTTTTTTTTTTTAAATTTTTATTTATTTATGATTGTAACAGAGAGAGAGAGAGAGAGGCAGAGACACAAGCAGAGGGAGAAGCAGGCTCCATGCACCGGGAGCCTGATGTGGGATTCGATCCCGGGTCTCCAGGATCGCGCCCTGGGCCAAAGGCAAGCGCCTAACCACTGCGCCACCGAGGGATCCCTACTAGGCTTTTTATGCCACGGTTTGCTCACCAAAACAATAAGGATAATAATAGGAACTCTCTCATTAGGGTTGCTGAGAGAATCAAAGAGTTAACAGATGCAAAATGCCTCGAGCAGGTGTCTGAGGGGCATGGCAACCTCATACAAGTGTTTCCTGTAATCAATTAGTTGTACTTATTTTATTGCCATGCTTTTTACTTTTTCCAAGCCTGCTTTCAACCTTGGTGTTGCCTTCTAGAATGCTGTCTTCCAGTCCACTGTACAAAATGGTTCCTTGTACTCCATAGGGTTCCCTAGAGTGTGGCTGACTGATTGGTCCATCAAGTTAAAAAGGTTTCTTTTAAAAGGAATTATAATCCGTATGTGGTTTGTGGTGTTTTTTGTTTTTCTTTGTCTCAGGAAAAGACCCTGCTTTTATTCCTTCCCCTGCCTCCTAAAAGATCCTCCACCAGCAGGAAGAATTCTCCACTTCTCCAGGGACTTTTAGGAAAGGTATCCTTGGAAATGACCACTGGGCCTTTAAAATTCACTGAGTCCTTGGTCTGCAAGAGAATATGAATATATATGGCAAGACAATATTAAAATATATATTCATATACATGTGTAGGTATATGAGACATTTGAGCATCAGATATGGAGAAAGAGTTTGTCAAGGTCAGTTAGGGGATTGGTGGAAAAGTTCAGACAATAGGCCACATCTCTCAGCTCTCAATATTGTTTGCTCTATTAGACCACTGTCTGAGAGCAGAAAATGCCTGAAACCAGTACTTGAGCCAACTATATTGATTAATATCAATTAAAAAAGCATGTCACTTGGAAGAAGTTACAAATGCTTTTTTGAGATATTCAATTAGAATTTAGATTACTTTTTTTTCCCAATCTGGGTTGGGTTCTGGTTGATTCAGGAAATGGTCAAAATCTTGCAAAATATTTTAATAATAATAACTAATGCCTGGTGCAGGGTAGGCACCATGCCATGTGGTTTATGTGGATGAGCTCTTTTGGCTTTCACAACAACACTTTGAGGAAGACACTGTTTATCATATCCCCATTTTGCAGATAACAAATCTGAGGATTAGAATAATTGAGTAACTCAACCCTGGGACTTCAGGGATTGGAAGTAATGGATCCAGAGTCTAGCCCTAAAGTGCCACGTCTCATTGGCTGCACTATCAGCTGCTACCTTGCTGTTTTCAAGGCAGGTTTATCTTCTTCACAGAGTGCACTGTAGCGTGTCTTGCTATATCTCAGTGATGTGGTTCATGATACCAAGAAAGGAAACATGTTAAAAATTTGTGTTCATGTAAATTGTGGTTAGAATGAGAGTAAAGCATGATCTGGGCCAAGCATGGTCCTTAGAAACACCCTGTGAATGAGTTTAATAAATTGCCACTGCTGCATTTTCATGATTGATGGATGGATCCTCAGGGCAAAGCAATACCAAGGAAAGAGCCCTTTTCTTAAGGCCTGCGTGGGTGAACCAACAACAGGGAAGGAAAGACACAATGAACTTTAATGGAGTAATGGAATAAGAAGAACCACAATCTCCAAGTGATTAAAAGATGTTTTAAAAATAAAAGTTTCCTCCTTGTTTGACCAAGTTGAGACATGGGGTCCCTTCCAAGAAGTGGGGGCAGGAAAACTGTGTGCTCCATTTTGTTCTTGTCTGGGTATGTCAGCCCTGCATCCTCTGGAAAGGGATCTTTAGAAATGACACTGGGGCCATGAGGATCTACGGGTTCCTACAGGTTCTATCAAAAGGAAGCCTGGGACCTGAGTTTGGTCACACAAAGAAAAGTCTATTCTAGATCTTTCATCTATAAAGGTGTGACCAGGGAAGCTAGCTTTCAGAGGTGATGAACAGGGCTTCCAATCTTCTGTATCTATACCTGAGTCAGGCCTGGAAAATATTCCTATATATGTGGAGGAAAATTATCCTTTTCTTCTAGATTAGCCACTTCAGCTATGAGCTCAAGAATGCTGGCTAATTTCTCGCATCTCTTTAAGATGTAAAGAGTTCCAGCCAAAGCAATGACCTAGTTAATTGTCCACATTGCAACAATACTGTCTTTTTATCCAGTTGCGTATGTTAGATCACACAATTTTACAGGAGGAGTGGATTGCATTTGTCACCTTGGTCCATGTTTACTCATGCCAATTTCACTCCATAAAATCTCTCCAAAATGAGCCATTAACTCCTGCCTGAAGATTGCTAGTGATGGAGGAAATCACCCCTCACTTGAGAGCATGTTCCATCTTTGGATAAATCTAATTGGAAAAAGAGATCATTTTTGAGAAACACCTCTCATTAGTATAAATTCATATGTTTGTTAAATTAAAGAAGAATCTTAGCTGGGACCATCTGCTCATTTTCATGAATGAATGAAGGAATTTAACTTCTATTGTTAAACTCATGCATTATGTAGCATGACAATGGCTAGAGCACCCTGAATTGATCATTTGAGTAAAAGGCATGATTGCAACAAAAAAAGGGAGGGGCTAATTTTCAATAATTTCATATTTTGAAATAGACCATCTTCCCTATCCTGGTGTCTAGTGTCTAACCAAATCATCATCAGGAGTACTTCTGAGTGACAGGTTTGTCTGAGGAATGTCTCACTGTCATATTGCTTCCCAAGTAACCTAACCTTTGAATAAAGGTAGATTTCTTCATCTTTAATATTAAGCTCATGAGAAATCATACAAATGCATATCTAAGATGAACAACTTCAAAAGAATGAGGCTGGGAGGACACTGTCCTAGCCACACAGACCATACAATGTCATTAATGTGTTTTGATAGCATATTATGGAATCCTTCTTTGGTAGGAAGGTTGGCTGACATACGAGAATTCCAAACAGGACTTTCCAAAGTTTTCAACTGAAATCTTCCAGGTCACTTTCTCCCAAATATCCCATCCTTGGGAGGACAGATTCTTCCTTTCTTGACTCGCTCAGTTCCCCAAGCCATGATAAGCCCAAGGGAGTGGTAACTACTCCTATGTTCCTTGCCTAGAAGCCCCAGGCTGTAGGTGTTGGTAATGTCGTCACACGAAGCTTTAGGATTGCTTTAAGGATGGGGCCAATGTCTTCTGGGTTGAAATCATCATAATTCTACCATTGTACATTGCACTTATGGATGAAGTTGGTCTTTTTGACACTGAAAATCCTGGCTTTGTGGGATTGGAGCTAGCTAATTGACCTGGGAAAAAGAGACAAGTGAAATGCCTCTTGATATCATTTGACTGCCTAGAGGGTGTTAGAAATAGCAGTAATTTTACAGGATAATATCATGAACATAAAGGAGTCTCACAAAGCTGCTGTTTGAATAGGGATGGATTTTCTTCCAAAGGCTTTTTGAAATCCATTCTTCCCACCTGAAGGAGATGGCCTACATAATTGCTATTTTGGGCCTTACAAGAGCAGTAAGAACTCAAGAATAACCTGAGACCACAACAGAATAATTCTTTTAAAAATAATTTAAAACAGAAGGTCATGGAAATGATCAGGAAGCGTCTGATTCAGAAAAATAAGAGAGAACACCTGAGACCATATGGTTCAGGATCCAGATTCCTATCTCTCTGCACCTAAATAAGAAACAGAATGGTTCAACAAATTCTGAACATCTTCCAGAAAAAAAAAATACATGCATTTTTCTTCATTACCTAATTCCAGAGTCCAATATCCTAATCCATTAGAAAATTCATTCATCCACCTAGCTTTCTTGGCTTTGCCAAAATTCCTCCTTAATGATGTCATTCCACTCGTTATACAGGAGTAGATGGGAAAAAAGAAAAAAAACACGTCAAAGTTTATGATGAATTTTTCCAGAACTCTTTCAAGCCCCTACTTAACTTCGATTTCTTAATAAAAGGTAGACGAAACGGAGAGAAATTCTGAATGCAGACAAGGACCAGCTGTACTCAGCCAAAGGATTATCTAACGGCTCCCTTGTGTGACAAATCCTTGTTTTTATGTGACTGTTGACAGAAAGAAGGGTGACATGAAAGGAATGTTTTGAAAGTTCTCAGCACAAAACTTGGTTCATTACAAGTACTGTCTATGACAGGTATTATTGTTATTACCTAGAAAGTGGACAAAAGCTGGTAGCTGACTTGTGTGTGAAAAGGAAGCTCACCCTCAGTTTAGTCTAAGATGTCTTTGGCCCTTAGAGATGGCACTTCTCTGGTCTGCCTGCCCTCTCAAGCCATTTGGTCTCACAACTCATTCCTGTATAGCTCATGCCACCAGCCTTCTTTCTGCATACATAGCTCAGGGACAATTTGAGGGCTCAACGTTCCTATCCCCTCCTTCCACCCCCCCCCCCCCCCGCCCTAAGACAGAGGGATCTTACATATCTGTTTATTCAGTTATTTGACTTTCAGAGGTGCATGGACAGTGAGAGTGATGGGGTGGTCATTGTTTTATCTGGGTGTTGCCAAGAACATGTGGCAGTGTGTGTGTGTGTGTGTGTCTATGTGTATGCGTGCATATGAGTCTGTGCATGTGCATGGGTCTGTGTGTGTGGGGGTGGTAAACAAAAGATGAGAGAAATTTCCATTTAATTTTGCTTTTTTCCTGCCCCCCCGCCCCAGGTATCTGCCACATGCATAGCTATATAATGCCTCCCGTGCATCCCACCAGCCTCACCTCAACACATTTCAAATGATGTGAAAAGCAGACACTTGAAAACAATAAGATCTTGCAATGTGCAGTAGAAAAAAAAATCTGAGTTTTGGAAAAAGAGTTAGATTTGAATCCCTGTTCTGCTGTCTTCTAAACGTTTGAGCCTTGAGAAAGTTGCCCCAACTTGCTGAGCTTCCCTCATTTATCAAACAGTAAAACTAATACCTACATGAAAAGACTGCTGTAAAAATTAGATGAGGTAACAAATATAAAATGTGTATGGTGGGTCCAGTAGAGTAGTAAGCAATCAACAAATGTCAGTTGCATTGCAGCACTGCTGCCTTGAGGCACTCATTAAGAATTATCTGTCTTTCATCTGCACAGCAACCTTGTGAGGATGGGAAGTTCAATGATCTGCCCAAGATCACAAGCTAGAGTGTTAAGTTCGGATAGAGTGGAAGCCGTGTCCGTCTTCCAACAGCACCTGCCTTGGTCTATGTCCGAAGCAGTCAGTACGTAGCAAATACTCTGATCTGTGCCTGAGGGGGGCTTCCCAGGGATCATGAGCATGGAGCCTAAGTAAGACCTATGTGTGAAATACAAAATCCCTAGCTGGCTTGGTGTTGAGGGAAGAAGGGCATGGCCTTTGGGGGTGATCCAGCATGCAATGCCCTTAAAGAGAGCCAATCTTGCCCATCTTATTTGGAAGATGGTGATAATGGAGAATTTGGAATAATACAATCATTTGGAGAAAAGACAACTGAATGACTCTTACATATTTCAATACATCCCAGGGGCCAAGACGACCACTGCTTGTGTTCTCATGACTGGCAGGGAGGGCTGGGAAGGCCTCCTGCGATGTCCTGCCGGTATGAACTTGGTTAGTGCCCACCTTTACATACTTAAGTGATTATGTACTTATGAAGGCTGTGACCCTGGTATACAAGACACAGTAACAATGTCACTTCCCACCATTTTTAGTGAGGTAGTTTCCTTAAAAAAGATTTAGAAGTCAGATTTCTGTTAAGTGAGGGTCTAGCCTCACCCAGATGTGGATTGACATAGCATTGATCACAAAGAAAGGGCAGAGAATAACTATTGCATTTATTCAAACATCTATTACATGAGAATCATGTCAACTAATTTTCGCTACAACCTAGTGAGGGGCAGGTATCATGATCATCATTCTCTCATTGAAATCAACTTGTCCTGTGTCACCTAGTCAGTGATTGGTAGAAACTGGATTCAAGCCATGTCTATCCAGTAATCAAGTGTATGTTCTTTTTCTGTCATTTAACAAAGACCAGACACTTGTGGGATAAGGGAGGTGTTATGAATATCCATCTGCATGAGGGAAGGCTCTCAACATGTCAGCATCCACTAAGAACCCATAAATTCATCAACCATACTTTACTTCTATTTCCAAAGTGGGATTTGAACCAAGGTCTGCTTGACTCCAGAGTCTGAGCCTCTACGAACACTGTGAGCCTTATGGAGACATTCCCTCTAGGCCTGTCTGAGGCCATATTGGCATCCAGTGTGGATCTAGGACCTTCTGTTATGACCTGATCTCTGAGGGTGTTTGGCAAGTGACAATCCCAAATTCTAATGCACAGCCAAGAACAGAGAAGGTGGAGGGGGCACCAACTTGGGACAAAAGAATCCTGGAATCCTAAAGATAGGTCCCCTTGGAAAATCAGAATCTTTTGGACAGAGTGATGGGCAGGTATTTGTATTTTTTTTTTTTGGTATTTGTATTTTTAAAAAGATCCTCAGATGATTTTCTGCTTGAAAAAATATCAGCATAGCACAAAGAGGCTTTTTATCATTTAAAATTTTCACAATCATGTAAGGAGGCCTTTTCTCAAAGGAAAAAGTTTTGGAATTTAGCAAAAAGATGCCAGCATTGAAAAAAAAAAAAGAAGGAAATCTAGTCATCATTGATATGGTTTGATTTTAATAATTAGCCTCCTAAAATGCACACATCGAAAGCATAAATTCCCGTAAACCAATTCTGAAGTATGTGTTAAACTTAGTTTAATCTTTACTCGCAATGAGGAAGGTGGCAATAACTATTTGAACACTAAGCTTATTGAGGTCCCTCTGAGTACATGTCCCTGTTTACTGAGCTCTCTTCAGGCACTACAGGTATTGGGCTGGTTTATCTGGCCTGAAAACATCCATAAATAATTATAATTAATTGTCTTCCCCACCCTAAGCTTCACAAGTAATAAATAAAGAGCCTTGTCCTAGAAGAGAAATGAGGACCAGAGGCTGATAAATGTCCCCTTCCTCTAAGTGTTGAGGGGTTAAGTCTTTCGCTATAGATATAAAGAATACTCACAAATCAGTAACACTGAGGTGAGCACCTCAATGAAAGATGACAATTAAGACAAATGCGCCAATCACAAAGGGAGAAATAGAAAGACCAAAACATAAAAACATGTACAGACAGACTTCCAGCCTCAAGAATAATTTAAAAAAAATAAAAGCGACAGGGAGGTGCTCTTTCTTATCAAAGTGGCAATTTAAAAGTAAAGGCACCATTTTGACAGCAATTTCTGAATGCACATCATGTATTTTTATTTTTTTTTAATTTATTTATTTATGACACCCCCCCCCCACACACACACACAGAGAGAGAGAGAGAGAGAGAAGCAGAGACACAGGCAGAGGGAGAAGCAGGCTCCACGTAGGGAGCCTGACGTGGGACTTGATCCCAGGACTCCAGGATCTGGCCCAGGGCTGAAAGCGGCACCAAACCGCTGAGCCACCCAGGCTGCCCAAGTATTTTTAAATGTATGTTCTCTTGCTGCCATTTTTAGGATCTTATCCCAAGGAAAGAATTAAGCATGGATGTATGATTTAACTAAGAAAATGTTTACTGCAATGCAGTTTATAATCTGTAACAGTGAAAATCTGGGTAAAAAGCCCCAAAATGGTTAAAACATGCAACAAAGTAGTATGTAGTTACAAATTGTTTTGCAACTGCATATTTAATAACATGGGAAAAGGCTCAAGCAAAGAGTGCTTAACAGTGCTTCACAAATCATGTGCAACATGGTCCCATTTTAATAAAAAAAAATTTCCTTAGATAAGTATACAGAATCACAGTCATGAAAGTGTAGTTTGGCAGATGCCAAAATGTTGACAGTGGTTATCCTGGGTCGAGAGATCACTTTCTTCTTTCTGTCTTATATGCTTGGCATAAGCTTTTGTTAGTAAAAAGGCATTCATTTTTTATAAGAAAAAAGTCACATATAAGAAAAGAAAAAAAAATCCAGTATGGTCAACAGTATTTGACAAACCTGCCATGCTTCTACATCCCTTTACCATAATTCTAATTTTTATTTGCTCCTGAGATCTGTAGCTCTCTCAGGGAATTCTTAGCTTGAGGCTAAAGAAGGGCATGGGATTTTTCTGTGATTTTGGGGAAGACCTGGAGGGGATCTTTGATGCCTGGATAATGCCCCCCACTTCCATCCAGGGGTCTGCCCAGGAAGTCCTCATGGGGTTGCTGGGAGCTAGAGATGCTAAGAGCCATGAGTTCTAACCTGGCTGAGGCCCAAGCCCTGGCTCGTTTCTTGTTACCCACACTGGTGAGTTTTGAAAGTGAAGGGAGATGCTACTCATAATCACAATGAGGAAATAAATGTCTTGGGCAAACCAGAGAGATAAGGGAACATGTGCTGCCCAAACTTGGTGATGTCACGAGTCATGAGCATGCTGCTCTGAAGCTTAACTCAAAAGATTCCTCTCTGTGTGTGTGTGTGTGTGTGTGTGTGTGTGTCCATGAAATGACAGGATAGGGTGGGAAGAGAACTTCACAGTCTTCTCTCCTGAAGCTCCACTGTCAAGAGTCATGTCTCGATACCAGCTACAGGAGTCAAGACAGTCTCCTCTAAACTTCTTAATTTGAGCCTTCGTTCATTCAACAATTATTTGTACAGCAGCACGAGGTCTATGGAAGTCCTATTTCACATAACACCATTGGTAGAGATGCCCATTTTTATAAGCGAATGGGATCAGGAAACGTCCGAATGACATTTCGGAGGAGCTTTTCTGTTCCCTAATTCACTATAAAAATGGGGAGGAGAATGCATTCCCTTGTTCACACATCTCATTGTTCAAACAAAATGAAGCCTTTTCTTCCCCATAAAAATTCTAATGGTAAAAATCAGGGTTTCCATTTCCTATTTTCCTTTCGCAAAACATACTTTTATAGTCCAAACTTGCTCCTGAGAAGCCTTTTCTTCCCCATAAAAATTCTAATGGTAAAAATCAGGGTTTCCATTTCCTATTTTCCTTTTGGAAAACATACTTTTATAGTCCAAACTTGCTCCTGAGAAGCAGGGTAGGGCAGTGGGAGGAAAGAAGTTTTTGGGGTCACAATACTGTATGCGATTCTAACATGCACAATTTTCCCCTCACCTTTTAACATTTCTGAAACCAGAATGCATCTTTCGTTCTTAAAGCCTTGCTTCTGCTGGCCAGCAGGGGGCAACATCAACCCAGGACCTCTTCACATCCAATTCTCTGCCTGAGTTTTTTTAAAGACCATGTTCAGTGTGTGAAATCAAGCACTAAGGCTACGTGGATTCCACTTTGGAGCTGAACCTCTTGGACAGTTCCTTATTATTTTTTTCTTTCTAGCCAATTCCAGGAGATGGGCATGTGGGTTTCCTTACCCCCTTTAACTGCTGGGTGGGATTTTTTTTTTTTCCTGTCCATCCTTACCTCAAGGGGTAAGCCCAGTTTATCAGGAGGAGTTCCCTCCAGACTCCCCATACTGGGGTTTTCTTACTTAGCGCTGCATAGAAAATGGGGCATCTCATGGTTGATGGTACTTTAAAGTCAACAGAATATTGCAGCCAGATTTTGAGATCTATGACATCTACTTAACCTCTCGGTGGCTCAGTTTCTCTTCTATAAGCAGGATAGTAATGTTTTTCCGAGGATCCGATAAACTGATACACATAAACACCAGGCACACAGTAGATGCACACTGATATTCTTCCCCAGTTCTAGAACCTTATGGACTTGAAGGCACTGTGTTAATTCAGCTAAGGTTACAGGATTCTTTCTTACTTACTTTCTCCCCAGAACCCCCTACCCCTGCCTCCCACCTATCCAAAGTTCAAAGAGGAGAGAATGAAGATACCACAGAATTGTTGCATTTATGCCAAGGCCTGGGAGAGAACAAGCCCCGGGATTCCGAGGAGAGACAGTGTGGTGAATAGACCAGACAGTGGCGGGGGGCTCACAGAGGGCTGAGATCGAAGGCCCTCTACAGACAGGTGGATTTTGGGTAGGCCACCTAATCATTTCTCCATGTCTCCATTTCATCAAGTATAAAATAAGGCTCATAACAGCACTCACTTCACACTAATTGTTAAGTGAATTTGTGCTACCAGCTTGGAATAGTGCCTGGTATTTGGTAGACACCCAATGGTTATTACTTATTATATATCCTCTGCTCCACAGTAATGCAGACCCTAGAGAGAGAGTCTCAGAGCAAGAGTCAATGAAGAGTGTCTCTGCGACAGGAGGAGAGTGACTGTTTCCTGATGTGTCCCACTGTCCTCACCATGAGGAACCCAGGCGGTGCAGAGCCCACGCTGGATAGTGCAAGGTTGGACTGTCAGTGGGCAAATCCCCTCATGTTGGTTCAGGATGCTACACTTTGCTTCACCTAGAAGAATCTCTCCTGTGCTCAGAAATCAATCTCAGACACTTTATGCCCTGCATCCACCCCCAGATCCACCTCTGCTCCACCACCAGGTCCTGCAGATGAGATGCAGACATTACTGAATAAAACACATTAAAAATT
Organism: Vulpes vulpes; assembly: GCF_048418805.1. Taxonomy (NCBI): domain Eukaryota; kingdom Metazoa; phylum Chordata; class Mammalia; order Carnivora; family Canidae; genus Vulpes; species Vulpes vulpes. Next base: position 9,329,292 of record NC_132792.1, on the reverse strand, counting down.
ATCTACAGTCTGCAAGGGTCGGGTCATTAGCGGAGCAAGTACATCTTTAGCAAGAATGAACAAAAGGATTTTATATAGCTCTGGATGTAGGCATTTACCCAGGCTAACTGAGTAGATTCTTTACCAGGTCACCCTTTTTTTTTTTTCTAACTCCTTCGATGTGGCGACCATGGAAGAAAATGTCTTTGATTTGGACCTTAAGCCCTTCAATATATTACAAGTAAGAAAAGCCTACTTGCTATTTGGGAAGGAGGGTTGTTCAGTGAGACACAATCTTTTGTCTCCTTTTGCTTTGTTGGTACACAAGCACAATCCATTTCAAATTGTGGGCCAGAGGTGAAGATGTTAATTTTGGAGTTTGCAACCTTCAGTTAGTTAATCACAGAAACTCATCGAGAACAGTGCATGTGCACAGAAGTGTGAATTCTCCAAATCGAGGAAAGCGGAATGTCCCAGGCAGCTGAGCAAAGTAACAACAACAACAGAAAATTGCTCACTGGAGCTTCTCAGAGTATTGGATCAAACTCCTGAAATTTGCTGGTAAGTTCCCTGCTGCTTTTGCCTGAGGCTCCTGCAGAGGCCAAGCACCTCCTGTGCTCATCAGGGAAGGTCTGTTAGCTCCCATCAGTGCAGAGGAGAGCAGCCCAGATACGAGGGACAGCACTTGCCTCCTTATCCTACAACCTTTACAGTTAGTTGGAAGCGAGGGCAGGACAGAGGCATGGGAAGGCATCGTTATCAGTATGGTGATGGCTGCCCTTTTTGGACACTTACCCTAATCAGGGCATTGCCTGGAGCCTCTGCAACAGCATAATTGGGAGGCTCGTCTGTTATCCTCACTGTGCATTGAGAACTCGTGCTCAGGAGGCTGCTTCACTGAAGGTCCCCATGGCAAGGAACTGGCGAAGGTGGGATTCCAACCCAGTGCTGAACCCCACTACCTGCCTCCTGTTCACTAGGCCTACACCAGGGGGTCTCTGAGCCAGCAGACAACTGGGAAAATGGGAGAAGACGTGTCTGTCATCTAAGAAAGGCAGTGGTTTTTTTTTTTTTATCACTAATGCTTGTGTCAAGTTATTGGGTTTCCTCACACATCATGTGAGAGGGTTACGACCAACACGAGTTCTCTTAAAAGCAAAAGCAAGTGGGTGCTACTATCATGCAGGGTTAAAAAAATCCCCAAATCGAGGGAACCTCTCTATTCTTTTAGTTATCTTCTCCTTAAGGAGCAAAGCTGAGGCCCTCTTCATCTAACCAGCATCTCCATTCATGGCCTTCAGTCTACTCATGATTTGCAAAGAGAAAAAGAAAAGACAGCACCAGACCAAACCAAACAAACAGACGACAAACACACAAATCATCACTGCAGCCCCGGGGCTCACTCTTTCGCTCGCTCTCTTTCTCTCTCTGGTCCCGTGAACATTTACGACAAGTAACTTCAGAAAAAGAGCCACTATAGAGACCCAGCTCTACCTTGTGCTCCAGGCTGGAGTCTTTAAACATCAGTGAGAATGGCTTGATATGCTCTCTTCTCAATTTATCGCCACTCCGCAAGTCGATGGTATGTTCTATTCTCTTGTTAATTTCCTCAGGCCCAGACTGGACATGCAAAGCTTGTGCAAGATGGTTTGGAAGTAGATTTATTGAATTTCTTGTTAGGGCAGCCAGAGTCTAGGGGGAAAGCACATGCAAACACAGTAAACCTGCGAGTCCCCTTCGGGTTAAAAAGAAATGCAATGTGTTTAGATAAGGTTGCATTGCAAACAGTAATAGCACTCGGAGCATGCAGTCGTATTCAGTGAAACCTACAGAAGTCCATCAGTTAGCGTTTGCTTCAGAGAAACACACCGTGGCAAAATATCACATCAAGGGGGACACTTGCCTGTCCTCTAGGTAGGTGCACTGAATTCCTTTGGTTTGGGTATTTCAAGGGTTGTTGGCTTGGAGATGTTAATCAAGACCCTTTCTCTAACCAGGCACATGCCGGGGATGAGAGAAAGAGAGTCAACAGAAATAACAGAAAGTAAAAGAGCTGAAAAAAAGCCCACAGAAATGATTTTCTCCCACCGAGCAGAGTCCACGCTTTGGTGTGGTCTTTCCTTTAACCGTGGTGGAGAGACTGGGAGACCCAGGGCTTGCATTTTTTTGTTTGTTTGTTTTGGGCATTCCTCATGGTCAGAGAGCCAAACGTGCCAGGATCTCCTCCTTAAATTGGAAGATGGTTAGATTTTTGCACTTCACAAATTTGGTTTTCCACCCCCCCGCCCCATAGATCATGATATATCTGTATCTTCACATAGATATATGTGCTTAATTTCCATTAGGCAAAAAAATGCAAGCAGCTGTGCCTCTCACCATTTCCCAGGGATAAACAGCATGAGGTGGGGAAAGGCACGGCCACCCTGGCTGGTCACATGGATGCAGCAACAGCACTGGCTTTTACGATCCGCCAGGTGTGGCATGGAAGCTCCTTGTCTCCTGCTCTTTCTGCGGCAGGTGACAACACCAACTGGCTGCATCGAGCCAAATGCAGTGCTTGCTCGCAGCTCCAATTTAAGACAACTGCTTGGACAAACCAGTGGGAGCTGGAGCTGAAGGGATATGGGGACGGGGTGCCCATCTCCTCCTCCAGGAGATTTCCCAGGATGTGGTGCATTTGTAGAGTCAGGAAGTGAAAATGCCTTGCCTCTGTACACGCTCACTGCATCTGCTTTTCTCTGCCAGCCTCCCAGCCTGGGCAGCCTGTGGGAGCCAACGGAGCACCTGGGATGCCCTCTTGCCCGAACCCTTTGTGTATCCATGAGCCTCAGAGATACATGCTCAAGAGCCTGCGGCGCATCTACAGCCTGGTCAGATCCTCTGACTCCAGAGCCAGAGGCAGGGGCTTTGAGCTCATGGAGATCTTCTAGCCAATTCCATAAGGAGTCTTCCTATGGTGCTGTTAGACTCTTCATTTTAACTTTAATGGAGATGGTCAGTGTAACTCAAATTCGAGGTCTCTAAAGAACTCCAAAGGAGGGTTTTTATCACCAGTAGAATTTACTGAAACCCTTTCTCCAGCCCAGGATAAAGGATGGAGTTGCATGTGCCAACATTAGAAAGTAAAGTACATGCCCATAGGACGCTGAAGCAGTTAATTTCAGCTCTGAATACCAAGGAGGCTACTGCAGAGAAAAAGATAGATGTTAGGGGGAGGTAAGGCAGGATGAGAGGTGAGGAGGGCTGGAGCAGGGAGAAGGAAGCAGGGACCAATGTTCCAGAAAATTGAACAGCACGAACCATGCAGGGCCAGAGGGCTTGAGCCCCTGGAACTAAATGCTGTTACAACAGCATCTCAGAAAGGCCACACTGTGCAGCTCCCACTGGTTTCTTCGGCAGAAATTCTTTGCACACAGTTTGGAAAATGATAAGATTGAGTTCTCTGTCTTGGAGAGAGGAGGGAAAGCCCTCATGCTGCTGTTGTCTGGGTGTGCACTTTCACCCTCTGGCTTAGAGGTGCCAAATGCTCCCCCAGCAAGTGCTTGGAGCTGGGGCCAAACAGCTGGACCTGGAATTGGCTAAGTATCAGCTCATCATATTCATTATTAGGTATTTCTTTCTCTCCCTGACATTTTAATTTTTCTTGCAGTTTTCCTTCTGTGAACGAAATTGATCCTACCTACTCTATCAATCCCTCATGCCTTCACCAGCTGTTGTGCCTCTGGTTTTCACAGAGAAGGGGAGTTGCAAAAATATTTTTGGAGCCAATTTATAAATTACAATAGCAGCCACCAGTGCCATAACAGCTGTCTGGTATGACCACCACTTTATAAAATAAAGGGCATTTTTTTTTTCAACAAGAATGCTATACTCCCGATACAAAGGACAGTCCTTTACATTGAATGTATATAAACTAATGGATAACTCTGCTTTGCCCTCATTTTTCTTATGTTGATCAGCACCGGTGAAGATGTCGTGAGGGATCGACTCCGATCTATAAGCAGCTCTTCAGAAAACCAGCAATACATATTGCTTTCTGGTTGCCTGTACAATTGGCTGCTTCAGAAGGCAGAAACCAGCTAAAGTCACCTGTCAGAGCTTTCCTACCCTCCCCACACACACGTACAGTTCTATCAGCTGTGTGGCTCCTTCAAATAAAAGAGAAGCCTGGAAGCACCTCTGTTTTTTTCATCATTATTACCAGGTTACAGTGAAAAGAGCTGGGAAGGAGCCCTGGTATCAACATGTCAATGATACTGCCCTGGAGAATTCTTTTCTTATCCAGGCAATTATTTTTATTCTTTGCAATTATATCCCTAGGATTTTATTGCAGTAGTCAAGTGTTCAGGGGACCCGTTCCTGATCATTTGCTTTGTCAATGACATATGACCATCATACCTGTTGTTTGACCAGCAATCTCTCTGGTACCCACCTCACAGCTTCAGGATGTATATGTTCAAGGGAAAACTAGCATCAACTCGAGGTGTCAAGTGAATTGGAATTAAGGAGGGAAACCATCTGCTTTCATTCACCCTGTCCCCACCCCCATGCACCATTGCAAAGCATGGATGGCTTTGGGGGTGACTATGATTCGAGATGATCTGGGATACCTCTCCTCCTCTATTAGTGATGACCACTAAGCTTTGATCAAGTGGGATACGGCTGCTGACACCAAGAATCCATGTGCTGATAACCCTCCCGGGGATTCATTGATAAGTCGTATTGGGGAAATGTGTAATGGGTCTCATGTGAAGAGTTAGAGTCATTATGGAACCAGTTATTTTTAATAGAACAGGCCTTTTTCTCTTTTTTACGATGGATAGCTGCAGTGGGAGCAAGATTAAGATCATGTTAAAAAATAGCATAAGCTTTCAAATAGGATTCTGATTGCAATTGACCTCTAAAATGTCAAGATTTTTCTTTTATGTAAACAACTTAAGCAGTTGGCTAGGAATAAAGAAACAAATGGATGAAATGGAAGGAAATGGGAAATGCCTGGAGAGTAATAGAATCATATATATATATATATATATACACACACACACACACATACACACACATATACACACATACACACACAATTGAATACATATATCTGAATATATGTTTCAATGTATAACTGAAATACATATTATGCTTCCATACAATCCTAAATGTGTATCCTCATTTATTGACCTCAGCTGCTGTTTCCAGGTATTTGGGAGGTCAGACTGGAGCAGCAAGGTTAGGAAATTACAAAGGTTGCTGCTGAGCTGGCCTCTCAGATAGCTGGCTATCTGAGTATCTTCACAAAAAGGCACTGCAGCCCTGGGATTTATCCTAAGCAAGATCTGCACCCTCCTGACACATTCCAATTACCTCCTTACTCATAGGCACTTAGGACAGATCAAAGCCCAGATGAGAACCAGGGCCCCTTCTCCCAAGTTTCTGAACATAAGGTCTGCCTGAGAATCTTGGGGTTTGGGTGACAATCACCATCACAGGCTCCAGGTATGCTTGTGTAAACTGCATTTGAATGGACTGGAGCAAGCCATAAATCCTCTTAAACTCATCATCTGGTTTTGGCCCATGACTTTTCTTTGGCAATTGTCTTATACTTTATACATAGTGAAAATCTATTATTCCTACCACCCTGTCACTTCATGGATGGCCATGAACTTTGGTATCCCTTAATCAGGTTGTGTCAGAAAATAAATTCCTCCCAATAAGATTTCAGGCTAAAGCCGTACCGTCCAGAAACATCCAGTGTTGTTGAGTCTGAAACACTTTAGCTCTTAGGGGTCACATATTCTAATCCCCAAATACCCTCTAACACATCCCTAGAGACACTGTAATCAGCTGACACAGCTGTAGTGTTGGCAGTTGGGGAGGTCATCGTCATCATTAATTCTCCTAGCTGAATCTTTTCCAAAAAACTTGCTCCAAAGAACACAGAATGAAGGGATGCTTCTTTACAAAATGGTTCTGAGGACCAAGCAGTTGAAGAAATATGGATCCATGACTGTTTATTGCCATCTCTCCTTGCCAGTCCCCCTGAGAGAAGGAATTCTCTTTTGTTAATTTCTTTGACCCAGAGTGCCTATGCCAGTCAGTACCCGGCACTTAGCAGCCACTCAGCACGTATGTTGCATGAACAACTCTTACGTCCTCCTATTGGAGACTTACAGCACACATTATCGAAATTAAGGTACTGTTAAGTTCTGCAGAAATGAGATTTTAAAACTCTGCATTTGCCAAACTTAGAACCACAAGATTTGTTTTTTTGTTTTTCTTGAATCACCTCTACATGTTCCATGAAATACCAGGTGGGAAGCATTGGTTTTGGTTTGAAATTCTTTGCTGCTTTTGTTCACACTTTCTACCTGCGGACCTGTCTCTGATCCCTCAGGAAGATCCTATTAACTTCCTGTTATGTGCCCACCTTCTAGTGTATAGAATCAGACCCAATGCAAATGATATCTGACCTTGTGCCAGAGCCTAGACACCTGCCATATGACGCACTAAACAATGACTCAGCCCATTATATTTTATGCATTCGAACCCAGATTATCTCAGCTGCATGCCCTACCACTTCTTACAAAACCAGTTATACATCATCTTCTCCAGGAAGCCTGCTTGGGCCTGCATTTATCCTCAGCACAGCGGTTACCGTGATGTAGTGTAGTTGCTGTGTGTTTGTTTGTTCCTCTAGGTTCTGGTCTCCTTGAGGGTCAGGTACTGCGTTTTATCCATAACTCAGCCTTGAACATCTGGCATATTCGGTAGGTTCTTAATAAGGATGTGTGTAGTGAATGCATGCATGCATAAATGAATGAATGGCTGTCAGGCTGAGAAACTACATAGAACACTAGTAAGGGTATTGTTTCCAAACTCTTGCTATCAAAAATCATGTTATTTTTTCCCTATTCTCTCCCCAGTGGGCATTGATGGGGAAAGATTCTATTTAACAAACTGTGTTTATTAAATAAAAAGTACTTTCTTTTTCTACTATCCAATCAAATGCCTAGTCTTTGGTCAGCAGGAGATAAAAGGCATTACCACGCAGTTGAATACAATTCCAGCCAAGAGCAAGAGCCTTGAAAGACAGCCTTATGATGCTTGTCAACATGAGGTTTTATCCAGGATTCTAGAATCCAGAGAATGCCACCGCCCTCCCTTACTACCTCCCCGTGCTGGCCACTGAGGCACCAGAGGTCACAGATGACAAAATCAAAGCCTGGATTAACATCAGTTTGAGTGTTGGCCACAGGACAGCCTGAAGTGGAGGCTGAAGTCATCAATGAAAATGCCCCTGGGAGACGGACATGGCAGCCTTGAGATGTGGATGTTGATGGTTGTGATCGGGCTCCCACGGTATGGGCCAGCTTGTCACTGATGTGGGAAAGACCCAGAGAAAATGTTAAGTCCGGCAGGCTTGGGGCTTTCACTGTGCTGAGATGCTTCACCTTTTACCAAGATTCTGCTTGCTTCCAGGCTCAGGCTGAAGCCTGCACTAGGAAGCAGCTACAGCCAAGGCTTCCTCAGCCAACTGCTGCTCACCCCTCCATGGCCTCCATGGAGCATTTCCCTGTGCTCACCCTGGAGGCCTCTGCAGCTCTACATCAAACTTGCCACCTGCTTGATTTGGGTTGTGGAAAAGACTGAGGTTTTGCCTTTCACTTCCTACCCCACTTCCCAGGTCCTACAATCAGGCAAACGTGAGAAGAAATGGCCAGGAACAGACACTACGCCTGAATGATAGCACCCAGCTGCATATATTAGAGCTATTTTTTTCTCTGTTTATTAAAAAAAAAAAAGGACGCCTGGGTGGTTCAGCGGTTGAACTTCTGCCTTTGGCCCAGGGCATGATCCTGGAGTCCCGGGATTAGGTCCCACATCAGGCTCCCTGCATGGAGCCTGCTTCTCCCTCTGCCTATGTCTCTGCATCTTTCATAAATAAATTTAAAAATCTTTAAAATAAAAGGAGTTTTTTTTTTTTTTGGTTCCTTTTTAAAGCTCCCTTCTTAAGGAAGTTTTGAGGTGATCTAATCTACGATGATTTGCATTCAGGGCCTCAGGGGTAATGTTTGTTGTTGGGTTTGAAAGAGACACAATTTTTTCCTTCTCCAATCTAGGGATAGGGGAGCAGAAATTTCCTTAGATATGGTACATAACACTTTCCTGGGAAGAAGGTTTTCAGTGGCATCTGGGTAAGTACTGAGTTGGGGAACCCTTGGGGAAACATCTTTATGGGGCTTCCTGGAATCTACTGCATAGCTCTTCTTTCTTATAGGAATGGAAATGCTAGGGAACTGAGCCATCCTCCATATACAAGGTGTGTTAGTCAAGATTGTTGCAACTTTATCCATCTCCTAAGAGAAAATGAAGAATCACGTTCAGATCACATGCCTGGCAGCGCTTTAGTTAGGGATACCAGTTACTTCTCTTTTATGTTTTGTATTTCTGTCACAATAATCTGTTTTCCAAACAAAGCCAAATAATGGCCAATGATATCTGATTGCAGGAGAGGTCTATGTGGTATCACTATGGGAGGAGGTTTCAATAATTTTCAAAAGCTCATAGCTTCTGCTTCTAGAAATGAAATAACCAAGGGCAGAACTCTGCTGAAATATCAGTCCAGAAGTTTCCAACCAGCCTGTGCTTCTAGCAACCGTGCATAACCTGGTTCCCAAACCTCCATCGTGAGCACTCAGACATGAGTCTGGGGCCCAGACTACCTGGATAATCATTGCTTTTTGGGTTTAGGCAGAACTGAAAGTATGCAAATATTGTCTGGATGTTACATTTGATAAGGAACAAAGTTGTATGAAATGCTTTAATTGGCCTTTGTCACTTTGTGTCCTGAAATTTAGGATTAAGAGAATAAAGCAATGATGTAGGAGGGACCCCTACATCTGGTAGATCCCTCAAGAAGCATTTTCTAGAGTTTTCTACTTATCTGAAGCCCACAGTCTCACTCCTGACCTTTCAAGTAATATTGATAAGCTGGATCATTAAGACTGTTTCTTCATTTGGGGGTTGAGGTCTCAGACATGCTGAGCTCTCTTCCCCAGCGTGCTTTGCCTGACATTTAATGCTTTGCTCTTGCTTCAGTTCATCTTACTGGAGGTCCATGGTCTTGGACTCACTGGTTTTGGTTCTCTTTCAATGAAGCGTGGGCAAATAGTCAGCTGTGTCTGAACTTCCAGGCCAACCACAAATCCAGGTGGCAGGGGCAGGGCCCTCAGGATAAGAGGACTCGGAGCCCACAGAGGGAATCACCAGTATTCCAGATTTTGTCTCCAAGCTCTGGTCCAAGACCTCAAAGCCAGGTTAATCCAGGACAAGTGGTGTCTGACACTGATTCTGTGCTGCCTGAGAAGTTTGTCTGGCTCTGTTCAGCTGATCCTCTATTAAGCTAATTCAGGATTTCTTACTCTGATACTATCCTTTGAGTTTCTCAGAAAGATGCTCATCTCAGTATGGGAATATGATTGTGCTTGAGTCACTTACACACTTGGGCCATTTTTAATTAAAAAGAGCTGCTGAACCTCTGTAGGATTGGCTGAAACAGAACTTGGCACAACCATTCAGGTATGGCCACTTTGAAGCCATGTGACTTGAGGCAAGTTGCCAATCAAAGTTTTAGCTTTTAAAATATCACACCCAGTGTAATGTGTAGAATACATACGCAAACCCCAGCCCTCATCTCAGGGTCAGGTTTGAATGAGTGAGAGGGATGGGATGGGGTAAGTCCAGGAAAGAGACAGGGTTCCTGCTCAGGACATGACTCGAGTTGGGGAGACTCTGACACTAATGTGTTTGTTTATAGGGTCACAGGGCAGGTGTGGATCAAAATATCTGTAGCGCTGTAATAACTGGACCAAAATGTCATAGAGGCTGTGGCTGGAGAGGTAACCACTACCCACTGACCAAATGACCTTTGAGGTTACCAAAATAGGTACTTTCAGCTCAGGAAAGGAATCAACAAACATATCAGGACCTAAGTTACTGGGTTTTTGTTGTTGTTGTTGTTTTGTGAACCTCCAAGATGTAGATTTTTCAGAACTGTTAATGCCACAGGGGAAAACATGAAAGGGGGAGGGCAGCCCATGCTTGTGGGTAGAGTGTGTGTGTGTGCATGTGCATCTGTGCGTTCTTAGAAATTTGGAGAGAACTGAAATATGAGCATTACCTAAACATTTCTCTTTTGCAAAGTCTTGAAGTAATTTTTTCTTAAGAGTAGGAAATAAGTATTGTGTGAGTTGCTGATAAATGACTCATGTTTGGTGTTTTAAAAAGTCTGTCCATCTGAGGTGTTTTTCAGGCTCCTATTCTACAATTTGTTACTTAAATCTAGTTTTTTTTTCTTAAATCTAGTTATTGATGTTTTTTGCTAAAAACATCAATTTTTTTTTGTTTGCTATTGATGTAATTTGCTTCCTTTGGAGCTACAAATGACTGATCTTCAAGAACCCAGCCTTTTTTACTTCTCAGCAGGTATGGCAGGACAGAGCAAGGAAAAGAAGTTACTCAGGTCATGTTACGTCTTTAGGACTTTGTGTCTTCTTCTTAACTTCTCTACCATAGACTTTTCTACCGGATTATCTCACTAATTTAGCTTTTCTGGGCTGTTGTTATCACCAGTGTTTGTTTTTGAGTTTATCATACTGAGATACGGAGTCCCGAGTGGGTGCTACCACAGATGATGTATGAGAAGCCCTTACTTGTCATGGTGGGAGATCCTTTTGGGAACTAAAAATGTCATAGAATAGGAAAAATGGCAATGGAACCTAGAGGTTCCTAATGTGGAATTCATGACAGTAGTTTGGGACCTTGAGATGTGAGAAAACCTTTCAAAAAGTTGCATCAATGCCCCAGGAAGCACCAGGGCGATACCTTTTTGACCTTAAGTGAAGTAAAAATAAGTACGTGCATGAATAGCCAAGATGAGGTGGCTAAGGCCACAAGAAATGTCAAGTGTCTGCTCTGGGTGGGGGTGGAACCACCTGAGAGTGGTAACCCTGGTTTCCCCGTACAGAGCAGCAGCAATGGTGAGCTATGTCACATCTACCCAACTGCTTTAAAAAGTAGGAATGCAAACTCATTCATATCAAGTGCCATTTTGCGTGGGAAGAAAAACCTTCACACATATGACTTGCACTGGGTCAGAACAAGAAAAAGTATCTTCAGTGGGGAGAAGACAAAAGAAATCTGATGTAGCTCAATGAAGAAATTTTACATGAAGAGTCTTAACCTAGTCATTGGCTAAATTAGCACCAAGGTTAATACAACTTAGAACAGTTCAAGGAAATAAAGGAGTTGGGGGAAAAATTCAGATTTCTGTTCTTTCTCTTGCTGCCTATCTTCACATATGTAAAATATCATATATTAGGGGCACCTGGGTGGCTCAGTCGGTTAAGTGGCTGACTCCTGGTTTTGGCTCAGGTCATGATCTCAGGGTCTTGGGATCAAGCTCCACTTTGGGGCTTGAAGATTTCTCTCCCTTTTCCTCTGTCCCTCTCCCTAATTGTGCTCACTCGTTCTCTCTTTGAATAAATAAATCTTTAAAATTAAAGATTAAATCTGCATTCATTGGTTCTAGTTCCTCAGGCCACAGTTTTGTGACTCCCCAAACAACGAGTCATTCCCTGGCGAAAGTTGAGTCCAGCCAGTTTGTTTAGAAAGGTTTTAGCCAGTTATTGGCCATCGGAGAAGCACAGGCTGTGTGCTGTACCCTTGCCAACTATGGCACATTTGCAGGCTGGCAATGCCACATGAGCCACAAGCTCACTTCTACCTTTCTCTCTCCCACCTTAATCTAGCCCTGGAACTTCACAGAAAAGAAGGATGATTAGTCAAAGTTAATAGATCAAATTGCCTACTTAATCCACTCAATGCTCCCCGAAGGCTTCAAATCCACTTGCCTGTCTGAAGAGAGTGAAAAACCAGACCCCTCTAATGACTCTCCCCAGCTGAACTCAGAGGCTATCTTCTGAGTCAGGGCTAAGGAGAGCCTGGGGAGATTTGTTGTCAGAAAAAGTCGTGTTACGGGAAGAGGGCAGATGCACTGCAGGGAAATGTACAAAGTCCTCCATGTTCTCTACCCCCCCAAAGCCTGCAGATGTCCCATCCAGTGAACATCAAGGCTTAATCTGATGTTAAAATGGTTAAAAATAAGTTACTGATGGAGAAAAATTCATTTGTGATTTCCTGCCTACAAGATTGGATCTGGACAATTAGACATTCGGCAGCTTATCACAAAAGCAGCAAGGTCTGAGAACACACCTTCTTTCTCTTTAAAAGCAATACTCAATGTTGCAGGCGTCTTTAGGAGTAGGAATTTTAGATTGGAGTTCTCAGTGGGTGAGGGGAGTGTGGAAGAAGCAGGTGCTTCTTCTTGAGTAGCAGAAACCCACGCCAAGACAGTGGTCTTGCCATCCTCTCCTCCTGGGTTCTTACTCTTTCACCCTTGACCTTTCTCCTACTTGTGTGTGGATCTCAGTGTCATAGCCACTTCCTTGGGAGGGTCTTCCCCAATTACCCTACTTCAATTTTCTGCCCTTTGCCGATGCTGTCCTGTTATAATGATAGCAAGCTCACACTGAGCTTTTGACCTGGTGGTGATTCTCAGGGACAATGAGGTCTCTGCCAGCTTGGATCTCTTTTCTCATTTCTCTCCCCAGCCCCTAGCACAGCACTGGACAAGTGGCCTTCAGTCAATGAGCAGCTGGATAATGCATGAATGAATGAATGAATGAATGAGTGAGTGAGTAAACAAATGAACATCTTGGTAGGGAGTGACTTACTTGCTATCATCAGGTGGATGACAGAGGTAAAATAAGCTTGTGGACATTGGTTTGCACAAAAAAGGCACCTGCCACTTTGCCTCCTGCCCTTTAGGGGCAGAAACCCAAGTTAAGAAACCAAACCCCTGTGATCAATATGACTGAACAGAACATAATGATCATGTTGAAAGCAGGACACTGAAAGAAGGCAAAGCGTGACAATGTTTGTAATGATGTTTGGGTGTTTACCTCATATAGTCAAAATTCAACTATCCAGAATCCTGAGAGACAGGGTAGGTTTCTTCTCTAGTTAGGTAAGATTTGACCCCAAACACCTTTTTATTTATTTGCTTTAGCTTGTTGCTGAATTTGATATTGATGCCTTAAGACAGTTCAGTGGATAATAATTATGCTAAACTGCCATCCTCCACTAGGATAGCTGTAACCAGTGGATGTCCCCATTGCTTCCTGGTGAATTATGTGTTTCCTGGGCTTGGGAGGGTGGGATTCTGAAGCGTAGGTACAGTAAACTGTACTCACCAGTACAGCCACAGACCCCCTGGCCTGCACCTGGGGCTGAGAAATGGAATGGGCCAACGTCAGTACTTTAAGGAAGTGAAGGGATCCTCCAGGCAGACCCGCCCTGGTGCAGATGAGAACACTGGGTCTCAGAGGAGAGAAGTGGCTGTCAAAGGCCTGAAGGTAGTAAGTGGAGAGATCAGGGCTCTAACTTAGTTCTCTGGAGTTTTCCCTACCCACTCCCAATTGGGCAAATTTTGGGTCCTGCAGAGATCTGCCCCTAGACCACGAGACTCACAACTGACAGGACTAACTAGTTTAATACAAGGAGCCTGGGACCCTCAGCCTCAGGTCAACTTGAGGGTTTTGATTAGCAGGGCAACCACATGAGAATTCTTTTCTTTTCTCCCTCTGGACACAGAGAGCAGGGTCTAAGAATAGTCGCATCTGGGATTGAGGATGACATACTAACCCAATATGAGCCCACTCCCTCCACATCTAGTCTCCTGGGCTCAAAATTCTCCAATGTGAGTGGGGACTACATCAAATGGTGGGGTGTTGTTTTATTACTACGTACACAGGACAGACTGCCCAGCTTAGCCTTTGCCATGCCAACAGCTACCACATCAGGACATTCATGGGGTGATATGCCACCTAGTATGCCAGGACAAGCTCAAGGAATATCAGGTCATTTCCTGGAGCTTTCACAGAAAATTCCTAAATATCAGTGGTGACCCATCTTTAGAGGGTGCACACACACACACAGACACACACATACCCTTTTGAGACTGATTGACCTGGAAACAAAGTAGAAGGTAGAAATACAGCATCTAAAGGGGAAGCAGTGTGGCTTGATGGACAACAGTATGTGGCTTTTGGAGTCAGACATAACTGGGTTTAATTGCAGCCCTGCTATTTACCGGATACACGTCCTTCAGGGAATTAATGAATGTCTATGAATCACAATTTCCTCATTTGTAAGCCAGGCACGTCACACTTACCCTGTAAGGTTGGTGTACGCAAATTAAATGGAAAAGAGAGGAACAACACTCCCAACATGGTGCCCGACCCGAGACTCTTGACCCCTGTTAGCCTTAGTGATGCTGTGGATAGTTAGCTCTACCCCCAGCAATGAAGTGCGTTCGCATTTTGTTTTGTTGTGTGGAATACAGAAATTTTACCTACGTTTTCAGTCTTCACAGGGCCCACATTATTTTCATGGTAATAATGATGACCCAAGTCAGTCTGCGGTGTAGAAATGACTACTATAGACAATGAAGTAGCAAATGTATACTTTTCTCCAGATGATTCTTCTAAAAAGCCTGGAGGAGTAACAACAGCAAAATGTCTGCATTGGGATGCCACGGTGAATGTGAAAGGGATGGACGGGACAGTGCTGAGGATTGCACAGTATCTGAGGACAGACCCTTGGCTCTGACAGGGGGCTGGCTTCTGAAAGAGTAGCTGCGCCTCCCCTGGCCTATCATTTGTCATAAAAAATCAAATAAAAATGACTAATGACCTCACACCATACTTTTTACAGCGACAGGAAAGCTTCACTCTTTGGCAACCTCTTGAATTATTATGTCTACAATGCAGTCCATCTGATGATAAGTCCATTGTTGCCCCTAGAATCCATTTCCCACAAGGTAGCCAAAGTGATCTCTTAAAAATCAAAATGTGATCGTGTCACTGTCCTTCTTAAAACCTTTCTATCATTTTCCTTAGAATAAAATCTAAAACTGGCAAGCTTGCATGACTGAGTTCCCATCTCCTTGAACTTCATTTCATATCCCTTTCTTCTCTGCTTATGATGTTCTAGCCACAGGGCCTTTTTGCTCCTTTTCTAACACACCAAACTTTTTCCTACTCCAGGGCCTTTGCACTAGCAGGTCCTCTGTCGGCAAGGCTCTTTTTCTGTTATTTGCATCCATGGTCCTTTCAACACTCAAACAGAATCTTCAGAGGACTCTATAATCCTTCTACAGTATTCTATCCACCTGCTATTCATCTATCTCTACTTCTTTTGTAGCACTTACATGTTTTACTTGGTTGTCTGCAGTCTCCATTCCCTTAAAAGGCAAACTCCTAGAAGATAGGGACCAAGTTTGTCTCCTCACTACTAGATCCTCAGGATCTAGAATACTGAGTGCCTGTTAAATATCTAATTGAAGAAAAGCTCAAGCCCACAAACAGATTTTTAGATACAGCATGCAACCAGCAGGGAAATGTGATTTTTTACATAAGGACCATTTTCTTAAGTCTTAACTTAACATCCCAAGTTTTGTCTTTATTCTGAGAGATTCAATGACCCTGTTGATGACTCATCCAATAATCTCACCTTGAAGTTTCTGGACATCCTCCCCTAAATGTCAAAATTTTCATCTTTGGTCTACTTCAATGACCTACTTGTGCTATTACAATATTTACTTTCAATAGTCCACTTGTGATTTAAACTTCCTGCCTTCTAGTTTTCTTACTTTCCTTCCACCCAGAGGCTCAGAACACAGGGAGCCTCACTGGTAACCAAGCCTGGGTTCAGGAAGCCAAGACACCAAATCAATGAGCAGAACACCCACCCATGTCAAGAGTTAGGGATGCAAAGCATAAGTATTCAGCACGTCCAAGTACAACCTGGATACCAGAGCTCAGAGGGTTGAACCAGTAATTTTAACCCACATGGGTGCAGATACAGGGGAGGAAAGGGACATGACATCAGAACCAAGATAATATCTTCAGGTATAGACAGGGACTAGAAGATTCACACAAGGAGTCAGAGAGAATTCTTAGTGACTCCTCTTACTCTTTCAAACTACTGATAGACTCCTGAAATGGTCATCAGGAAGGGGAGAGGGGTTGCATTCTGGTTCTTCTCGGAGATCCAGAGCTCTGTGTTATCAGCTGTGACAAACTGGCTTCCAACTTCATCACCTCAACAAATCTGCCTCCTGCCAGTGATGTATTTCAATCTAATTCCAACTGGTAGATTTTAGTCTTCACCTTACTGGGCCTCTTAGTTATAGTTGACATTGTTGATCACCCCCTTCCTTCTCAGAATGCTCTGTTCTCCAGGCTTCCATGTCATCGCTTTCCCTTATTCTCTCTCGATCATTTTAACTGCTTCCTGTCTGTCATGGGATCCTTTCACTCTTTCACCTCCTGCCTGGTGCCTCCCAGTATCCGCCCTATGCCATATTCCCTAGTGCTTTCATATTCTGTGCTTTCAGTGACCATGCAAATCCTGATGACTGCCAGATTCACCTCTCTTGCAGTGCTCTTTCATGCCAGAGCTTCAGAAGTATGTGTCCAATAGCCTTCTGAAAATCTGTCCCTGATCCATCCCAGGCACCTCAAGCTCAACGTGTCCTGAACTGAAATCCTTGTGTTTCTCTCCAGTGTCCTTCTATTCCAGGAGTGCTTATTTCAGAGGGCAGTTGGGCCATTGACCCCGTCACTCAGGAAAGAAACCTGGACATCAAACTCAACTGGTTCCTCTTCCTTGCCACCTGTCACTATCATTTCATTCATTCATTCAACAAACTGTAATCAAGCCCTTCCATTTACCAGGTAGTGTTCTAACTGCTGGCTAAACAGTAGGTAAGTGAACTATGTAACCTCTGTCTTCACAATGCATGTAAGCTACTGGCTGACTTTACCTCTAAAGTATTTCTTTCCTCTGCTTCCCCTTCTCTTTTATTACTAGCAGTAGCTGGCATATAATAGAGGCTCAATTAATCTATTGAATGAATGAATACATGAGAATGTAACTATCTGAACATCTGCTGTCTACATAGTACAGATTATGGCTCAGCATCCTGATGTCATTAACAATATTTCTGAGCACACATTATGAATTAATAGAAGCCAAAACATCTGGCCAATTTAGCTGGAAAAGCCCCAGTGAAGCATTAGTATGTTTTATCTGTGCTATGCAAACACTCAGATGGTCTGGACTTTCTGTGGAACTGACTGGGTATTTGGCAGAGTGCAGGCTCAGCCAGACCATTCCTGATCTCTACCAGGTGCATGTCATGTTTCAGAGTTCCAAACACAGCTCACTGACTTCTAGAGCTAAGCTTAAGTACAAACTCTGAGAGCTTGTGAGCATTTCAATCAATTCAGTCATTTCCACTTGGTTATTTATGAATATCAATACACATTCACTGGCTTTTAGGTCTGAAGGCATCAAAATGAATTGAGATTATTCATGCTGAACATGGCACAGATGTGTTATATCCAGGCAAAACTCAGGCATCACAAGAAGTACATGGTATGGTTAAAGACCAAGATTAATAATCATTGACTGATAATGACATGTCATCGCAGCTATTTCATAACACCAGCAAATATCTGCAGGAAATCAGCAAAGAGAGTATTTCAACTATTCCTCTATAATTTTACCAGATGGATGAATCATGACATAAAACCGAGCATCTCCATCTCGCTCTTCTTGGTTCTCAACTATTAGTGGCAAGGTTAGTTACCTCAGAAATTAGAGCAATTAGGAATTATCCCAATTTCTACAGTTGGCTTATATAGGAAGTTTTTCCATTGGAATGTTCAAAAACAAAAACAATAAAACCAAGAGAGAATTTTATGCAGAGTTACTGAGGTATCCAGGTTGAGGCACGTTATCTCCTTCCTCTTAATAATCGGCATTCAGGCTCCAGCTAACAACAGGCAGAGGGAGCAGGGAGGACAGTCGGATGGCCATCCACCCACTGCAGCAAGTGTACAAGACCATTATTGTGTATAACAGCAAACCGTACCATGCATACCAATCCAAGGATGGAAAGCAGTAGGTGCTGAAATCAGTGATGACTTGTGTGGACATATAATTTGGAAGGGTGGAATTAAACACTCACAAAAGAAAAGTGAAGACCTAAAGGTAGACTCTGACAAGGCATGCGGGATTCACTGGACCTACATCCTTCCCCGTTGAATCTGATCCATGTTCTGTAGCTTCTTCACACAGAACTGGAAAGAAACAGGTTAACCTGGACTCAGGTGCCCCATCCATTTTTCAAAGGCAGAAGGAAGAGGGAAGACTTTGAACATTTTAACCTTCTCCATTTTAAATGCCTGATAAATTTTTCTTATCTACCAGTTAACAAGAAAAGTTTAGGTCCATGGATTAGAACAATGAACTCATTTACATCCTCATAAAGCTGTTGACACTTTTCACAGTGCTTTCAGCTTTTACTTGCCTCAGGATCCTGTCAGAAATTGTTTCCAAGTCTTATATGTTGGCTTTTGTTTGTTTCTTTTAAAAAGTATGATGGAGCTACACCATGAACTTACATGAATTTGACTATCTGTACGTGGCCTAAATGATTAAAAGTAAACTCCAAAGAGAGCAGGTGATTTTGCCCAGGCTCTGGACAAGCACACTGGGGACAGGAGCATCTCTGAATCCCTCTGATTCTCTCCCTCATCAACCTTATTTCTCCAGTACAGCTCGGAGTCTGAGCAACTCACTGGATTTAGTGTGATTCTGGTAGTTGGAAAAAATAGTTTTTACAATAATTTGTACAAAATAATTTTACAATAATTATTGGTGATTTACCCCTATGTATGGACTCTCTGTAGCCCTATCCCTTATTTAAGATGCAAATCCACACTAAATAGGAATAGAACTACGTGGGTGGCTTTGAAATTGCCGGTTACTCTTGAAGTTCTCATGCTTACCCTTGGCATCACTTGATACTGCTTTTATATTCCTGGATCAATGGTACCCTTTTGATTTTAAATTTCAGAGGGCAACTCAGAACTCCTGGCATCCTAGCTACCTAAGGAATGGCATTCTCATGGACTTGATCCATGGACTTTTGTTGTTAGGTTAATCACATCAGTTTTCCCAGTATGAGTAATTTTGCAGGGAGTTGAGGATGGGGTGGGAATTATAATCCACCTTCACATCACATTTATTTTCAGCTACGTCAAAGAGAGAGAGAGAGAGAGAGAGAGAGAGAGAGAGAACACTGGGAACCCTCTGATATTTCTGGCATTTCCTGAAATTGCATACATAGCTTAAATCTGTCCTGAGGAGAGATGTTTAATCATTTGCAATTATGGTACTCAGCCCAGAAAGGTTAAAGATGAATTGGTTTTCTCTGAATGCGTTTGGGCTGGGGTTGCACTTGAGCATGCATTCATGGCTAACCAGAAGAAGGAAGCCAGGACTTACATTCTGTTTCCCCACTATGTTATCAAAGGGCAGTTCGGGGCTCCAGGATCCTTCTGTGAACGTTGCCCCACTGTTTCTCCTGTCTGAGGAGCTCACCGACTCCTTGACAATGTCTTCGGGCAACGACAGCAGACTCTCCTCAGGCTGCTTAATCAAATAGGTCTCTATATTATGCTTCCTCAAGAATTCGTTTCTTTCTTTCCCATGACCCTCTTCCACATTATAGTCACCGTTGAGGCAGTCCAGCGTGGCTTTGGAAATGTGAATCCTCCTGTGTGCACAAAGCATAGGTCATTATACACTCCTGGGGTGGCCTTCAAAGGCCATCGCTGTTGGTTGTCCTGTGCAAAACCAACATCAGGGCTACCCATAGGTACTAAGACATGCTCTCAAGGACAATATGCACTCCCTTGAAAAAGCAGAAAGAATAAAAGAAAACAGGAGTACAAGCACAAATCAATGAACAGCGTATTGCTGACTTTACCTCAAGGGGCACTGCAGCCTCCAATAAAATACAGCCCTACTGAGTTATACCTAAGCACTTCTTTTGGCTTTTCTTATGACTGTCATCAGCCTGATCCCAGCAACCTTCAAGAATCAGTGATTTTTTGGTGTTGTTGACTGTATTGTGAAAACAACCTACATACATGTTTCTGAACCCAAGAGCAATCACTGCTCAAATCACCATTCAACAACAGCAGTTCTCTTAGTGTCCTGGGACTTACCATTTTAATTTTCATGTATTTGTGCCTAGAATCTTCAACTTGTCTATAATCTTAGGAACAAAGGCAGGTCTTATAAGTTCATGGGGCTGCATAGAGGGTCTTATAGAAAAACTCTTTAAGATGCAATTTCCTCTATAAGGTGTATATGGCAAGGAGCAGGGAGCAAAGCTGTGAACACAGGTAGGCAGATGGCTGGCTAGGCTCACTCACAAGGTAAGTGACTCATTACTGCATCATCACCGTCTCACATCTCATGATCCAAGTTGTTATTTTGTTACAGCAAAACAACAGATGACATCAAGACTTAATGATCCTTAAGGATCAGACTTGACTTGTGGGAACTTCACATGGTAAATCCTTCGGGGAAGAGTTTTTCTGTCCTTCTAACTGTCTAACTCAGACTACTTATTTGTGCTGTGTGGTGGTCTGGGTAGATTAGTATGGTGATTATGAGCATGGGCTATTTGGCCAGATTGCCTGGATTAAAACCCTAGCTTTACCACTTGCTAGCTGGGAAATCTTGAGCAAGATACTTAAATTTTCTACAAGTCTGTGTTTTTACCATAAATATGGGAAAATAAAAGTACCCATCTCTTGGGGTCACTGTACATACTATAAAAGCACATGCTTAAATTATTAAGAGTATTCTCAAAAATGCGTCTGTGATCATAGTACTGTTGTTTATTCCATACTTTCTCAAGGCTTACAGGATACAACTAAGCTCTAAAGAAGGCTTATAAGCCCCAATTCTCTGGGCTGTATCACTGCAGGGCTCATTTTCTGACACTGCTCCCCTCCTATACCTTATGCTTTCTCCAACTAATCAAGTAATTGGCATTTCTTTAAATTCAAGATGCAATGTCATGCCTACCAAATTCAGAACAAGCCATTCTCCCTGCCTAGAATGCTCATCCCATGTTTTCTACATGACAATTTCCTATTCCCCAATTCAGCTCAAAAGTCATTTCCCTTAGGCTGACTTTACTGCTTCTCTGAATGAATAGATGGATGAATAAGGTAGATGATCAGTATTTTGCTTGGCTTTTGCAATCTTAAAGAATGTATATCCAAGGAAACAATAACATTTTTTAAAAAGAGTATTTCCAAATGCATCATACTTTGAGTACGAGCTCTACTTCCCCATTCCCCCTTTTTACTCATCCTATTATGCTCCTTGCTTCCAGAGAATGACATACTGCAGAGGACATATAAGGAAACAAAACTGAAAAAAAAATGCATTTCTGATCACTTCAGATACATTCACCATGTTTTCCAAGTAAGTGTCATAATACATAGTCATTGATTTCAAAAGCATGGCAAGATATTAAAAATAAAAGCATGGGACACATGTTTTGAACTTTCTGGAGAAATGTCTTCTAAGTGCAAATTATTCTCATGATGAATTTTATTACTACGTGGGAACTCAGTCAAATAGAAAAGTCATTGACCTTCTATGAAATGAATGCTCCAAGTCTTCCTTCTAGGATCAAGTTCAGAGGCAGGTGTTACCAAGCTGTCTTTTTCTCCCAGGCAAAATGAAACTCCTGGGAGGGTTTTGTTAAGACTGGTGGTTGATTTTCTCTTAAAATAATTAAGTTAAATACTAACCTCATTTGATATTTTATCTGGATTCTACATTTTATTATTCTGCTATCAGTGCTCCAGGAGACTAATATTTGCATATACTAAATCAATATTATGTTTTCCACAGTGGAAGACATCCTCACTTTTATTTATTGCTGATTTTTCTGCTGAAGTTCTAATCAATACACACTTAAATGTTTTGATAGGAACTGGGCTTCAGATGTTCATTTTCATCCTTGCTAGTGCCTTGAGCTTGAGAGTGAAGCTTTTGCAGATGACAGTGTGGTAATTACATTTTCCCCCCAAAGAAATGAATCTGTTCTCAGACAATATTCTCATATATTGAATGTCGGGTCAACATCTTCTGGTAATTTCAAATGCCAGGATATAATAATAAGAGTCATGAGAGTAAATAAGATGTAACAATTGGGTAACACTTATTTTGCATAAATGTCATTTTGTGGCCGAAGGTATTATTACATGCTTGGCTCAGTGATCATCTTGTATAATTTCCATTCTTCCCAACAATTTTCAGGCACAGGCATTTCTTCCCCTTTTTGCAGATGGTGAAATTGGCCCAGACCATGAGTAAGTAACTGGCCTGAAGTCGTATCAGTGGCAGATGGCAGTGCAGGACTGAGACAGGGACTTCCATTTTCAGAGACTTTTCAAGACCTCATAGATGTATCATATGGTTATCATTACAACCATGACCACAGTGAAATTTCCTGAGCACAGGACAAAGGATTTTACATGCATTATCTCATTGAACAAAAAGCTCAGGAACAATGGTTCTCAAAGTGTGGGACCAATGCCAGCAGCATCAATACCACCTGGGACCTTGTTAGGAAGGCCTATTCTTAGATCTTCTCCAGACATATGGATCAGAAACTCTGAGGGTGGGGCCCAGTGCTGTATGGCTTAACAAGCCCTCAGGTGATTCAGATGCATGCCTAAATTTGAGAATCCCTGCTGGCTTGGGGCCATGTGGCTGGTGTCCATACCAGAGAAAGGGTTTTAATCCAATTCTGCATGACCTCAGGATCAGGGTACCAACCACTCACTAAGCCAACAAGTTGTACACCTCCCTCTCTCTTCTTCTGTTCTATGCATCATGCTAACCTCTGGGGACATAGTGAGGTCTTAGAGAGTCACAATAAGAAGACAGCCATGAGCAAGTTGGATAAATCAGTCTAGTGATTTAACAGCAATGCATAGTGAGGCACTTAATAGCTGTTTTTATGTGACATCTTTAGTTTCTTTGAGCCTCAGTCTTCTTATAAAAACAAGAAAGCTAAGACTGGCACATTTGGTTTCAGCACACTTCACTTTATTGCACTTTGTAGATATTCCATCTCTTACAAATTGAAGGTTGGGGCAACCCTGCGTCGAGCAAGTTCACTGGCATATTTCTCCAACAGTGTCTCTTCACTTCAGGTCTCTGTATCATGTTTTGGTAATACTCACAAGATTTTAATCTTTTTCATTATTGTTGGATGTGTTATGCTGACCTCTGATCAGTGATTATGATTTGCTTAAAGTTCAGATAATGGTTAGCATTTTTTAGCAACAAAATATTTTAAACTAAGATATGTACAATGTTTTTTAAGACATGATGGTACTGCACCTCAGGAGACTACAGTATAGTGTAAACTATATGCATAGTGTAAATTATATGCACTATAAAAACAAAATGTTCACTTGACTTGATTTATTGCCATGTTTCCTTTATTGTGGGGATCTGGAATTGAACCCATGAGATCTCCAAGGTATGTCCGAATTTACTATGTGAAGTGTCATAAGATCAAAGGATGTAACATATTGATGGTAGTTAGCAGACTGGTGATTACATGGCAGGTATTCAATACGTGTTTGAACTGGGGGCTAATTCTCACTGAAAGGAAAGGTAAGCTGAGTTTATTCCTATATATCTTGATTGACAGGAAAAGAAAATAGGTATTTGAAGAGCAAATAAGATCAAACTATTTCAAACCACGGAGGATTTGGAGACCTGTCTTGGTTTTACTATATTTCTGCACACCGGCACATCCTGTGCCTCAGCAGACCTGGATACTGTACAGAAGACTAAGTACTCTGTAAGTACTCTCTTAGTGGAAACCAGCTTATTTGAGGTGGATAGCCTCCTCAGCCCAACTTTACAGTGAAAGAACCCGGTGGAGATTCGGAAACTTGCCTCAGCTTCTATAACTGAGAAGTAGTAAATCCACAGTTCCAACACATCCTAAGATTTAAACTCAGTCACTCTTGTGTTTCTTGGTATGATTGAGAATATGAGCTAAACTGGCCACCAGAAGTCAAAGCAGAATGTCACACCCCTCCCGAAGCTGTGCTCTGTGGTTGGCAAAGGGAATTTGCTGAGAGTATGGCAACTCTTCTTGCAGCGACACATTAAAGACATAAACATAGATGGGTTAGCTGTCTGGTTTGTTTGAATTCAGCTGGTACTTATTTGTAGGAAAATCCCAAAGAATTTAAGGATTTAAAAAACCCAGTGGTGACACATTAGGCATATCTTAGTTCTAAGCCCGCATGGCAGGTAGTGGTGACCATTAAAGACAGTTAGAGCTCCCTTAAAAGGATGGCAACTGGCACGAGGACATCATCCCACAGTTTACAAAGTGCTTCACACCCACTGCCCTATATAGCCTCAGACAGAACCTGTGAGGTGGGCTGTGTACATTTGGCAGATGAGAGAACAAACCCCCAAGGAAAAAGGACATAAAATCCCAAGGTACCATATCGGTATTACGGTCTCTGGTGAAGAAAGTGAGCTCAGAGAAGTTAAGTATTGGCTCAAGATCATGCAGACATAGCAACGGAAGCCACATCTGTGCTAAAATCACATACCAGGTGCTATGCATGCTTCTTACGATTTGCTAAAGTAACAGAGCTTAGTATGGGCCTGAGTCGAAATCCTAGTTTCTGTGATACCACCTGCTACTGTTTATTTCCCATGATACCATGTTACCCGATATTAAATATAATTAGCAAGGAATGATGGCAGACACCAGAGAACTCTGTGACTCCAAAGGTAGAGTTGGGGAAAGGAATATGAGTCTGCCTCTTGGTTGGTCTATCATCTATCTATCTATCTATCAATCTATCTATCTATCTATCTATCTATCATCTATCTATCATCAGTAATCTGTTAGAGTACATGCAAGAACTTAGTACAACTTACTGGTTCACATATACCTAAAATCTTACTAGGCCCCATCTGTGTAAGCAGAATATTACTACTACCTTTCAGGGCTCAGTGAACCCTCCCAAGTCACAAATACCATTGGGGATTCCAGTGGTACCAATATCCACTGGTCTTGCCAGCCAAATTTGAAAAGGTGAATTTTCAAGGTAGGGTAAGGTCATATAGAAAGTCAGGAGGTCTTACCCACGAGAACTTCTTTGACAAGTTACAGACTCTGCATATATTCTGCTTTACAGGCACTGGCATAGGGTCTGGACACCAATGTTTTTAAAAGATTCCTCTGTTGATTCCAATGGGAAATCAAATCTGAAAACCAGTGTTTTGCAGGGCTGGATCCTGAACACCTGCATGTGGTCCCACCATCCTCACTGCCTGTGATGAATTTCACTAGGTGTTTGGAGTCAATATTTGTATGACATTTTAATGTTCTGACTCCTCTCCAAACAAGTGCTTCTTAGATGGCTACCTCTGAATTCTGCACACAGGAAACCAATCGTCACAAAGTGAGCAAGTGACAGAAGTTAAACAAGAAGAGGGCTTTGCAAAAAAAAATAAAAATAAAAAAAAAAAAAAGAAGAGGGCTTTGTCTCGACTTACCCGGGGATTCCTCCAGATTCAAGCTTGTTCGCAATGTCCACATCCCAAGACCAGACATCAAACTGCCACTTCCGCAGGCCCAACACTCCACACAGCACCGAGCCCGAGTGGATTCCGATCCGCATGTCAACATCATGCTTTGTCCTTGACCTCACATACCTGTTGACATAGGTGAATGGAGACACATGCATAAAGCCAGAGTGGGCACTCTTGGCCTTGGCAGCAGCCCCATCCTCCCCAACTCTGTAAGTTCCACTCCTGCCCATTTATATGCCACCTATTCTGAAGCCTTCTTAGATTTTTTGGTAACTGGAAGGAATTTCTTGCTCCCACAAGCTCTCCTAGTCTTGTACCTGAAATTTTAATTGTCCTTATCACCCTTCTCCCCAAACTTGCTCATCCTGTGCAATCTATCTCAGAGAATGGCATCATCATCTTTCTCTGTCCACTAGCACATAAACCTGAGATCAACTATAGATTCTGTCCTCTGTGACATACTCCATTTCCATGCCAAGTATATTCATTTTCACTGTTTCTTTCTCTCCGTTCCTCTCACCAATCCTCTAGTGCAGCATGCTCTAGTCGGGGCGCCCTGCCCCAGCCTGATCTTTTTCCAGCCCACGCTCTCTAGGCTATCAGAAATACAAATGTGACCTCATCATTCCATCACTCCCTCCTTGAAGACTCTTTCCTGACCTCCTACCTCAAAGGCAGTGGTCTCTGGAACAAAGTGCTCCCATCCCAGGGTTGAGTGGGTTCATCCATAGGCATGCAGGAAGATAATGTTAGAACTTCCATTTTTGCTCTTTGAACATCTTTACCCAAATTTGATATATGGGTTGCCCTTACTGACCTCACAGGGTCCATCCCAGACTGTAAGCATTGTGGAAGCTTCTTGAGAAAAGGAATTCTATTCTCAGAAGGTTTCTACAGGCACCCACATCCCTTCTTAGCTTTCAGAGCAGTTCAAACAATTTTAGTTTGAGTTAAATGATGTCATGTGCGTAGAAAGAAATTCAAATGGTAAAATATGGTCAACCCTTGAAACCACACCTAGAGATTCATGCCTTGCAAATAGTTGGGCTTAAAAGCATGACCCGCCCCCAACACTGGTCTTTATGCTTTCTTTTATTCTTTCAAATAAAAAGAAATAAAGCTTCTTTTTATTTGAAAGAATAACCAAAAGAATGATTCCATGTACAAAACCAAATCTTGTATTTGCTGTTTCTAACAAGTTGTAAGATAATACAAAGTGATTTAAATAAGAAAGTAAAATTTCAGTGGGTTGAAAATATAGAAACATTGAAATAAATCAGATATGAGGAAGGCAGCCACAGAGGAAGATCTGTGGATGAAGACACAATTCTTGTCCCTGGTAAAGATTCTAGTTTCTGGATCAATGTTTTGACTTTAACTTTTAAGTTAAAACTATAGAGTACCCTTTGTCCACTGATGAAGCAAATAGTAGAAGCCAAATGGAAAACTTGAATAAGGCAAAAGGAGAAACAGCATCCAGCACTCAAGAGGCACATTTCAGCTCTGACACAGTTGCAGAGTGAGTTTCTGTGGGGCAGGTCGCTGGGAGAGGTCAACTGTGGATCCGTCCGCCAGCTGTGTCAAGTACTACAATACCAAGCACCTGGTAGGATTGTACTTTCCTGTATATTTTGGGTTGGTTTTGGCCAAAAAAATGTGAACAGATGTGACATGTATGATTTGCTTCTGGGCAAAAGCTTTAAGAGCCTGAACAATCACACACATTCTCTCTCTTTCTCTTTTTTCCTTTCCTTCTATGTCAATTGTCACTCGAGGACACTTGGAGGAGACTTCTAAACTGGGGTTCTTAAGTGGGGATGATGTAGAGTGGTACCTTGCCACTCCCCCCAACCCTACCATAGGGACAGGAAATATGAGTAAAAGGTATATTTTTGCTGCTTTAGGCCACTAAGATTTGGGAGGATGCTTGTTGCTTCAGCATAACCAGGGCTAGGCTGACTGGTATGATCATCAGTCCCAATCTACCTTCTTCTCATCACTTCTTCACTGTAAGGGTTAATATGGATTCTGGCACCAGATTACCTGAGTTTATATCTTTCTCTGCCATTTACTTGCTGTACGACCTCAGGGAAATTACTTAACTTGCATGTATCAAATGGGAATAACAATAGCATTGTCAGGGTGAAACAAACAGATGTATGTCGAGTTGAGAAAGTATCTGGCCCATGCGAAGGCACTTGGTTGCTTATCACATATGGAAGAACCACAGCCAGACAGTAAAAGGATTTCCTTGTGGTCACATAGTTGGCAAGTGGGATTCTAGGACCAAACTGGGGTGTTGGGTCTTTCCACCTCACCCTCTTTGCAACATAGGTCCTGCATATGGCATAGGATCCTGGGCAAAAAGCTTGGTCTGACCCTGAGTTTCAATAGCTGTGAAATAAAGCT
Organism: Vulpes vulpes; assembly: GCF_048418805.1. Taxonomy (NCBI): domain Eukaryota; kingdom Metazoa; phylum Chordata; class Mammalia; order Carnivora; family Canidae; genus Vulpes; species Vulpes vulpes. The sequence goes on along the minus strand of NC_132792.1, from coordinate 9,301,263 downwards.
CTAACAGATTGCTTCACTAACGGAGATTTTGTGAGCCCCGAAGGAGGTAATGGATGTTAAAATGCTTTGCCAACTAATTGTGAGGGACTATTGAACAGCACACTGTGCTAATGCCATTAGGTAATTAACATGATACAGGGAACGCATTGGAACATCTTAATGAAAAGGCATTTAGATTTTTTATTTTCTTCTACAAAACAAAAATCCTAATAAGACAAAATTTCCTTACTGCACTGTTTTTTTTCCCTTTCTTTTTGTTATGTCTGGGATTTGACTTAAATGAAAGATAGGAATGAACTGTGTAAAAGTAATGAATAATTTACAGGTATTGATCCTCCTTGGAGAGACTACCCGGTGGTTCCACAGAACAGCACACACACACTATGTGTTTCAAGATCAGCTCTTGAGGGGAGGACCTGTGAGCATTCTTGAAGCTGAAACAAAGGCATTCTGCTCTGAGTTAACAGGCTTGTTCACTTCTTCCAAGCAGAGCCCCAGGGATACTTTGCTGTGCCTCATCAGTCACAAATAAAAAGAATATGACTATAGATCACTTGCATTCTAACTATGTGTACCCTCTCTTTCCTCCCCACAAACTCTGAGCTTCTGGAAGGCAGGGGTACTATCTCTTCTTTCCACATGCCCAGATCTTAACACAGCACTGAGTGCATAGGTATTGTCAGTGCTCAATTCCCCCATCTGTAAGCATTTACTGCATTAATGGACAAAGCTCCAAGGCTTTCTTGCTCTATAGCTCCATGCTGTCCTAGGAATTTTCTACAAGTCCCAGGGAACCACGGAGATGTCTTTGAACCTGCCACGTTTTCCCCTTCAAATAAAGCAGCTTTGATCTCATCTGTTTCTCATGGTGGGCTTCCATCTAAGATTTCTTTTAAGGAAAGAAATTATTATTAGTTTTTGCAGCTGTATGTTGAGCTGGGGACCAATAACATAACAATCAACCTGCACAAAAATTGAAGATGTCATTTCTTTTATTTGAACCATCAAAGAGGAGAGTGCTTGGTATATGGTAAAACATGAAAACCCCGAGAAGTTTTCTTTTGATTTCAATGCTTCAAATGGTTCTGTTTTAGCCAACTAATCAATCTGTAGAAGGTGCTGGAGGAATGATAGGAAGCATAATCTAGTAGCCATCACTGATCTGTAAATCAGACTCTCTCTACTGTTAAATGAATGGATGAATAAAAAGACCAACTTCAGCAGCACCTGGCAGGCTCAGTTGGTTAAGGGTCAGACTTTTGATTTGGGCTCAGGTTGTGATCTCAGGGTCATAAGATCGAGACCCTTGCGGGGTTCCCCACTGAGTGTGGAGCCTGCATAAGATCCTCTCACCCTCTCATCCTGCCTAACTTCCCTCAGCCCCCCTGTTTCTCTCTTTCTAAAAAAAAATCAACTTTCCACTGGAGCAGTTAGTACTGTGGGGGGAAGGATGCCCAACTCTCCAGCTTTGGGAGTAGAGACCAGAGCTCTGATCCTTGCTGGCTGTGGGAGCTAGAACAAACACATATGTTCCCCCTTCTCCTCTGGCAGTGGCATGATATCACCTCTCAATGCAAATCACTCTCAACACCACCAAGGGGCAGAGCCTGCATTGAACGAGGCCAGGATGTGAACTTAGGTTTCCTCTCTTGCTGGCTGTGGCCCTCTGGCTAGGTGCATTAGGCTCCAAATCCTGCTCTCTCAGATGCAATGGGAAAGAGAGCAAGTCCTTTGCAGAGTTCTTAGGAGGCTTTGTAAAATCATGTATATAAAGCACTTAACATGATGTAAGCAAACACTCAAAAGTAATAACTGATACTAATTTTTGTTAGTAGTAACAGCTTATACTTACATGAATATTACACATGTTGAATTGGATAAAAGATTATAAATTGATCACACAGCCCTTTCCTGCTTAAACTGTGCCTGCATTCACTCTATTTACAACAAAATGCCTTCAACCCACCCATTTAATATACCAGGTAGGCAGTTCTACGCATAAATTGTCTTGCAAAGGATGAACTAACATAATTTAATAAAAACTGCGTGGCCCTCAGCTACCTGGAAGAAACGGTACCCTTGAACATTCTGGAAAAAAAGAAAGGCAAGAAAGTTAGTTATGGAGGTCATCTGCGATCACTGCGCAGGGTAAAACACAGGTGTCAAATCTTACCTTTACAATAACCCTGTAATGTATTATTCTTACCCACACCATTTTCCAGGGAACTGAGTTTCAAGAAGTGCCTTTCTTTAAAGTCACACAGCTACAAATGAAACAGCTGGAATTTCGTCCCAGATGTGTGAGCCCAAACCCAATGGTCCATTTCTACTACCCTACATAGCTTATTTGTATAAAAAGAGAAGCTGCTTAGGGATATATGGAACACTGGGATCTGTTCTGACTCCACCCAATAGGCCAATGACAATCTCTAGAAATTAATTCCAGAGGCATCAAACTTATAATGAGCTCCCTTCTGTAGATTCCAGAGTTTACTGAGGGTTCCCCAGAGGTCTCTCACCATAGTGGTGGGGGCTGCCGGCCTGGTCGCTATAGATCCTGGCTTCACCTTCTGCTATGACCCATTCTATGGCCTCTGCTGGACGTCAGTGTCAGACTGCCCAACAAAACACCGGGCCCATGTGCTTCTTAAAGTGTCTGAAAGCCACCATGTCTCATCCTAGCACAGAAGCTGCAATTCCACTAAGTGCTTCAATTTGATTCCCACGGCAATTCTGAGAGGTAGGTAACTCAGCGTTTTAAGCTTCCATTTTACAGATGGGGGAATTGAGCCTCCAAGAGAATCTGGGTGTGTCTATTTCCTTTTCTGTGTCAGGCCTTTTACATTCATGATCTCATTTCGTCCTCACAACTATCAAAAGCCACAGAGTTCATTCACTTGCTCCTTCATTCAACAGGCGTCTCTTGAAGAACTCTGCAGATGCAAGCAGTTAACCAAATGGACAAGTCAGGAAGTCAGTGTCCATATTCATAGAGCTCTGTTAGGAGGGTTTACTGCACTGCACAGCTAAGAAAGCCTGAGCAAGAGAGAGGGTAAGTCATTCAGTCGAGGTCACTAAGTAATGGCCCCAGTCAGTCCTCACTGTGCCAGACTCCAAGCTGAGTGCTCTCCAGACCCTTTGCTGCTGCCTGTACTTCCTTCAGCATTAGACTCCTATTTTTCGGGTGGAAAGTAATGGAAAGACCTAATGTTGCAATTCTGTTCCTAAACAGTGCAGACCTAGTGAGAGAAACCATCTGGCCATCCATTTTCCATCACAGAGCTTTACGTTTTTCTCTTTTTCTACTAAAATAGATTTTTAAGAAACTAAGGTTGCCCAGATGTGTGTATGTGTGCGTGTGTGTGTATTCTAGAAAGTATACTTCTTTAAACTCACAACCATTTTCTTGTTCCACTGAATATGAATTTTAGTAAACCATGATGCTTAATAGTTACCCATTTTCCTATTTGGTAGCATGTCAAAATTTATCCAAGTATTTCTTTGCCTTTGAACATTTACAGAGTCCAACAAACTGGCTCAGAGTCTTTCTCTGCCACTTACAAGCTGTGTGTCACTGTCAGAAGTTACTCATCCCATCAAAGTTTCAGGTTCCTCCTCTGGGAAGTGGGGAAAGTAATAGTAGTATCCCCCAGGGTTTAGGTCAGGAACTTTTGTATATATTCTGGCACATGGTGAGCCTTCAATTAATAATAGCTTTATCAACTCTTATTACTAAATATCATCTGTTTTCACCATTATAATTTTGCAAAACAAATAAACAAAAAAACTCCTGTCTGTGGACTGACGACCACTCTGACTGCTGCATCTTTAAGAGGAGAGAGGACTTTATGGGTGCTGTAGTGAATGGCGTTTCAGAACAAGGTGGGAAATGGGTTTAGGGGAACAAAATTGGGAGACAAACAGTGATTGGTAAGGGAGCGAAAAAGAAGGCAGGAGGGAAGAAAGAAAGGAAGGAAAGAAGGAAGGAAGGAAGGAAGGAAGGAAGGAAGGAAGGAAGGAAGGAAGGAAAGAAAAGAGGGAGGGAGAAGTGAGGTAGTAGAGAAATAGAGCAAAAAGGAAGTATAAAAAAGAGAGAGAAAGAAAGAGCAGGAGACACCAAGAGGGGGCTTAGTCATTCTTGCCTCAAATGAGGGCAGCAAAAACTCCTATTTTTCATTCCTTGTCCTCCAATGTTGCTTGGCAAGGCAACCCTGCCACAAGGATTAAGATCTTGCTCCAATTAACTGTTGGGGACCAGCCAGTTCCTGCTTGGCATTCTGGTGTCATTCTATGACTTTTTAGCAACTGCACTGAAAAGACCAGGCTCTGCAATTTTCATTAAGATTCATCAAGGAAGCCTTTTTAGATCATTAATAAAGCTACTGCATGGAACAGCCCACCTTAACTCTGGTGTCTTCTCAGCTATCAAGCCTCCCCAAAATAGACCCGGGCATGTGAAGAGGAGCCACCTGGAGCCACTTCTCAATCTATTTAATGGAACTATTATCTAAACCCATTTTAATTAATTTAATTTTATGAACAGACATGCATAAGATGGTATTAAATGCTTCATTAGAAATAAAATTCCATTCAATCACTTTTTTGTCACTCCTATAGCTAATATCATGTTTCTAAAATCAAGTATTTTTGATGGAATGGATTTACCATGAGGCTTGATTAAGGCTTATTATCTTGTTATTCTCAGATGTTTACTGACTTTCTCTCCTTCTCAATATTGGTTCTGCTAATTTATTAGGAATAAGTGTAGGATCTCCTGAGCTGTGTGTTGAGCCTTCGGCTATTAGTGGCATGTTTCAGGCATCAGAAGCAATTGTAGAAACCTGGAGCTGAAAGGCAGGGTACTGTGATGGTGAAAGCCAATGGCTTTTGGTGTCAGACGGCTCCAGATGGGTGTTCCTTGTTCTGCTGTTGACTAGTGGTGTGATTTTGGGCAATTACACAAACTTTATAAGCTCCAGTTTCCTCACTGGTAAAGGAGAAGCCAACTTCCAGAGTTTCGGTTAGTAAGGATGAACCCAGACAGCTCTACTGGTTGCTAATGGCTGACATCCATTCTGATTGGCTGCCGTAGATGATTCTGATTAGCCGGTACTGCGGCCACTCTAGTTGTTCAATATTTTGCCTACCACCCCTGTCTACCTCTTAGAATTGTCACAAGGACTTAATGAGATAATGCATGTAAAACACTTATTTCAGTGCTTGGCAAGTAGTAGAGCAGGTGTTCCATAAACCCTTAGCTATTATTTTACTAGAATAGAAACCACGAGAAAGGAATAGGTTTCTATAACTTAACTGAGTCAAATTCCTAGTGTTCAAACTCAGCCCCAACTATCAGATTCTATTAAATATTTGTATGGTCACAATGTGCCTGCCATCTATTTGAATTTTCAATTGGTTGCTCCAAAGTTGGGATCCTATGATCCCCATTTTACAGAAAAGTCCACATAGGCTCTGACAATTGAAGTTACACTTGTCCTCAGCCACTCACCTAATAATAGGAAGAAGCAGAAATCTGCTGACTGCAAGCCATGGGCTCACTTCATACATATACTCAGCATGTTCCCCAGAAGTCACCATTCAGGGACCATGATCAGCATGATCCAGCAATGAACTCTATCTTCAATAAAGTGGAACCCTGCCGCAAATTCTTGGAGCATCATCAGTTGATACATAAGCTCACTGTACTGATAAATGCTTCATTTAATTTAAATGTCTATGTCAGGTATTGTCTCTTACTGAGGCTCTCAGGATCTCAGGTTTGATGGCATACTACCACTCTCCCCTTTCTGTTCCACGGCTCTTACTACTCCATTCAGGGCCTGACATCTCTTCCCTGGATTGCTACATTATCACCTTCCAACCAGTTTCCTCCCTCTAGCACCTGCCTCCTCTCCTCTAGAGTCAACTGGAGAGAGAGTGACTTATGTCCGCAGTTACCTTCTTCATGCCCAGGCTGGAATATGATGCCTCCTCTGGAACATGACCCCTGCCATTGCCCGAGACATAAATAGCCACAGCTGACTTACGAGGTCACCAATTATCTGTGCACTAACCCCACTCTCTGAATTTAGAATTGTGATAAAAAAGGCTTACTACAAATGCCTAATACACACACACTTGCACATACATGCTTACACACACATACAGACACGTGCATACACATACTCATGCACTCACACCTACATGCCACACATGTGTACACACACATGCCACATACATATACATAAACACCACATTTATATACATATGCACATGCACACACATTCACACACACAAATGGCTTCTGACATTCTTAGCAACTAGGATAATATATTCTTCATGCTTTTGTTTTCAGGAAAACACCTCTGTTTCTTAGTCAAAAAGGCCACTGTGGAGACAGTTCTGTAAAAGACAAAATGCAGGGGAAACTACTTCTGTCATGCTTGTTCTTCTGACTGCCTGGACTCTCGTTCACTTGTGAATACTGCTGGTACTCTAACCAGCAGCAGCTGACCTCAGTGTCAGCATGGAACCCATCCTCACCTGTCTGGGATTGCAAGAGGATCTCCATCCCATATTTAGACTCACCTGTGACTATGGTACATGGTTGTTTTGTGTGCTAGTTTGTCATTGGTGCCAAAATTGTAAATCTAATCCAACAAAGAAACCACTGGAGTTCCTGGGATCTAGAGACCCAAGATCTGGATACCATCTCACCAACAGAGCACCAGTCCCTCACTGCTAGTCTGCACTTTGGGGACCAGTGTGTGACCCTAACTCTTTAAGGAAATGCCAAAAAAAAAGGACAAGGAGAGGCCTTGACAAGGTGGGGATCATACCTGAACTAGAGATCCATCTCTGATGACAAATATACAGGGCAGTTAACTAATCTGGGAACATTAGTTAATAAATGACTTATTTTCATTACATGATAATATGTGTAATGTTATGAATGGGATAGTGGATAGTGGGTAGTTTCCCAGGTAGAGCAAATGCCTTTGGGTCTAAAGAAAAAAAAAATGCATCTTGTGTAAGTGATGGTTAGGATTGTGATAAAGTTATGTAAATGGGATTCTCTTCTACACACATTCAGGTAGAAATATTGTCTGCCAATCTTTCCTCAGGCTTCTACACTTGATTCTGAGTGGCAGCTCTAGAAGTCTGAGCCCACTGCAACTAAAGTTACCTCATTCCAGAGTTCTACGTATTCCTCTGAATCATATTTTGTGGCTAACTAGAAGAATTAATGCAGGACCTCCAGTCACCTCCCTCATAATCAGAGTGTTTGAGTATTAATAGACTCTGATTCATACAGTTAAAAAATATCCTACTGAATGGTCTTATTCTAAGAGAGTAAAAGCAGCCCTTAAGAAACTGATGAGACAAAACCCTTGAGTCATTTCAACTTATCCACATTGGATGTCTCATTGACCTATTCCAGAACTCCAGAAAGGAGCCTTAAGTTGGATAAAACAGTCAGGAGGAATAAGATTCTCTCCAGAGAGAGAAATGATAACATGCTAAGTATCTTAAGTATTTTGATAATCCCTGTTCATTTCTTCTGTATTATCATCTCTGCAGCATTTCTTCTGCTTAAGTGCAAGCAAGATACAAACTCCAATGGGAAGTCTGTGGATCAGTGGATAAAGAAGATGTGGTGTGTATACACACACACACACACACACACACACACACACACATATATATATATATATAATGGAATAGTAATCAGCTTTAAAAGAGAAGGAAATCCTACCATTTGCATCCATGAGGATGATCCTGGAGGGCATTATGTTAAGTGACATAAGCCAGACAAAGAAAGATAAATACTGTATATGTGAAATAATAATTTAAAAAAAAGTCACAGAGAAACAGAGTAGAAGAGTGATTTCTAGGCCTGGAGGTGTGGGGGAAACAAGGTGATATCGGTCAAAGGGTACAAACTTTTGTTATGAGAGTTCTGCAGATCTGATGTAGGCATGGTGATTATAATTAATAATGCTGTATTGTATCCTTGAAATTTGCCAGAAGAGTGGATCTTAAGTGTCCTCACCAAAAAAAGAGAAAAAGATCACTAGGTGAGCCAAAGGATGTGTTAATTAACTTGGCCACCACAACATATCCGCATATCAAATCATCACACTCTGCACTTTAAATACATATAATTTTTCTGGGTCAATTATATCACCATACAAATTAAAAAAAAATTAAAAGAAAGCCTGTGGAAAGTTTTGCCACTTAAACTTGATTTTGATGTGGCTGACCAAAAAAATCACAGAACTGACAAAAGATTTTTGGAGCTGGTCTGGCCCAATTTCCTCATTTCATAGACAGTAAATCCAAGTCATCTCCCTAATGGATACCCATGCGTAAGAGAAAACCCGATGACCTGTTCATCACTGTACTTCCAGGGATTAGTGTGGTGGCATCTGACACTTGGTAGAGCCCCACAGATTTTTTGTTGACTGACCTACCAGTTGGCTGGGAGAATAAAGTTCACATACCTAATCAGCTGTAGAATGTATTCAAAATAGTGAGCCTTCTGGCTGTTGGTCCCATTGCCTCCCTTGGAGCTAGTTAAAATATTATAATTCATCATAGTTTCCAGGGCAAGACTCACAAGTGTCCAAATAAACAGCTAAGAAGAATCTGTGGCCTTTTCCATCTACGAAAAGGGAAATCTGGGTTGGAACTTGTGGGCTCCTCTGTCCATGGTTCCTAGAGATGAGAACTTCTGCACTTCTGACAAAGAAGGGGCATGTCCTCTCTCTTCCTCCACCTGTCCCCTTGGTCTTAGGGATGATGATGGTTGGGTTTTTATCACACGCCCCATAGCAAAGCACCATGCCCCCTTGACTGGACCCAGCTCATGGGTTGGTTCCAGAGGTGGGACCCTGTCTGTCTGCCAGGGTAGCATATCTACCCACCAGGAATATGATATCACATTCTAGTGTCACACGATTGAAGCAATGTCATATTTAGGGAAATAGCTTCTGTCGTCTCCTTAATTAAGGCCCTACATAGCCTTTCCTGATGTCAAGAGACCTCTGCCCAAAACTCGAATAAAGTCAGGGATCTGTCAGCAAGTAGAAGGAGTCAGGCACAATTTCTTGGTCATGGGTCCAATTGCTTAGATCTCTCCTGCCCACTTTAGGCTTGGTCTTGGAAGCCAGCAGGTGAGCTGAGCCTTCAGTGGAGGGTGTGTGTAGGGTGCAGTTGTTGTTCTCCCAGTGCTCTTTAATCCAGGCTGACACAGCTAAGGATCGTAAACATACCTACTGGACCACACAACCAAGGCATGAATTCACTGGAAGATTATTCTGGCCTGATAATGGCAGGATCTCCTTCCCTTATAAGATGAAGCCATCAGCCACTGAGAAGATTTCTACCCATGCACCCTCTTTACTGTGTTTGCTGTGGTTGGGGAAAATTACAATACTCAAAGGTTCGATTTAGAGCATCTTATTTGGAACCTCAAGAGAGCTCTGACAACACTGATCTCCTGTTCCAAAGCCACAGTCTAATTCCAAAGTCCTTGACCCCAATAACTCTTGCCCTCTTGATTAAACTTCTATTTGTCAGATCCACTGACCAAGCTAAAAGCACTTGTCACACACTCATGGAGACATTCCTGGTGGTGGCCCTATAATGATTTCCTGTTGGCCTCAGGGTAAAGTATAACCCTTATCATGGCTGAGAAGGCCCTGGGAGCCTTGCCTGCTCCAAGTCCACAGTCCATCTGTCATCACCCTTTCCTCTCCAGGCTTTGGCAGCTGTCACCGTAGCACATCCCAACTCTCCACAATCCAGCCACACTCTTCATCCCTCCAGGATCTAATGCTTTCTCACCTTTCAGATAACAACTTAGACAGCTCTACTCTGGAAAGCCTTCTCCAGTATGCTGGCCCAAATGAGTTGTTCCTCTTCTATCCCCCCTCAGGCACCCTGGGTTGGATTCATCTCTGAACTTACTGTACCATATTGAGTTGTCTCCCACTCAATGGTAACCTCCTCGAAGGCAAGCACCACACCTAATTCCACAGGACATTGGTAATACAAATACACTGTACAAGTTATTTTAAGTGAGGCATGACTAGAATGCAATGAAGCTGGCAGGTTCACTGGCTCATATGGGAGAGTTCATGGGCATGCAGGCTTTGTGCCATAAGTCACAGTATATCACCTTTCAACAAACACGTGATCTACCACAAGGGATAGACAAATATCACAAAGGTGGTTTGTCTTCATGCACATTGAAGGCTTTGGTATTAGGGAGGAGATACCAGATTACCTGATGGTTTTGATCATGCTGAGGCCCATTTCAACGCAGCAGTGGGCATGGTCCTGGCGGGGCTCAGGAAGCCCTGAAACACAGTAGTAACAGTCCCCCAGGATTTTAATGCGAAGGCAGTGATGCTCCTGAAAGGAAGGGTGGAAAGGAGAGGACTGAGTCAGCAGACAAGTAAGTGCTTCTGAAAGGCTTGGGAAGGAGGGCAGTGGTCTTCACTTTAGTGGTGAGGGAACAATTACCTTTGAAATGCACTTCTATTTTCTTCCTAAGAGATTGGTGCAGGGGTGCCCTGAGTAAGAGTTTGAAGGGCTCAGAAGTGAAATAGAGTCATGGAAAAAAACACTGAATTTTGAGCTCAACCAATACAGGACCATATCCCGGCCCTGCCATGTCCTAGCCTTCTGATGTACACCCATAATGTGGGCAGGCCTGGCAAAGAGGGGACATCAAGCACACATGTTCAGTGTTCCCCTGTGAATCCTGTCCATCGATGTCTTTTTTTTTTTTTTTTTTTTTGCAGATCAGGTCTCCGAATTAACATTTTTTAGCAGCCTTGGCCTAATAATAAGCACTTAAAAGTATACATCACCCAAGGATCCCTACTCTTTTGACTCTAGGATCCTTTCCCAACTAGGGTACTGGCACTTTAAGAAGAGGGGCTGACTATGTCTTAAGTATCATTTTATACATGTATTTTTATTCATGTACTAGTTCATATGCTTTTTTCATAAAAAAAAAATCTCAATAGGGCACTATGATAAGTCAAGCATTGTTCCTGATACAAAGGTGAATAATAATCACCCCTATGATACACCATATATTAAACAGAGTTAACCCCCACAACAACCTTATGAAGTCGGTACAATTTTTATCCTTGTTAAGGTAAGGGTAGTACCTTCAGTACTCATAGGTAACAAGGATGGCACCATTGTTTGGCAGATATCGCAGTCTTGAGGTCATGATTCTTATCGAGTTTCAAAGAGCAACAAGCTCCAGGGAAATGGTGCATATTTTCACACTGGATGGAAAAAGGTTGGATGATGCAGGTCTTAGAAGAAAGAGACCTTGACACAGCATAATGTAGGGGCTAAGAGCACCAGCTAAAGAGTCATACTGCACAGGATTAAATCCTACACTCCCTACAGCTACTTCTGAGCCTCAACTGCTTCATCCACAAAATGGTAAATGAACAGCACCTTGTTGTTTGACTGCGAGGACTGTTAAGATGATGCAATCAAAGGCTTAGTACAGGGTCCATCAGAAGAGCACTAAATCAGGGTTACCTGTCTTTGTGATGAGGAGTTCGACTCCTGCCCCTATTTCCTCACATCTCTGTCTATGATCATGGGCAGATGTCTTTCCCTTTTGTCTTCCTTGGATACATGGGTGGGACCAAATGACTTCTGAGATGTGACTCAGATCTGAAGTCCTAAAAACTTAGGGGCTTTGGGAGTGTGAGGCTCTTCTTGGGAAAGCAGGGTCCAAGGGCAGAGGAGAGGAGGCACACACAGAAAGGGGCCCACTGACACACCAGCAGCACAGTGGACATCTTTGTCCTGCCAACCCATATGGCACCATGCTGGTTTCCTGATCTGATCGGGGGATTCAGCCACTGTGTTTAGGTAACAAATGAATGAAATCACTCTCCCAATACAAAACACAAATATCAGACGGGGACAAGAGAATGAGAACTGGCATGAGCACTTTCCTGTTTGGATCCAATTGCCAGGGCTTTGCCAACCTTCCCAAATGGGCACAGATGCAATCTTCAGAACTCTGATGGCATGCACAGCTGTCCCAGGGTTATTTTTAGGAGCTTGTGGTTCCTGTCTTTTGGCTGCTTTGAAGCAGCTAATTTTGCAAGAGACCTTCTGGTGGGGGTCTGATCAATAAGAGAAACTCAAGACCATGCGCTGTATCTTTGGAGACCGCTAGTGTGTGGCTGGAAGGGCTCCAGAGAGTATTTGTCCCCTGGGCCCTGGCAGTTTCCAGATTTGTGCCATCCATTGGACAGTTAAAAAAAAAAAAAAAAACAACAAAACGCAGATGGCCTGAGGGACTGCTATAGAGTTCAATTTTGTATTTTGCCAAAGAAGTATGAAAAAAATCCATCAACAAACAAAAAGAACAACCCAAGTACCATCTACTATGCTCATGACTTTATGAAAGAAAGGGCATTTTTAATATCAAAAAAGTAAAAAAAATTCCTAAAAGGAAAGGTTTTTTGAATTAAATAAAGCTTTACAAAAACTCACTACATTACAGATAAATATGTACATATCTTATCTCTTGGCCACAAATCGAACTGCCCGATATTTGATTATGAAAGAGCATTTGAAAACGACTGATCAAATAAATCACAGATTCAGATTTTGCTGAGAACACTGAGGCTGAGAGACTCAGCAGTTGAATTCAGTCAACCACACTCTTTGGGGGAACAACCTGCTGTGAGTGACTCAGGTTGATAGTATTTTGGAGCACTGGGTATTGGCAGTGGGGAAGGAGGAAGCAAAGGGTAGACCAGGAAATGCTTTAGTCTAAGAATCCAACGTCTGCATTCTGGTCAGATTTACTAGCTGTTTGACCTTGGCTAAATCACAGAAGACACTGATAAGTGAGTTACTATGCCCCATATAGGAAACATGTCAAAATAACCCATCTTGGGGGCACCTGGGTGGCTCAGTGGTTGAGCATCTGCCTTTGGCTCAGGTTGTGATCTTGAGATCCTGGGATGGAGTCCAGTGGGGCCTGCTTCTCCCTCTGCCTATGTCTCTGCCTCTGTGTGTGTGTGTGTGTGTCTCATGAATCTTTAAAAAAATAACCCATCTTGTTTATAATACATAGTAAAGTAACCATGGCCATGTAGATAATGCTGCTATAAACACTGGGGGGCATGTATCACTTTGAATTAGCAGGTTTATATTCTTTGAGTAAATGCCCCATAGTGCAATTGCTGGGTAGTAGGGTAGCTCTATTTTTAACTTCTTGAGGAACTCCCATACTGTTTTCCAGAGTGGCTGCATCAGTTTACGTTCCCACCAACAATGCATGACTGTTCCCCTTTCTCCACATGCTCACCACCACCTGTCGTCTCTTGTGTTGTTGAATTTAGCCATTCTGACCGGTGTGAGGTGATACCTCATTGTAGGTTTTTTTTTTTTTAAAGATTTTATTTATTCATGAGAGAGAGAGAGAGAGAGGCAGAGACACAGGCAGAGGGAGAAGCAGGCTCCACGGGGGGACACTGATGTGGAACTTGATCCTGGGTCTTCAGGATCCCACCCTGGGCTGAAGGCAGCGCTAAACCACTGGGCCACTGGGGCTGCCCCTCATTGTAGTTTTGATTTGCATTTCCCTGATGATGAGTGATTTTGAGCATCTTTTCATGTGTCTGTTGGCCATCTGGATCTCTCCTCTGGAAAAAATGTCTATTCCCATCTTCTGTCCTTTTTAAAATTTGATTATTTGTTTTTTGGGTGTTGAGTTTTATAAATTCTTTATATATTTTGGATACTAACTATCAGATATGTCATTTACAAATATATTTTTCTATTCTATAGGTTGCTTTTTAGTTTTGTTGATCGTTTCCTTTGCTCTGCTTTTTCTTTTGATAACCAATGAATGGATAAAGAAGATGTGGTATATATATATATACAATGGAATATTACTCAACCATAAAAATGAATGAAATCTTTCCATTTGTATAACATGGATGAAACTAGAGAGTATAATGCTAAACAAAATAAGTCAGTCAGAGAAAGACAAATACCATATAATTTCATTCATGTGTGGAATATAAGAAACAAAACAAATAAGCAAAAGCAAAAAAGAGAGAGGGAGAAACCAAGAAACTTAACTACAGAGAATAAGCTGATGGTTACTAGAGTGGGAGAAGGTGAGGGGATGGGTGAAATAGGTGATGGGGATAAAGGAGGTCACTTGGTGTGATGACCACTAGGTGATAAAGGGAAGTGTTGAATCACTATATTGTACACCTGAAACTAATATCACAGTGTACGTTAACTAACTGGAATTTAAATAAAAACTTTAAAAAATAAAAGAAATGTTATGGACTACATGTGATATTCACTGCCTCTTAATCAGTAATTTTTTTAATCAGTAATTTTTTCCCTGAAAAAGACAGAAGTAAAAGCATTTTGGAAAAACTTGAGTAGGGAAAGGAAGTAATATTTATTGAGCATCTACTACATGCCAGGCTATGTGTTAAATACATAATATTTATCTTAGTGAGTTATCATGACCACATTTTGAGTCATGTGCCATTTCATAGATGGCTTACGTCGTAAGTGAAGGTCACAAAGCAAGTTAGAGGCAGAACTGGAATTCACACTTGTGTCTATCTGACTTTTGCACTCTATGCTCTTTCTCTACAAAACTGAAGACATGATGACAGAGTCCAGAATGGTAGATCTCCTGATAAAAACGTGTTTTGGATGGAAACAGTGTAAAATGGCTTATTATCCTTCAGGAGCAGACATACACAGTATAGTGAATATGTCTGTGCTCAAGGCCTATTTTTCTCGTAAACAAAAGGTGGGGCTGGCAGCCTCTTTGAAAAACTTTGAACCCAACATAAGTGGTGTGTGTGTGTATGTGTGTGTGTGTGGGTGTGCACGTGTGAAATATAAAAATATACACACATGAAAGATTTGTCTGGTCTGTCAAGTTCTGACAATTCACAGGCATATTTTTCTGATCAATTCCTATGAACTGTCAGATGACTTGACAGTAATATTCAGGCAACTTCTTTTTACCAGAAATTGCTTCAGAAACTTTATATTAAGGAAACAGTTTGTTTTGGAAAAATATACTGAAAAGGAAAAATAAAGTAGGGCATGGGTCTCCTTGCAAACTTTATTGAGTGAGTCTTAATATAATTCTTTTCTTTTCATCTCGATGGCTGTGATATAGTATACAAATTTTGGAAATTTATGAAATCATATTATGTTGGCCATAGATGATAATGAGGTGATAAATGCACCAAATTATCAAAGATGGTTATTTTGTTGGGAAGGGATAGGATCACAGGGATATAACACTTTCTGTATACCTTTGATGTTTGAATTTTACATAAGAATAAGTCTGGCTTTAGTAAATCAGAAAAAAATCAATACAAAGTGAAAGACTCTCAGAACAAAAAAATTATGTATTTTTGAAAAAGTTGTATTAGAAACCATGGCAATTTTATAATATTCTATCAATTGTAATTACACAAGTGACATGAATATATTGTCCTGGTAGATAAATCCCCTTGGGCAGTCCCTCCTCCTCAGACACACAGCCCCCTGGAAGCCTGGCTCAGTTCCCCTCCTCAGAGGCTACTATGCGTTCATCTACATCACCTGTTTATATATATGTACTATTTTTCATGCTCTGTGGCCGTATCACATCCTTAGCCATATTACATACCATGTTTACACATCTTAGACATGCTTTTTTTTTCCAGGCAAAACACGTCTTGAAATTCTATGTCAGTACAGAAATATCTAGCTCATTATTTTTAATCTGTTCATTAACTTTCCATAGTGTTGGGTTCATTCCTTACGGCAATAATTTAGGTTGCTGGTTTGTCAGGAATTTAAAACAACTGCATAACAGTAAATATGTTCTTTGTTTTGAAATTTTAAAACCTTCATGATAGTATGCAAATTCTTTGTTCTTAATTCAGATGGAGGAAGAACAGGCAGCCATTACTTTATTTTTCTAAAAAAAGATCAAAGATGGAAAGTCACTAAAAATTTGCCAGGGGCATGATCAAGGGTCAAAAAACAAAAACAAAAAGCTCTACTCTAAGCAACCTGAACCACAAGGGCACCCAGGAGTTCAGTCAAAGTAAGAGGAACTTGAAGTGGAAGCTTTGAAGTTTCCTGCATTTCAATAATGCAGTAGGATAAATGGGTACAGTGTGTGAAGTTTACAAGCAAGGTGAGTTCTCTCCAATATGCAACGTAAACAAAATCTACAGCAAAAAAAAAATCATGGCAAGGCAGATAGAGAATCCTTATAAAGCCACAGAATTTTGATGCTAAAAGAGTGCCAAAAGGGTCAATCCTAAAACCCTTTTATACAGAAATAGAGTTTGACCCAGTTGGTTAAGTGACCCGTCCACGGGTGGGGGCAAGAGCACTTATAGTAGGTTTTCTCATTCAGAGGTGAAGAATTGTTTTCATTGGCAGAGTTTCTCAAACTTTTCCAGGGAGGTCTCTGAGAGTGGTAGATATGGATGCACCCAGGGCGGGAGTTGGAGCTACCAAGCACTACTGGATGCTGAGTACTTATTTGGAGATGGACTCTAGGTTAAGAGACAAGTCACTTGTATTTTCCTTTTTTTTTCTTTTTTCATCTATCCTCCATTACAATTCTGATAGAATTGCTTGGACAGCAGCACATCTGTCATGTCTTGTGTCCCATCTCCAGAAATGCCTGTGGCACTGCTTGGTGGTCAAGAGCAAGCACCTGGGCCCGAATCACAGATGCAGCCACCTACCAGTAGTCCTGGGAAGACTATGTCTTGGTGCTTCAGTCACTCACTCTGTAAAATGGGAATAAATAACCTGTCTTGTAGGTCTGTTGTGAGAATTGATTTAGGGCATCTGGGGCAAACCAGAATGTTGAATAATATGCACCAGGCAGTTTACGAACGTTTAATAGTCTTATCAAAATTAATAAGACTTTTACTCCATCATGTAACTGTGCTTCATTGGGTGTTTTCTTTTCCTTCAAACATTTTTTTTCTTAAAATTTCATCAAGACTGGGGCACCTGGGTGGCTCAGTGATTGAGCGTCTGCCTTCTACTCAGGTTGCAATCCCAGGATCCTGGGGTTGAGTCCCACATCTAGCTGCCCGCAGGGAGTCTGCTTCTCCCTCTGCCTATGTTTCTGCCTCTCTCTCTCTGTCTCTCATGAATAAATAAATAAAATATTTTTAAAAAATTTCAGCAAGATTCACCCCAGAAAATGGAGTAGAGCTCCTTTTACCCACTGGGGTACCCCCCTCTCTCTCCTCCCTTGGCATTGTGTGCAAGGTAACCAGGGTAAAAGGCTTGGTTATAGGACAAAGCCCACATCCTCTAAAAAGTTGCACCATGCCCTCCAAGTGGGCTTCTGCTTCCTCTTCAAGCTCCTTTCTCACTACAGTGGCCCCTCCTTGATGTTCTAGTCATCTTTAACTTCTTCTAGCACATTCTTGAATTTTCATGCTTTCCCACGTGTGGCACAGATCAGCCTAGAAGGTTTTTCTTTTTTTAAATTTTGTTTTGTTTTATTGTCTAATCTGATACCAGGAAAGCAAATCTTCTGCTCTTTTTCAAGACCCAGTCTGTACACGGCCTCTTCTCTGGGTGCTGCCAAATTACCACCATCGCCAACCCCTGCCCCCACCCAAGACCTGGCCCATCCTTCCTTCCTCCACTGGGACTTCTGGGCCTATTACTGCTTGGATCTACACTGTCCTGCAGTTTTTATGGATTTTTTCTCCCTTTACCAGACCTGAGCTTTCTGAGGACCAGGGACTGTTCTTTTCTTGCCAGAATCTTGCACGGTACCAAGTACTAAACATTGGTTGAACAACTTGGGTTAGATGTTACTTAGCAACCTTTTCCATGGGCCACTGGAGTTTACTGGGACCCTAAAAATTGACCCCAATCACATCTGTTGGTTTTCACTGCAAGGCCATTTCTGTTCATCGCAGGTCTTTGAATGCAAATCTTCAGAACCATAATGCGAAGTAGAAAAACTCCTGGACTGGCACCAAGCCCCAGAGGGGCACCAGTAAAAAGAGGTGGCATACAATCTTCCCCACCTCCAAATTCCGGCTCTTCAGGGAAACCCAAGCTTTCTCCTGTTGTGAGGTGGGCAGGGCTCGGTTTGTACCCCCTCCTCTGCCATGCCAGTGTCCTATTTACAGCTGTCTGATAGCTACAGGTGACAACCTGGGTTCCTTGGCAGGTCCCTTCCCTTCTCCCTGGCCTCATCTCCACTGCTCCCCACCTTTCACTTGCCCCTCTGGCAGCGCTAAATCTCTTCTGGTTTCTCCACACATACAGAATGGCATCTTTATTTTTGTTCTCCTCTCAACACAAAATGACCTTCCCTGTCACGGGTGCTCTGGGTAACAGAGTTGGTTAAGTGTCTGATTCTTGGTTTCAGCTCAGGCCATGATCTCAGGGTCTGGGGACTGAGCCCGTGTTGGGCTCTGTGCTCAGCTTGGAGTCTGCTTAAGATTCTCTCTCTCTCTCTCTCTGTCTCCGCCCCTCCGACTCATGCTCTCTCATAAATAAATAAATAAATAAATAAATAAATAAATAAATCTTTTTAAAAAATGACTGTCCCTGTTTCTTCACCTTGATAATTGATGTATAATTTGTATACAATAAAGTTACTATTTTGGTAAAGGGTACAGTTATGTTCACATCTAGAACAGCTACATCACTCTCCAAATCACTGTACCCCATGCTTCTGTGCAAACAATCTACTCCATCCACCTCCAGCTTCTGGATGCCACTTACCTCTTTTCCATTTCTATAATTTTGCCTCTCCTAGAATGTCTTATAAATGGAATCATAAATATCTAGGCTTTTTGGTCTGGCTTCTCTCGCCTGGCATATGGCTTTGGAGACTGATTGCTGTCTGTCTCACTGGTTTACCCCTTTTTGTCGCAAGATAGTATTTTATTGCATTTCCCATTTTTATTTATTTATTTTTTAATTTCCCATTTTTAAGACTCAATCCAAGAGTCACTTTCTCTGGGAAGTCTTCTCTGATGCTGGGGTTATGTGCTTAGGCGGCCTTCCCACAACTTCCCAGACTTCCCCTCATCATACACACAACACATTGTGTAATGATCACTTATTGATGTGTCCCTGACTAGACTTAATCCTAGGAAGGACAAAGTGTGTTTTTACTGTTCTCATCCCCTCTACACAGTGCACAGTGCACACCCAGCAGGTACTCAGACCCACGTATGAGTGCCTCTTGTTAGAGGGAGGCAGCCTTAAATTCAGACATTTTGATGCTCTGAAAAATGAATTCCCACTTGATGTGGTTGCCTTTGAGTCTCTCAACAGCCCTGTGAAGTTGGCACTGATAGACGCACTTTACAAGGGAGGAAATTAAGGCATGCCTGTTTCAACCCAAAGCCCACTCTAAAATACAGGACGACAATGATATTCTTCTGCAATGTGAGTGATTTTAAGACTAGAAATATGTGTTTTGATAGCAAACGTCCATCTCCTTTAGCCTGTTCTCTGGAGCCAGCTGAAAAATAGAGGTAGCACCTTGTTAGCTAAAAACAAAGATGTTAGGTTAGAGCAAGCAAAATGGTGGTCCGGTAGAAGAGTGGCTCTTAAGAACAGGCTAATTGGTTTCAGATCGCTGGAGTTGATGGGGAAGCTGTGGGCAGCCATCGCTGCCTGAACCAAACTGAGGCTACAGCCTGATGGCACCTGGCCACATCCCAGGGACAGGGGTGGAGGGTGGAGGGCAGGAAACAAATAAAAAGGGTTTTGGCTTAACTGTTACTCAGCTATCTCCCAACTAGGAAAATTCATCTCACAAACCTCCCATCTGAGATCTACAAATAACTAACATCGGTCCCCAGAAGGTGCGAGGGTTGGGGGTCCATGCCAGGGAAGAGGAAGCAGAATGGGAGCTATCGGTGATGAAGCCTGAGTCCTTCTCTAACTTCACATGCAGTCTATCACTCCCTCAAGAGGCTAGAAGGGAATTAAATTCCACTCACATGGGCCAGTCGATCAAATCTGGCAAAGAGCTCGTTGAGCATCCTGACCAGCTCCTGGGCGGATAAGGTCGTGGAGAGGTTGGTAAATCCTTTAACATCTGCAAAAAGAATACTAGACAACAGGGGAAGGGCGGGGTGGGGAGAAAGCATATTAATATTTTACTCCATCCTGGAAGACATCAACATCATCCAAATAAATCAACCGTGGTCTGAGGTTCTTGCTCTCCCTGCCCCGAGAGTCAGGATGAACGTGTTGGTATTTAACAAACATCTCAGCAGACAGAGTCCACCCAGGGGTTCAGGAAGGACAAGGGGGCAACGGAAAGCCCTTCTTCCTGTGCAGGGTCATGGAGTGTGGGCAATGCAAACAACCCCAAAGGGAATTTGTCACTATGAACAGATCAATTTGTTTTGGAAAGCAAAATGAAGCTTTGTGAATTACCTCCTATTTTCACAAGGAACAGCAATGCAGATGCTGTGGACACAGAGTGAAATGGACACGGGGGAAAAAGAGAATAAAAAATCTCATTATCTCCGGCAAATGACATACCTAAACCTGCAGGCAAATAGAGTTAGGCATTCTTCAAAAACTATGGGGATAAGTAGCAGCGCTGGGAGACCACGAACAGAATAGTTAATTACCTAAAATTCTCACTAAGGATTTACTAAGGATTTAAGTGAGGTCAGGTCTTATCGCTGCATATGTTTGGCATAAGGAACAAGGAAAGTAGGGGAAGGCGGGGGAGTCCTTGAAAGCCTTCTGAAAGCAAGGCACTGTCTGAGCACTGTCTAAATTCATCCATTCAGTTACTCTGTGGGGAAGGCACTCCGCTGTGAAGATGAGCAAATGGGGGCTCAGAGAGGCAAGGAGACTTGCCTCATAGTCTACTCAGAGCATGTGGCAGTTGGAACTGTTCACTTGCATCATAGGGCACTGCCCCACCCCACCTCACCACACCTTCTCAGGGACCCACACAAGATCAGAGGCCCCTCTGTGTGGAGCAAAAGGAAGCCTCGTGCACTGCTGGTGGGAACACAGACTGGTGCAGCCACTCTGGAAACCAGCATGGAGTCCTCAAAATATTAAAAATAGGATTTTTTAAAAAATAGTTGTTCATTTTATTTCCAATACAGTTAACACACAGTGTTCTATTTTTTTAAAAAAATAGGATTACTGTACGATCCAGTAATTCCACTACTGGGTATTTTCCAAAGAATATGAAAACATTAATTTGAAAAAATATATAGACTCTTCCATTTATTGCAGTATTATTTACAATAGCTGAATTATGGGAGCAGCCCAAGGGTCCATCAACAGATAACTGGATAAAGAAGATGTGGTCTACATATGCAATAGAATATTTTTCAGCTTTTAGAAAGAGTGCAACCTTGCCATTTCCAATGATGTGGATGGATCTAGAGGGTATGATGTTAAGTGGAAATAAGTCAGAAAAAGACCAGTACCATATGATCTCACTCATATGAAGAATTTAAGAAACAAATGAACAAAAAAAAAATGAGCAAAGGGAAAAAGAAAGACAAAACAAGAAACAGACCATAGACAACACACTGGTGGTCACCAGAGGGAAGGAGGGTGGGGGAGGGGGGAAACAGGTGAAGGTGATTAAGAGGACATTAATTGTGATGAGCACTGAGTCATGTAAAGAAGTGTTGACTCACCATACTGTACACCTGAGACTAATAGAACACTGTGTGTTAACTGTATTGGAAATAAAATGAACAACAACTAAAAAAGGACCATTAGAAAGAGCTGGGGTACTTCTCATGTTCTATCATCTCTGCAGCTAGGATACCATCTTAGCACTGTGTCAAACGTTTGGCTTTTGTTTTCCTTAGTGTTGGATAAAATAACGGGGAGTCTTACGATCAGCATTAACTTATTTTGAATGCAATAGGTTAATTAGCCAGAAGACACTGTGGAATGTGTGTTGACTTATATTGGTTGCTCTCAGAATTCAGTGGTTCTTAAATTTGTTTCCATTACAAACCCTTTTAAGAATCTGATATAGGCTAGGAAATTCTATTAAAAATGCACAGGTATTCACAATTTTGCACATCATTTCAAGGAATTTGCACCTTCCCTGATGCCCACTCATGGGCTCATGAGAAATTCTTAGGCCCCAGTTTTTTAAAAAACCTATTGCTTGAATTAATTATTTAATGCCTTATAATTTCAGTAAATATTTATGCATCGACCATGTGTCTGGCTACACACTGTGCTAGGAAGTTCGATTAAATGATAAAAAAGACGCAGTGTGTGTCCTCAAGATGCTCACAGTGTACAGACTGAGACTGGCCAAACAAAGGACAGAGAGAAACAACACAAGAGATGGGTACAGCGGCCCCTCCTTATCCAGGGGTGGGTGGGGGTATCCTTTCTAACACCCCCAGGGGATGCCTGAACCTGCAGATAGTACTGAACTCTATTTAGACTGTTTTTTTTCCTATACCTGCATGCCTATGATAGAGTTTAATGTATAAATTAGGCACAGCAAGAGATTAACAGCAACAGTAATAAAATAGAACAATTATAGCAACATACCGTAAAAAAAGTTATGTGAATGTGGTGTCTCTCCACAAACATCTTTCTGAACATAATGAGATGAAGCAGGGGTGGAGGAGGGTGGGGGGAGGGAATGATGCAGGCACTGTGCTCCAGTGTCAGGCTACTGTCTACCTTCTGACATTAAGTCAGAGGAGGATCATCTGCTTCTCGACTGCAATTACCTGTGGGAAGCTGAAACTACAGGTAACAGGGAGACCACTGTACTCTGGCAGAAGGACACACTGGGGGATGACCATTGACAGGGGACCAGGACTTTGCCAATGCAGCAAAGTCTCAGCTGAGTTTTAAAGGACCTATGGAACTAGACAGATGGTAAAGCAAGAAGGATGGGAGGTTTGAGCAGAGAAATCGGCATCTACAAGGGTCTGGTGGAAGTGTGGCAAATAGGTCGCAGCGCTGCAAGAATTCAAGGGCAGCTAGTCAGAGGGCAGTATTGGTCAAGGGGATTGGGGAAAGAAGAGGAAAGGGTGTGTGTGGGTTAGAGATGTGGGGTGGGGGAATGTTGGAAATGGGCTGCTAAGCCAGTTGAAGAACACAGACTTTGTCCCGAAAGTGATGGAAAGCTAGTGAAGGGTTTTAAGCATGGGCATGATGCCTTTAGATTTCTAATGTATGAAGCTTCCTTTGGGCAAGTCACGACACGGTTACTGTACTCTACAGTGTTCCAATGGCACAGCACCTGCCAAGTATGTAGGATTGAGTCTAGACAGATCAGAGTTCAGAGCCAAGCTCACCACTCATGAATACCAGGACTTCAGGAAACTCCCCGAGCATCTCTAAGCCTTTGATTTTCGACTGGAGATAATTGTAGAACCTGCCTCGTTGGTGGGCAGCAAGTGTGTAGCACAGTGCCTGGCACAGTAGGTGCTCCGTAAGTGTATTAGCTCTTTTTATTATTTTACAAAAAAAGTACTATAATTGAATGAATGACTGCATTTGAGAGATATTGAGAGAAGAAAGGTAACAGGGGAGAAAGTATGTCTATTAATTAGATCATTTGTTGCTTGCAGCAAAAAGAATTCCTAACTGATGACATAAACAGAAACAAAAGGAACAGCACTATTTATAGAGTATCTACTGTGGACTGATACTGTCCTAAGTTCTACATGTACTAATTCATTGTTCCTCATAACAATCTATGAGGTGGGACCTACTGTGACCATCTCCCGTTTACAGATGAGGACACTGAGACCCAAGTAACTTGCCTCCACACATGAAAATCTAGGATTTGAGCCAGGCAGCCTGGCTCTGGAATCTATACTCTTTATCACTCTGGTATGCTACCTTCAACTTAAGGACAGTCATTGCCATGGCAGGTGGGAGTAGAAGGGCCCATTGATCATCCAGTCCAACCCACTCAACAGATCCATTCACCCAAAACTAGTAATATCTATCTGTCTATACCAAGAATGGTTCATTCATTCATTCAGCGACTCATTAATGGAATGCCTACTTGTGCCAGAAAGTGGAATTATAGTGGTGAGCAGAAAGAACCATCCATCACAGCCCTTATAGAGCATGTAGCCTATTGAAAGAAGAAATGGATTTGCAGACCAAAGGACAAGAAAGTTTCAGATGTGCTCAGTGATCGCAATATCATTAAGTTTCTTGTGGTCTTCTGAACACAATGGACTTTATGCAACTGTGTCTGAACCCAATGTACCTGCTCCCTGGCAAAGCCTCTCTTTCCCGTACAAGCTAACTATTAAACCCCTACTTGTCCTTCAAGAACCCACTCATATATTGAGACCCTGCTTTTATACGGAATTCCCCAAGCACAGACAGTCATTCCTATTCCAGCCTCTGACCCAGTCTACGGGGCTGTCTGTCATGGCATTTAACACTTGACAACACAACTATTTAGGACTAAGTGTGCTCCATCTACTAACTAAAAGATAGGAAGAAAGTCACTGCTGTATCCCCCGTGCCTAGTACACGGTGGCCCCATGACGTGCTTCCTGAATTGAATCAACAGAAATCTTCAGAATGCAGTCTTTTTTTTTTTTTTTCCTCAGAGTGTGGTCATGGCCACCTCTGGCATCTAATGCAGAATCTCAGGCCCCACTCTAGACCCACTGGATCAGAATCTGCTTTAAAAAGAGTCCCTAGTGATTCTAGTACACATCCAAGATAGATAACTTATGTTTAAACTGTAGTTATGCAACGAGGGTTTGTTGACTAAAAAGGCGAGAGGCAGAAACTAGGGCCCTGGTTTTCTCTGCATTGTCCATTCTGCTACCCTCAAGTGAGGAGCTTTAGGTCAGGTCTCTTGATTCTAGGTATGAACTTGGAACCTTCTGTGATAATCATCTTAGAGTGTATTCATTCTAGAATGTATTGAAGAGGCCCTGTTAATTTTCAAAATTAATTTTCTCCTATAAGTTACTTATCTGGCTAAAAATAAGTGGCGTTACCTAATAGTTACTCTGCAAATAGAGAAACTTTGAGGAAGCTTTAGCAGGGTTCAAAAGAATTATTAAGAATATGGGCCCTGGGTAGACTCTTCTTCTAAACTGTGTGTCCTTGGGAAGATTATTCAACCTCTCTGAGCTTCCATTTTCTTGATAATAAAGAAGAGATCACCAAAGCAATTCTGTACTATTATGTACAAGTATAGGTAACTTTTAAATCACAGCATAGTCCTCGGTAAGTGGAGGGTTTGGGGAAATTTTTGGGACTCAGAGAGTGTTTCATAGATTGCCATGCAGATGGGTCTCAAAAGCCAACAGGTTCTCTGGACCCACTCAGTTGCATTTTGCTTGTACATGAAACTGGTCTAAATGGCCAATGTGGTGGCCACCCATCTGGGCAGGGCTGGATGGAAAGAAGAGCCAGCTCAGAAACCAGATAGACTGAGTAAGCCTATAAGATTGAGGGTTTTCTGATTCCTAATGAAGGTTCACTGAATTGTCTAGTCTAACACTGGGAGAGGTAAAGAGAAGTTTACCCCTTGAGTAGATCCAAACAATGTGTGCCAGTAAATGTGCCAATGGACATAGTGTGCGGCTGGGTAAGAGGAAGGGGGAAGGGAGCTTTGGGAGATAAGTAAATCATACACCAAATCCACGAACCCTTGTCACTAGGAGAGGCTGCTGAGCTGGGGACTCTGTTCTCTTGTGTCTGGGTAGAGCCATGCAATCAGGTCACATCAATGGAATCTGAACTGAAGTGATACATGCCATTTCTGGACCAAGGTGCTGATGAAGCAGGTGTGTCTTTTTCTACCCTTTTCCCTCCAAGAACTGAACAAAATCTCTGAGTCCCAATGGAGGGCACAGATATAAAACTCAGGGACCTTTGTCCCTAAGTGTCCCGTTGACCAGGAGCATGAGCAAGGGGCAGTTGTGTGAATAAATTTTATTGAATTGAAATCAGTGAAATTGAGAAGTTATGTGTTAGAGCAGATAGTAGTACTCTAAATAATGTGTCTTAAATATTTGGTGAAAAATAGGAGAAACGAATGGAATTGGGCAGAGGGACTTGAAGCCCAAAAGGTTTCCTGTAAAACATCATGCAGCCAAAGTGGATCTGCAGAGAGGACCTGGGGAAGTCTCACATGGAAAGAGCTGAAATCAACATGAGAACCCAAACTGTCCAACTGCAAACCATTCAGTTTTTGGATATGGAAAATGAGGCCCTGAAAAAAGAAAAGATGCTGCCAAAGTCTGGAAGGAGATGTGGCTCCGAGAATGTGTTCTGGAATGAAAGGCCCAATGCACTGGGTCCCAGGCCCCTGGGCACAGTAAGGGCCCCCGAGTGCTGCACCTCTTACTGTACCCTATCCTGGCACATATACATGGCAGGAGAAAAAGAATGGTATGAAATATCATCAATAGTCAGACATGTCCAGCAGACTGCTTTTAGAGTAGGGTCACAGAACAACAAACAACAATAAAAGCAACAGAGAAGAAAGAATGAACTTTATTTCAGGTGGGTTGCCCTGAAGACAAAGACAAAGGACTGGAAATAATTTTAAAAATGCTCCCCACGGGATGCCTGGGCAGCTCAGTGTTTGAGTACCTGCTTTTGGCTCAGGGCATAATCCCAGAATCTATATCCCCATCTCTCCTCCCTCACTCTAGGTCTTCCTCTTTTTTATGATCCATTTGCACCCTTTGCTTACTTTAAAAATAGAACACCACACTGTGTGATAATTATAGATACTTCCCTGAGCCCATTACCTACACTGATACTGATGAGTCTTCATTGTTGATGGGACCAATTTGTGGATATGGGGAGTATCTTTCATGGGAGTGGCTATATGACAAAGGCTGTGTTGCCAACCCAGGCATTTATACCCAGTGTAGCTCTATTCTTGGACAAAACTCTGATAATGACCTCTATGGATACACTCACTGGATCGGAATCATGCTTTCTGTTGGACTTCCTTTCAAATGAGTGCCCCAGCATGCCAAGTGAATGCCTAGAGAAGCTGGTAAGAAGGAAAGTTGCTCTTCCCTCTGACTAACGGGTACACTGGTTAGTTTAAGAGCTGTTTAACGTGTAAATTTTCCCCTACATTTGGGGATTTTCACCCCATGATATTTAGTGGGAGGGAGATATAATTCTACTGGACGAGTTGAAAGTGTCAGAAATCTGCTTTTCAGGCACTTCTGGTGAGTGACTGGTCTAAACCAATCAGACACATCTGCCCCAGGCTTTGCCTTGCCTTGCAAAAAGGCAGGGGGAGCAGGGAGTGACTGCAGGGCAGAGGCAGCCACATCCAGATCCTGGGGGACTGCAGGAGCAATCCAAGAGGTGGTAGCTATGTTGGGGAAGGCGACAAAGCTAGTAGCACAAGCAGTGGATTCTTCAGAAACAGTGGAGGCAGCGTCCTCACTGGTCTAGCGCTCTGCTCTGATTCTGGCCCATTTGCTAAGCCTGCCTCTCCATCCTTCCCCAATTACTGCGTGAGCTACTACTCAGCCTTTCTAATTCTTTTAAACCAACCAAGGTTAGGTTCTTTCTGCCTATTTTTAAAAAAGATTTTATTTATTTATTCATGAGAGAGAGAGAGAGAGAGAGAGAGAGAGAGAGAGAGGCAGAGACACAGGCAGAGGGAGAAGCAGGCTCCATGCAGGGAGCCCGATGTGGGACTCCATCTGGGGTCCCCAGATCACGCTCTGTGCTGAAGGCAGTGCTAAACCACTGAGCTACCCAGGCTTCCTAGGTTCTTTCAGCTTATAATTAGGAAACATGTCTGAGACCATCAACAATATGCCCAGTGTTCTACTGTATGCTTACTCCTATTCTATGCTTTGTATGTATCTTCAGTTACATCATCTGCATAAACCCCTGCAAGGTGGTTTTTATTAAAATGTTCACCTTACAGAGAAGGGTCCTGAGATTCAGGTATGTAGATTGCCCAAGGTCACATATAAGGAAGAGGTAGAGATGGAATTTTAAAGCTACTCTGTCTCATCAAGGAGCCCCCACTTCTGATTTTTCAGTACACACCGTACTGTCCAGGGCAGTGCTGGGCATAGAGAGGACACTAATGGATGGATGGCTGAAGGGATGGATGGGTGAATGGGTGGAAGGGTGGGCAGGTGCAAGAGTAGGTAGATGGATGAATGAGTGGGTGGGTGTGTAGTCGGGTGGATGGGTGGGTTGGCCAAAAAAAGAAAAATCAGCCACAATTCTTTTTTATGTTGTTTTAAAGAAAGTTATAGGGATACAAGGAGAAGTTCTATGTAATTGCCTTTGAGGTCTTCAGCTCACATTCTGGAATTATTTTTTCAAAAGTAGTGTAAAAGGCTTTTGCTTTTCACCTCAAAATATAAAGGCAGGCAAGCCAACATAATTGCATTTCTCTGACATTCTTCTCAAGCCTCAATTTGGAAATGAACTCCGTGATGAATAATCACTGGTTAAGGAATTAATCAACCACATGGAGAAAGGCTTTGACATTCAAGCAGACAGAAGTCACGGCAGTCCAATGGGAGCAGCCAGGCACACACCCTGATCATGCACAGAGCTGGGGTGAGGGTGCTGTGTTTCTCACCTGACATTCTCGTAACGATGGATGTAGATCCGATGGAACTGGTGCTGCAAGTGTTCGTCTTCAACATTGGTCATGTCATTGATCATTTCCAGGACGACAAACCGAGGAAGCACAGATAGAACGAGCCGTTCCTGGAATAGAGCAGAGGAGAGGGACAGTCCCGTTAGGCTGACCAGCAAGTCTGAGATGGTGCATGCACCAGGCAGAAGGCATGGGGTTCTTGACTGACTTTCTTGAGGAATTGCTAACTTCATGCCATTCTTGAACACCACCAGTATCTACTGAGTACATGGTATTTGCCACTGTGTGGGAGGTCAAGTAGATGGTGGTGATCCAAGTGGATGGGGATTCTACTATTGTGGAACTCACATTCTAACAGTAAGGCCCACTCAAAGGCACCCACACACATTCACAAAATGTGACAAGTGCTGTGCAAGAGGAGGTCATGATCAGAGTATGACGTGACTCAAATCGGGATAGAAAGCACCTTCTGAGGATATGATCTTCAAGCTGATATCTGAAAGACTGGAATGAGCCAGCCCTGGGCAGTGCAAGAAGAGAGGTCCAGGGAGAGGACACAGCAAGTGTTCAATTGTAAAAAAAAAAAAAAAAAAAAAAAAAAAAAAAAAAGCAATGATATGGCTGGAGGGCCATGACAGAGGAGTGTAGTAATAAGCAATGAGGCTGCAGGTGTAGACAGATCTCGAGTGCCCGTGGAAGACATTGGTATCTCATTCCATCTACAACTGAAAGCCACTGAGTGGTCCCAAGCTGAGGAATCATGTAAACCGATGTAATTTTCAATTTAAAAATTTTAACACATTGCCCTGACTATGGTTTGGAGAAGGCAATGTGAGGTGGGGACCCAGGGTAAAGGTAGAGACCAGCTGGGGAAACTGCTCAGTGGTCCAGGTGAGAGATGATACTGAGACCAGATCTGGAGGACTGACAGCCAGCTGGGATGGTAGGAGAAAGACAGAATGCGACCACGGGGATGGCCAGGCTCTGAGTCTGGTGGGTGGGGACAGCATGCTACGATTACTGAAATGGGGAACAAACAGCAAAGCAAGAGTTAGGAGGCACTCTTTTTTTTTTCTTTTTCTTGTTTTAGGTTTTATTTATCTATTTGAGAGAGCGAGTGAGTGAGACAGCATGAGCAGGGAGGAGAGTCAGAGGCAGAGGGAAAAGCGGGCTCCCCGTTGAGCAGGGAGTCCAATGCTGGGCTTGATCCTAGAACCCCAGGATCATGACCTGAACTGAAGGCAGATGCTTAACCGACTGAGCCACCCAGTCACCTCTGGAGGCACCAACTCTTTATCAAGAGAGGAGATGAGACACACAGCTCATGTGTGTCTCAGTCTTTTTTGGACTGTGTGTAGACAAATAATATTCTTCCATTGTGATCAACATGGTAGATAAAAACAAAACAAGTTAGTCAACTAGCAACAAGACCTAAATCCTAAAAAGACCTGTGTTGTGGAAAGTGGGCAAAAATCTGGCTTCTTTGTTGTATAATTTGCTACAGTGTGGAAGCTGAGCTTAAGACAGGTAGATTCCAATCATTAAAGTTTCTCGTATCTTCATAGTTATTTATGGATCTTGAGGATTTTCACCATTCATTTGCAAAACCCTGAAAATAAGCAGGCACAAATAATTACTGCCATGGAATGGACTGTGTCCAGGAGGGATTAAATTACTTGCATGACCTACATAGTTACCTAGTGGCAGTGCCAGGAGGCAGTCCTTTACCACGTTATTCTCTGATGGGACTCTTGGGTCGGGGGGAAGCCCTGAGTTTTGAGGGAGACTGGACTTTGGACTCTGTCTCCATCACTGATAGTCACGTACATTTAAGTGAGCTTGGTCATCTCTGTGTCTTAGTTTCCTAATTTGGTAAATAGTAATAAAATTATCTACTTCCCAGGGTTGCTGTGAGAATTCAAGAAATAAAATGTGTGACAGGCCTGGTGTGAATTCCCTCCTTCCTTGCTGTTCCTATGCAAAGGGCTTTATTAGTGAAGTGCCCACAGAGCTTCATACAATGCATCTTCTCCTCTCTTGAAAGCTATTTCATGAGGTGCCTGGGTGGTTCAATGGTTGAGCGCCCGCCTTCAGCTCAGGCTGTGGTCCCTGAGTACTGGGATCAAATCCCACATTGGGCTCCCCTCAAGGGCCTGCTTTTCCCTCTGCCTGTGTCTCTGCCTCTCTCTCTGTGTGTCTCATGAATAAAAGCTAAATAAAATTAAAAAAGAAAGAAAGAAAGAAAGAAAGAGAAAGAGAAAGAAAGAAAGAAAGAAAAAGAAAGAAAGAAAGAAAGAAAGAAAGAAAGAAAGAAAGAAAGAAAGAAAGAAAGAAAGAAAGCTGTCTAATTGTGGGACTGAGAAGCATGGTTCTTGCAAATGACCTACATCATGTCCATTTTGTCCTCATTAGCTCTATCTGCCAACTTCTTAGGTATCCATGGTCCTGCTCATGCATCACTGCTGGACAGGAGTAGGTGCTAATCATGACTTTGAGGGGCACTCAGTGCCTAAATATAGTAGGCACTCAATAAATATTTCCTAAACAAATGCTGAACCCACAGATGGCAGAAACTGTGCCCAGCTCATGAATGGATCCCCTACTATGGCCAGCAGAGTCCCTGCACAGGATGATTGCTTGCTGAACAGATTCTTTGAGTGGCAATGTGCATTTAATCCTCTAAGTATGACATTAATGCTTTTATGGGAGACTTTAGAACTAAATTTTTGTATGGGGGCACCTGGGTGGCTCAGTGGTTGAGCATCTACCTTTGGCTCAGGTTGTGTTCCCGGGGTCCTGGGATCGAGTCCCACATCGGACTCCCCATGGGGAGTCTGCTTCTTCCTCTGCCTGTGTCTCTGCCTCTCTCATGAATACATAAATAAGGCCTTAAAAATAAATAAGTAAGTTAATTAATTAATTTTGGGGCACCTCCTGGGTGGCTCAGTCAGTTAAGTATCTACCTTTGGCTCAGGTCATGATCTCAAGGTCCTGGGATCCAGTTCCGAGTCAGGAGTCTCCTTCTCCCCCTCCCCATAATCATGCACTATACTCTTTCTCTCTCTGAAATAAATAAAATCTTTTATAAAATTTATATTAAAATTTTAATAGCAACATTCTCCAGCACTAAGACTTGCCGGCCTTTGGTCAGTGGTGCTACTGGAAACTGACCAGTACCTGCTCCTCCCTTTGTAAAGTATTTTATGCACGATGATGGGAATTTGCCTGGTCTACTTATAGAAGCCCATTTTCAATACTTTCGTGTCCCTCAGATCTGTTCACTGCTTGAGAAACATCACTGAAGTCCCCCGAAAACACAATCAAAAAGAAAATGAGAAAGTTCATTCCTTAATACAATTTCCAGCTCCTGCGGAGGCACAATATCTGATTCTCTGGCTTTGGAGATCAGAAGTACAAGAGTGTTTCCTGGAGCCAGACTGTGGCCTGGGTGGCCTTTGTGCTCATATTCTGCACATCTTTTTATTTCCCCTGAGTGTTTTCCATCTGCAATGAAAAGGGCCCCGGGTTGATTCAAAGTATACCACTGGCTCCTGCCCAGACTTCCTCTCAGCTCACATAACACGTTCTATTCACGTCATCATCCAAATGACTTCATGGGCATCAACTGCTACAGTGACCCTTGGGGGGATGTCCAGGTGAAAACCAGTGAGGGATTCAGGAGCTTTATCTTATGCAGATGCCTGTCCTGGGGGAGGGTAAGGTAGCAGGGCAGGCCTCCATGCAAGCAGCATTTCTGGGCTTAGACACAGCAGGGACTCCTAAGGGCTTCAAAAAGAACTCACCACTCCCCTAGACTTATAAACTGAGATCTCTCCCAGACCTGTCTCTACTGCGGGCAAAGAGGTGTTAACTGCAGTGAAGGTAAGAGACATATATCTGGGGTTACAGACAGTATCTTATTTTCACTGACCACTCACACTGTAGCACACCAAATGCTTTGTACTCAGGATCCAATCAAAAACCTCATATTTATTATAGGAGTAGCAAGTTACAATTTTCATCCCATTTTATATATGAGGATACTGAAATACAAAGAGTTTAGGGGAAATAGGACAGTCCAAGGTCATGCACTTGGCAAGCACATGGTGAAGACTCAAGCCTATGTTTTCTTTTTTCACTGAAACTTGGACCGTAATTTATCCATTTGTTCATTTAGTTACCATGTCAAGGAGTAGGTGCCATGTGACAGGTACAGTGCTGGGCGTGGAGAATTAACAGAAAACAAGAACAGGCATGGCACTTGCCTCTGGAGAGCCAGTGTTGTAGAACTACTAAATGGACCTTGGGAGAGATTCAGGGGAGCTGGTGGCTGCTTTAGAGAATGGTCAGTGAAGGACTCTGCATGGTGACCTACATGGAAAGCTAAAGGAGAGAAGGAAGCAATCCTATAGAAAACTAGAGAAGGTGCCGCAGGCACAGAAGGACAGCATGTACTGAGGCTATGGGATACAGTATTTTTTGAAATTCACTCATTCACATTTTTACTGAGATTCTACTGTAGACAAGTATGTCAGCTGTGATGAATATAGAAGTGAACAAGCAGATGTGGTCCTGAATTCCATGAGGGGCTTACAGGCTCAGTTTCAGAGATGACAGACACAAGAAGTGACAGTCATGGTATCAGAGAGGTGGCCGGCAGGAGTTTGACAAGCACTGACAGTAAGTTAGGAGCAGGATTTCACCAACAGTGTGGACAGATAACCCAGTGACTTGGGACAGACTGCAGTATAAGCCACAGATGAGGTCTTGGGAGCCTTGAAAGAGTTGCCAAGGTAAAGGAGGAGAGGCTGGGCTTCTACTCAGTTTGTCATCAAGACTCAGAGAAAGACACAGAGCAAGTGATGAGAACTGGAGTCTGCAGAGACTAGACATTTGGTAGTTGGTCTCAGAGGAAGGCATATACTCATCACTGGCATAGGGACTTGCCACCCAAGAGTTCTAAAACAGGCAGCTATTCAGATGAGCCACATGTTCCTCTGATCATACTGGACCTGCCCCTGGAATTCCTTCTCTATCTGGTCTGCTGAAGTGACACCACCTCCGTAAAGCTCCCCACCTGAATCCTACCATGCTGCGTTGACCTGCCTGTTTCTGCTCTGTCTGCAACCTGCACCAGCCTCTGGACCAGTACCTGTACCACTGTAATTCAGTAACAGCTCTCCTGGCTGACCTCCACCTACCAACTCCCTAGATTACCTGACTCAGTGCTTCTGCTTTTTCTAGACCCTTCTTCACACCTGTCAGCTGGGCACTCATAGGGAGCTCTCTAAATGCTCTTCTATTCCGTATGTAGCCCTGTGCTGGCCAGGAGTCACTGGGCTTACTCCCAAATGCAATTATGTTGGTTTAGCTGTTAGTGTGCTCACTCTATTTAATTAGATGTTAAATTAAAATTTTTAAATAAGTAGGAATGAGTGTTGCTGTTTGTGTGAACATGGAATTGCTTTGGCAAGACTTGATAATGCTTTTTTTTCCCCTGAAGATTTTATTTATTTATTCATGAGAGACACACAGATTGAGAGGCAGAGACATAGGCAGAGGAGGAAGCAGGCTTCCTGTGGGAGCCTGATGAGGGATTCAATCCCAGGACCCCAGGATCACAACCTGAGCTGAAGGTAGATGCTCAACCACTGAGCCACTCAAGCACCCCAAGACTTGGTAATACTTAAGCATTCTTTGATTTGCCTCATTCTTTGATTTGCTGAATGTCTATATACTGGGAGCAGTCAGCACACAAGAGCCAAGGCCCCGCCTTCACAGACCACAGCTCAGATCCTGAAACTTAGATGTGTGTCCATAGGGAAGTGATTTAACGTCTCCAAGCCTATTCTCTTCATGTGCAAAATGGTGATAGTAGCTCTAGCTCCCTTCTGGGGTTATCCTCAGGACCCAGTGAGATACATTTGATCAAATGCTTGGCAGTGGCACCATGCCCTGAGAGTCAGGGGAGGAAGTGCAATACGAGAATTTAAAACAATAGCAAGAAAACTAAATGTTGCTTTGTCTTTTATTATTATTACCATTCATCGACTGGCTGAAACGACATCAGTGACAAAATGCTCCCCTCCACTCCCCAGGCATCCACTTAGCACAGCACCCAGCATATTGTCCTCCCCACAATCATTGGCTCTTTGACCCATCATTGGGCAATGCATGCCTTTGGCACCAGTCCTGCCCTCCCCAAGGCTTAGCACAAGCACGCTTATCTTTAGGTGAGGATCACCTCTTGTATCAACAACTCTAACATTATTAAATAAAAAGGGAGGCATTTTTTTTTGCTCTGGCAATAAAATGATAATAAACCACAGGCACTGTGATGCTCAGGTATGATGCTGAGCTCTCCTGAAAGGAATTTAGTCAAAGGTGAGGGATCAAGAGCACATTTGCTATGCAGAAGACATTAGATGCCCAATATGCTGCCAAGAAGCATCTCTTGAAAAATTTTTCTTTTAAGCACTTCTTATGGCTTCAGGATTTCAGTCTTTTTAGAGTGTGCTGAGAGGTCCTTTCACATAAGACTTGCCACTTTTCTCACACAACATTAAGCATTGCGTAGTTTTCAATAAAGAGACATTGATAGATAGGTTGGAAATCACAATCAGAAGACCCCAATTTGCGTCTCTTTCTGGCATGTGCTTCCTCACTGTCTGATCTTGAGCCAGCTCCTTAATCTCTCTGAATCTGAGTTTTCTGAGGTGTAAAGGCAGGCACTGAACTTTGCTTTGCCTTCTTCACAGAGGGGCTTTACTGGATATTATGATGTCTTAAAAAAATAGGAGGTCGACAGTGAGAGTGAGGGAAGATCATTCAGGCGATGAGCAAAGACCCAGGGGTTGGACAGAGGACAGCAAATTTGCTGGTGAGTTCACCGGTTGAGGTTCTTTGCAAAGGACTGGTCAGAATTGAGACTTGAGAATTCCCCTGGAAACAATTTGGAATGGCCCTTGTATCATATGGCAAGAAATTTGGTCTTCAGCTAATGGGGAATAGGGAGCCAGTGATTTTTTAAGTGAAAGAAGAGGTGGGAGGTGATGTCATTATTTGCATGACTACAGAGAATGGATTTCAGGGTGAGGGGACAGACAGAAAATGGATGACATAGTTGTTGTCACATCTCCAGCAAGCAGAGCATTCAGATCTGCTATGAATGCAGGCCACTGCAATAGGCAAAGAGAGCAATCCAGAGAGCTGGAGAGGCTAAGGGAAGAAGGTACCATTGTTGTAGATGGGCTGGAAAATTGTCCAAAGAGTTTTTGAAATTCCACAGGGAATGAAACAGTACAAAACAGAGGAAAAATGGTATGTAAACATATATATGCAGAGATAGAAACATAAATAAATTATATATTAAATTATAAATATATGTATATATAAGATAGATGATAGATAGATAGATAGATAGATAGATAGATAGATAGATAGATATCCTGCTTGTACAGTGGCCCAAGGACCCAAAAGTGTCCCGTCTTCTGTTTTACTATGGTCATTTCAGTAGTGCCCAGAATGCTGGTGGACCAACAGAACAACACATGGGCCCTGTACATTGCAGTGGAAACAATATGCAATGCTAGCAGAGACTGCTCACCTCCTGGCAAGGCTCTAGGAAAAATGCAGACACATTCCCTAGCCCCAAATCATTCAAACTCTCAACCACTCCAGAGCCGCACGAGGCTGTCTCTTACATAGCATGTCCCAAAAGGAAATTGCTTGATAAAGAACTGCTTCTGGTTTTCAAAACTCATGTGGGGCTTGGGCAAGGGAAAGCGTGGTAAAGAAAGAGCCGCGCATCTCTCTCTCTCTAACCTGAGAGAGACCAGGCTTGGAGCTCACTGCCCCTTCCCTTCAGCATCTGCTGATCCCCTGCAACAAACACTCAACACACTCAACGAGCTCCCACTTCTCTGCTTAACAACTGGCATCTAGCGGATGAAAGAACTTGGGTTTTAGAGGCAGAAGGACCTCTGTACTGCTCCTCCCTCTCTTCCTAGTTGTGTGATTACACAGCCAAATCTCTTGATACTGGGCTGATAACACCTACCTCGTGGGGTGTTGAATGAACTGAGATAATCTAATAATACCTGGTACATAGAGAGGCTCCATGAAAGCCCCTTTTCTGACCTCAGTTTTTCCTGCCAGAGTCGCTGAACATGTGAGTCGGTATACCTGGATAGTGTATACTGTGGTATACAGTAGGAACCCAATAAATGCTTACTAAATATTTTTCACTTGTAGCTGAGCTAACAGGTGGCCATTGTCATGTTTATTATTCCCCGTTAATAATAAACTTTGGTTACAGCTATGTCCTTTGCATTCCATACTCTTGTTCAGGTTGTTTAGAAGTGAAAGCACTGCTCAGTTAGAGGGCACCTTGTAGAATAGAGTTAAGTGGAAAAAATCAAGACTGGCCATGAAATGAATGTACATCCTAGGAGAAGCCCGTGTAACCTGTAGTAAAGAATCTTCAGCTCTTTTTCCATTTCCATCTCTCTATGATCATAAATCTGAAAAGGGGTTCCTTTCAATATTATTCATCCATTTATTTAAGTAGTCATTCATTCATTATTTTTCAAGCTCTTACACAAAATGACACAATTTAATGAAAAAAAAAGTGGCTACCCTCACTAAACTTCAGACAAGTATGTAAAGATATTAAGGCGGTAAATGCAGTGATGGATGGAAGATCAGGGACACTGTGGGTCCAGTTAAGGACATCTTGACTTGGTCAGGGAAGTTTTCCCGGAAGAGGTGGTACTTGAGCAGAGTTTTGCATTTGGGTAGAGGAAACTGTATGAGTGAAGCCATGAGGAAGTAACAGAGATGGTGTAGTCACAGCACTTCAAACAGTTGAAGGTAGAGAAGATAAGGGGTGGTCTTACAGGCACTTGTGGGCTAAGCTAAGGAAGAGTAACTTCACCTTAAAAACTAAGGGAAGGGACACCTGGGTGGCTCAGCAGTTGAGCATCTGCCTTCAGCTCAGGGCATCATCCCGGTGTCCAGGGATTGAGTCCCACATCAGGAGCCTGCTTCTCCCTCAGCCTATGTCTCTGCCTCTCTCTGTGTGTCTCTCATGAATAAATAAATAAATAAATAATCTTTGGGGGGGAAAAAAGCTAAGGGAAACCACTGAAGTATCTTTTTCTTATTTGTAGTGAAGTGTTATTTACATAGAGGAATGTGTTCATATCCTATATGTACAGCAGTATGAATTTCCACAAACTGAACATACTGTTCTGAACAGAACCCAGACCTGGAAGCAGAACATGACAGCACCCCAAAAAGCACTTTCGTGTCCCCAACAAGTCACTACTCCCTCAACAAGTAGGGAACACACTATTTGACAAAGCAAATGCCTAAGGAAGAATAGCAATCATATCAACAAAACATAATTTTGTCCACTGCCACCGCTACCACCAATTCTTGTTGATCACTCCTATGTGTCAAGCTCTGTACATGAATCATCTTGTTTTGTCCTCATCACAGCTCATGAGGAATCTACTTCTATTTTATATATAATACATATTATATTTTATACTTACTTTATAGATATGGAATCTGAGGCACAGAGAGACCAGAGAGCTGTGCCGAAGGCACAGATGAGTACATGGTCGCACCTGAAGGCAGACCCAGGTGTCTTGATCCATGTTTAACAAGTGAGGTCTACATACCAGGCTCTGTACTATGGAGCTGATTTAGAGTTTATTTTTTCCTCGGGTGCAGTGGACCACCTGGGGCTGCCTCTCCTGTCACAAGCTTTTCTGCTTCTTTGTGTAATCTATCACAGAATATCATCTGCTACTCATTCATGCATCTGATGAACTGTTATACAGCAAGCAGGTACTAAGGAAGGAGCGAGTCAGGCTTTTTGCTGTGCACCTCACTGGGCAAAGCAGGGGAAGGGCTTCTCTTCCGCCTTCACCATGCTTGTGGTCTAGTTGGCTGGGAGACTGAAAATAACTGCAACAAAATATTAACAGCATTACAACAAACACCAGCACAGGGCACCACTCTGGCTCTTGCATGTTCCAAAAGATGCTAGAATAACAGATGTGAACGATGAAATGCTTTGAGCTGTTGAGAGTCAGAACTCCCAGTGACATAGATGAGTTTTTCCTGTTTTTTGAGCTTCATATAGTGGAATCATATAGTATGCTCTCCTTTGCATCTTCCGGTTTCTGTCACTCTATCTACATTTAGGAAGAAGGGGTCACATGTGGGTCTCATGTTCCTTGACCTTCTGGCAGCCTCTGAAGGGAGGCATCCACTATTCCTCCTTGAAACAATTTTTGGCTCCAGTCCATGCGCTCTGCTCTTCTGATTTGTTGTTGTTGTTGTTGGCATGGTTTTCATTTTATTATTATTTTACCTTTTTAACATCTTTGCTGATTGTTTCTCCTCTACTCACCCCTTTAATGTTGGGGGACTCCAGAGTTTCTTCCTATCCTTGTTTACACTACTTTCCTGGATTAACTCTTCTAGAGACATGGCTTTCTATACCGTACATACGTTGACCCACTCTAGAGACTGTATTTCAACCTGAACCTCTCTGTTGGACTCTAAGCTCTACATCTAACTGCCTACTTGACAACTCCACTGGGATGACCAATACTAATCTAAATTCACATGACCCAGATACATGCTTTGGTCCAGTTTCCCATCACTCATCTCCAAAACCACTGTCATCTAGGCACATGAACCTTTCTGCTCCTTGGCAAGCTTGTTCACATCTTATGGCCTCTGCAATAGGTATTCCTTCTGCCTGGAATATTTTTGCTTCAGTTTCCTGCTTGGTTTGCCTTTTCCAACAGACCTCAGTTCTTCTGAGCCCATCTGGAATAGCACTCCAGGCTCCCCTTGCCTCTCATCAGTTTCCATAATCATGGCACTCATCATGATGAATAAGTTCACAGTTATTCATTTGTTCATCTGCTCACTGCTTATCTCCTCTCATCTCCCCGCAAGTCCATGAGAGCAAGGATCTTAGTGGTATCTTGAGAACCTTGAACAGTGTCTGGGACATAGTAGGCACTTGATAAATGCCAGCAAATTCACTTTATGAATGACTCTCACTGCATCTTTCAGAGATAATCGGATTGAGGAATGGTGAATACTCAGAGGAGAATGAGAGGGAAACAGGTGAGTTCAGAACGAATAAGACAGTCCATAGTGAGAGACCGTGAAACATCAATGCCCTCATGACAATCATCTCAATAGTGTCTGAGAACCCTGGAAACAAATAACTGAGAGCAGTTGATTCACAGGGTAATTGTGTATTAATTGGCATATTCAATGGCATAGAACATCCCTTTCTTCCAACATTTCAGGAGAGCAGAAATTTCAGTGTATATGGGTTAATATAGGTCTCTTATGGTTTTTCGTCATGTGTTTTGTTAAACTTTGCTCCTTTTGTCAACAGGGCTGGGATCAATTTGCCATACACACACACTCTCTCTCTCTCTCTCTCTGAAAGATCAAAACTTAGACTTCAATTCATTTGGCCTTGTCAGGACGAAATAATTTGCAAGGTATCACAACGAAAGCAGAAATAAGACAATATTAAAAATAAAACTTAAAAAATACAAAGCATCTATTTTGGAGTGGCTTCCCAAGCCTGAAAAATGATATTCCTTAAATATAGCAATGGAACCAAAACATTTTGATATTCTCTCAGGTATCAATTTGTATATATTAACTTGTTTTGTAGTCAGAGGTGAACATATTATGTTCATTTAAAATGAAGTGTTTTCTCTAGGGAGGCATTTAGGAAACCATAGGAATGAGTCCCCATATTCACCAGCCTGGTCTTCACATTACCTGTGAGAAGGAAGAGGTTTTGCTCTGATGTAAGACACATGAGGTTTGAGTTCATTTTTCTACCTGAGTGATCTTGCTTGAGTGTCAATGTCTTTATCTGGACAATGAGAATGATAAGCAGCCGTCCACAGTCCTGCGAGGGTCTCAAGGGGAAGTGACACCAGAGTTGCTCATGTACTTGGCGTTCTACCAAGGTTGATGGCTTTTCTGTCACCTTTCCTTCCCCACATTCCTTCCTTTCTACACTTTAACCTCTTAAATGGACCAGAAAAGAAGTCTTATATTAGATAATATAAACATCTAATACTAGATACTATATCTAGTGTAAATAATATATTAGAACATCCATTTTCAACATGTGCCTTTTTGGATAAGCCACAAAGGCCTACAACAACATTTTGCTGAGAAATGAGAAAAAATTTGCCCAAGAAATCTAACTGTAAGTCGAAGTACCAGACTAAAAAATTTGGTAAGTTTGGCACAGAAAACCAGTGTTATTTTGAATACTCTTGATGATGTGTATATGCCACAAGCTTCCAAAGCTGCCCCCTGTCTGTAAATGAAACTAGCACCCTGTCCACCAAAGCACCATGCATGCTTCCGCTTCATTGTCTTTTGATAGGCTGTCCACCTCCCCTACTTCTGTGCTTTATGGTCAAGAGTGGTAGCCATCACCTTGGAGGAGGGACAGATGCTTCCCCATAGGGTCCTGGGTCCTGAGGCATCACAATTACGTACAATTCAAAGGCTCTGGCCAGAGGAACCAGAGAGTCTGCTGGAATGGCATACGAGGGGTGTGGTGGGCTTGGTGGCCTAGCCCTCAGGGGTCTTCCCTACCGCACGCAGCATTTTAAAAATTGGAGTTTGTGACACGTTTGTGAGCCTGTCATCAAATTTAGTGGATCATACACAGCACGGAAAAATGAAATAAATAAAAACAGAAAAACATCAGAATGGTTTCCTGGATATCTTCTCTGAGTTAAGTGTGGTTTCATGGGTATGTTCTCTATCTTACATATATGCCTTTGTCATACTAGATCATCAGGTAAAATGTACTTCTTACTGGGAGGTGCAGTCTGAAGAGTGAGAAGATCCCAAACATCCCTTTCTGAATTAAAGAGCTTGGAAAGTTAATTCCTGCATTTACCCCAAATCCTGCAGCTCTGGGTAGGATTTGGAGTTTGCAAATTAGATGTACTCCTGCAAGATTTAGAACGTGGAAGTGAGACAGAGGCTATTTTCCAGCTACTTCTGCTTTTTGCCACTGGCAGTCGTAGTCATGGAGATATTGGAATTTTAAGTGCATCTCTCTGGAGTCTAGTCACAAGATCTGTGGTGGTCAGGAAGGTGGCCACTATCCACATTTGCCAGGGCAGACCCAGAAGGTGGCATGGCTCTAGAGCCAAAAGCTGTGGGGTAGTGGTTTCCTGATCTCTGCCCTTCACAGTGACTGGGAAGCTGGTCCATGAGGTCTAGGAGAGGAACATCAATGTCCCCAGAGAGGATTTCACCCTCCTCCAGGGCCCATGGATATGAAAAGTACTCATGTGTAACTGTGGCAAGGGGCAGGGGAGCAGGAAGGCATTTTATAACTTAATCAATACTCAAAAATCTTTTCTAAAATCTATCAGGCCAGGAGAAATTATGTACACTCTGGAAGTCCTTCTGA
Source organism: Vulpes vulpes (assembly GCF_048418805.1). Classification (NCBI taxonomy): domain Eukaryota; kingdom Metazoa; phylum Chordata; class Mammalia; order Carnivora; family Canidae; genus Vulpes; species Vulpes vulpes. The sequence continues at coordinate 9,259,099 of NC_132792.1, read as the reverse complement.
CACCACGTTTGCAAATGTCACACCACACATCTCTCTACTTTCCTATTACATAAAAAAAAAAAAAGCATATTTGTCTCTGTTTAGTCAATTCAATTTCCTTCAATAAGCAGTAATCATGCCTGATGTGTGCCAGGCTCATGTGTTCCTGGGAGCTGAATCAGACTCTGGCCCCAAAGAACATACAGCCTGTGGGGATTCCAAGATGTACGGACTTCCCGATGGCTCCACTCCATTAGCTCTGTCACGGAAACAAGAAGCCTGCACTTTGGAACACTTAGTCGTGACATGGGGCTGGGGAAATGAGGACCCACGGGTGCCTGTTCCTCAGTCATGCCACAAGCATTTATTTCAAGTAAATCTCACGATAGTCAGTGAAGTACATCAGATTATTCCAATTTAACAGATAAGGAAAAGGCACATCGAGTGGCATTCTTGTCCAAGTTTACACAGTTACTGAGGTGCAGAGCTGAGATTCAAAACCAGGTCTGTCTGACTCTACTCTCATGCAGCAACTAAGTTGCCTATAAACACTGTAGGTGTTTTCTCGGAAATAAATTTTCCAGGACGCCTGGGTCAGTTGATTAATGTCTGTCTTCAGTTCAGGTCATGATACCAGGGTCCTAGGATTGAGCCCTGCTTTGAGCTCCCTGCTCAGCAGGGTACCTGCTTCTCCCTCTCCCTCTGCCTTGCTCCCCCTGCTTGTGCACTCTCTCTCTCTCTTTCTCAAATAAATAAATAAATAATCTTAAAAAAAAAATTCTAAGGAAGAGAAAATGCATTTATAGTACTGTACTGCATTTATTGCAAAAAATCCACGTATAATGGACCCACCCTGTTGTTCAAGATGGGTCACTTATATATGTAAAGAGCATCATAAAACAGCATGGACCACACAGTAAATGTTATATAAGACTAGTTGCTGCTAATTCTCTCCAGGTAATGTTTAAGGTGAAGAGAAGGGTAAGAAATGGACTGGATTCTAAAGGCAGTGGAAATTTGCATCAGATTCTTAATGACCACAAAATCAGGTGGCTTAAAACAGCAGCAATTTATTCTCTTAGTGTTCTCGAAGTCAGAAGCCTGGGATCAAGGTGTAGGCAGGTTGGCTCCTTCCAGGAACTTTGAGGGAAAGACTGCCCCATGTTGCTCCCCTAGCTTCTGGTGGCAGTCCTTAGTGCTCCTTGGCTTGTGCATCTCTCCAATCTCAAGTCTACATGGAGTCCTACATCTGTCAATTCCAGTCTCTGCCTCCTTTTGCCCTTGCCCCTTGCCCCAGAGGTCTCTCCTCTCTGTCCCTGTGTTTCTTCTTGCCTTGAGACCAGCCTGTCTCAACTTTGTAGACTCTGCTTGCTAATCAAAAGTAGTTTCAATATTTTTAAAAGATCAGTTTGGATTCTTTTGATTTTTTATAAATAAATTTTTAAAATGTCATTGTGTTATAGTAGATATTCACTTAACTGATTCATGGAGGCTTCCAATATGTTCATAGTTTGGGGGCCCTGGCTATCCACCACCCACCCATGTCTGCTCCCTCACTTATGTCCTATCTTAAAGAACAGGCAGTAGTGTTTATTCACAAATCTGTTTATATTAGTTGTACTTGCTATTGCTATCATCAAATTAAATTGAGTATAGTGTAAACAACAAAATATTAGCGTGGAAAGAAAACAAGCGCTTGTTTCTATGAAAAAGAAATTGAACACTTTGAAATACTCAGTTTCCTTCTAAAATATTGCTCTCAAATTAGGGGAGGCAAGACATTTGCAAAAGACTAGAAACAAACACAAACGATTCTAGAATGGCCCTGTACTCAGATTGCTTAAAAGTATTTTTAAATTATCTGTTTTCTTTTATGGTGGATCCATTTTGCCTGTGGTTTATACAAAACAGATGATACAGAATTCCCATCAATGGACCTGTACTCAAATCCAGCTGAAATAAGCTATTCTAGGCATGAATCGTTTTTTAAAAACACTTATTCTATTTTCCCCTGCTCTATTCTACTACCACTTTTGAGATGTGCCTTCAACTATATCCAGGCAACCGAGCATGCCCTCCCTTTGGCATTTTATAGTTGGGCTGTGTCAGGTTTCCAATTTCAATTTCTTTAGTCAAAATTCCCTAGACGGGTTTGTGAGATAAAAGAGGCCCATTTGGCTCTCTGGCTGCTCCTCATCTTCTTTAGGCAGGATTAAAGGTATTAAGGGCAGTGATGGTGATGGATTCCTTCTATCTGAACTACCTTTGAAAATGTTAATTGTATGCAAATGAATGTAGGGTGATAGCCTCTCTTTGAATAGGAGGAGTATTTAAAATTAGTACTGCCCAGGGATGGAAAATATGGGTAAGAACACAAACAACAAGAGGAAAAACTATAGTTACTAGAATCACAGTGTGTTCTGGTATTAAAGGTCAGAATATGACCCAGGGGGTCCAAAGGTTCAAGAACCGAAGTGTGGCCTCCAACTTTCACCCATATGCTGGATTTCCTCACAGCCACCTTTAGATATAAGGATTATCATTTCTGTTGGATGAAATATCCAAAATTCAGAGAGTTTAACTGATACACACCCAAGGTGACCCAGAGGTGGAGCTGGAACCAGCAATCAAATCCAAGTTTTTTTTCTTCAAAGTTCACACTCTTTCCACCACATCAGAAAATACAAATAATGTCCTGGGAAGATCATAGAGAATCAGGCAGCCAGATGGAATGCAAGAGTTGGTTTTCTACCCACAGGAAGTAAACAGAAAACCTTGAATGAAGTCAGCTATTCTAGAAGGGTCAAGGCCATTAACACTAAGTCTCTATTCAACTGCTCAGAATCTTAGCAGCACTTACAGGAAATCATGGTGCTAATTGTGACACCAGGCAAAGTGGAAAACTCTTTGCTAACTACAAACCTCAGTGGCAATCACATCTCATGACTGGAAAGAGCAGAGGGAGCTTCCTAGAGGGGAAGTCTGAGCATCAGCTCCCTACAGGGGGTGTTGGTGAGATTCTCATAGGCATAGCTTTAACATTTGTAGAGTTCTTTACAGTCGAAATAACACTTTTTCAGGCATTATGTAATTGTCTCTCAGAACATCCCCATGGGTTAGGGCAGGAATTATCATTATTAATTGAGAGATAAGAAAGCTCATGCACAAAGTGGTTGAACAACTTGCTCAGTCATATAATAGAAATGTGAGGAGCATCTAGGGCAGCCCTGTCTAGTAGCAATAATATATTGTGAGACACATTTAAAATTCCTTAGTGCACACATTTTAAAAAGTAGAAAGAAACAGTGGACATGCACATCAATAGTATATTCTATTTGATCAAATAGAACAGCTGAAATATTATTTTGATGAGTCATCAATATGTAATAACTTTTAAAAAGGGCATGTTTTGCATTCCTTTTGCTTTTGATATTATCTTCAAAATCTGGTGTGTACTTTATGCTCACAGCATATTTCAATTTAGACAAAGCATATTTTAGGTGCTCAGTAGCCACATGTGGCTGGTGGTTGAGCCCCCCGTCTTTCTAGCTCTACTAAACTGCCTTACGTACACAGGTAGTGAGAGGTGGTAACAGGGCATCTCATGCAAAGGGAGCTAAGGAACATGCAATTCAGGGTCCTGGCAAGACGCAATTGGTACCTCAAAAAGGGTAATGGAGACGTTAATTAAGTCTTAAGGAACCCAACAATGGATGGTACAACATCCGAAGGCTAGGAAGAGTGACTCTACAAATCCTCTTGGAACCTGGCAAATCCTGTAGCTGGAGAAGAGGGCTGACTGAAAGAAGCTGTGATCCTGGGTAGAGAAATGCAGCCATTGTCATTCCACAGCTTAGCCACATGCTTCATGCATTTCCATGAGGTGTCATATGTTGGTAGTGTCTTCCATTTCATAGAGCAGAAAGAAAATGCGAAGACAACCTCTTTTTCAAGAAGAATCTCAGGGTGGAGTGACTACAGGTGGATAGATGAGTTCACACTAGTTAGGAACTGGTTAGCACCCATTAGAAAGCTAATCAGTGCAGGAGGGCTTAAATGGTATTAGAGAAAGAAATACAGGGACAGTTAGAACATATATGGTGGAAACAGCATCAAAGGAATTGTCGTCACATTTGATGTGGATGGATTGCGTCAAAAAATGTGTCATATTGGAAGAAAGTACATTTGGTGGGGGGATGGTGGTGAGAAGCTCCTAAATAGGCTGAGCCAGTGATACCACTGGGACATGCAGATGAAGCTGCCCAGCAGGATACTGAGGAGGGGCTTCTGGAGCTCAGGAAAAGAATATAGTGATAGAGATACTGACCTGGAACAATCCAGAAGCTGATAGCTGAAGTCATGGTAAATCACCACATGGGAAACCAGAGGCAAAAATGGTGATTCAATGGCTTTTTAAATTTAGTCAAAATTTAAGAATCAATTGCTCAATCACACTAGCCATATCTCACATACTGCACAGCAGTCTTATGTGGCTGGTGGTCTCTGAATAACACAGCTCCAGAATATTCTAGAATATCAAAGGAAATGGATAGCCCAGTTGCAGAGCATTATATACTGGGGGAAGATGGTGACAGGAATAACATTTCACTTCTTATCCCCAGAATATCTGAGGGAAATGGAAGTAAAATCATGAAAAGAAAGGAAATGACACTGACAGAAGGAGAGCATGGAGGTGGAGAAACCTGCAGGAGTAAGACCATCAAGAAGATGCCTTGAAATGAAATTTATTTTTTTTAGATTTGAGGCTGAAATCTGCCGATGTGAAGTCATTAATGTGAAGGGAAGAGGAGAAAGAGCAGCTGGCCTGGAAGATGCAGGAAGAGGAGTTGTTAACTGTCAAAGAGAGGTTGGACTACTGATTTTGGAGGGCAAAGACCCTGAACACCCTAGAGGATTTGCCAAATCTATTTCTTCACAAGTATTTTTTTTTTTTTTTTTTTGCATAAAAAACTACCGGGAAAGGTGCCTGGGTGGCTTAGTGGTTGAGCATCTGCCTTCTGCTCAGGTTGTGATCTCGGGGTCCTGGGATTAAGTCCCACATCGGGCTCCTCTCAGGGAGTTGCTTCGCCCTCTGCCTATGCCTCTGCCTCTCTCTCTGTGTCTCTCACGAATAAATAAATAAAATCAAAGATTTTATTCATGAGTGACAGGGAGAGAGAGAGAGAGAGAGAGAGAGAGAGAGAGAGGCAGAGACACAGGTAGAGGGAGAAGCAGGCTCTATGCAGAGAGCGGGATGTAGGATTCGATCCCGGGCCTCCAGGATCACACCCTGGGCCAAATGCAGGTGCTAAACCGCTGAGCCACCCAGGGATCCCTAAATAAATAAAATCTTAATAATAAAAAAAATACTACTAGGAAAACACAACACTCATGACTATGTTCATTGTCTCTGCTTTTCTTCCCAGCTTGGGCTTCTCCCTTTCTAGATCCAGAGTTATTGTGAAGCACATAAATGACACATAGATTCCATCTCCAATGAACTTACAGTGGAGAAGGAAAAATAAAGCAAAGGGCACAGCTGAATGTGGAAAGAAATTAACACCTTAAATACACACACACACACACACACACCACTCACGGAGGTCGCAGTTGGGGAGAACAGAATGGGTCTCTGTGGAGAAGGTGATATTTGAGCTGAACTCTGAAAAAGGTCTGAGGTTTAGGGATGGAAGGAGTGTTGGGCCAGGTAGGGAGAAGAGCAGAAGCAAAGGCATGAGTGTAAAAAGCCAATAACAATGTTTAGGAGACCAAGAACATTCCAGTATACACTAGAGAATAGTTAATATGAAATAAACTAATAACAGATAAGGATGAGCATGATGGAAGGTACATAAATAGTCTTGAATGCAAGAGATGGAAAATAGTAAAAAATGGCTTGATGATAGGAGACTCCAGAGGTTTTTTGGGATATAATGAGAAGACAGCAAGTTGGAGCAGAAATTCCAAATATTCTAAGATTCTGGAATTTTTGGGTCAACCTTGAATGAGAGAATGAATGAATGAATGAATGAATGAATGACAAGGCTCTGCCTTACTTAGTTATCTGTAACTTTAATTATTTTTTATTTATTTATTTTTTTTTTTTTATTTTTTTTATGATAGTCACAGAGAGAGAGAGAGAGAGAGAGAGAGAGAGGCAGAGACACAGGCAGAGGGAGAAGCAGGCTCCATGCACCGGGAGCCTGACGTGGGATTCGATCCCGGGTCTCCAGGATCGCGCCCTGGGCCAAAGGCAGGCGCCAAACCGCTGCGCCACCCAGGGATCCCGTTATCTGTAACTTTAAAAACAATTCCCGGGTGCCTGGGTGGCTCAATTGGTTAAGTGTCTGCTTTCAGCTCAGTTCATGATCCCAAGGTCCTAGGATTGAGTCCTGAATCGGGCTCCCTGCTCAGTGGGGAGCCTGCTTCTCCTTCTGCTCATGTGCACGCTCTCTCTCTTTTTCTTTCTCAAATAAATAAATAAAATCTTAAAAAAATAAATAAAAACAATTCCCTAGATTCTGTAGGGCACAAATGTGAATCAAACTTAACTCAGAACTCAGTAGGAATCCTATCTTTTTCACCCAAACTATTGTCCAAACCGAGACTTCATATCAATGTTGTCTAAAGAAGATGTTTAAGTTAAGCAGAATTGCTTTAATACAGCTAAAACATCTGCTACATTTAATAATAATCTTCCTGCTGCTGTAACATATGGCATCATCAGAAACTTTATTTCAGTGCCCCCAGAGCTTCTGAGACACCTCAAAATGCCATGATTACCATAAGCAGGTTTCAATAATTCTCAAACTAAAAGAAAAGCAATTAATGCATTTTAATATTTAAAATAAACATGGGCCATTGCATCATTTGGGAGAAGTGGGATTATAGTAACTACAATAATTAGAATTCAGCTCCCCAAAGACAGATGTTCTAAGATTCAGCTTCTAGATGGAAAATGTCCCTAACAAGTCTGTAGAAGACATGTGTTAGGCCTGTCCCAGTCTATCCTGAATTGGATACAACTCCTCTCCCCACCATTTTTAATGGGGGTCACGGGAGGCACAGGTCCCTTTACTTTTACATAGGACAATTATTACAACATAACCCTCATGTGGGCAGAAGGAAGACCAGGAGCCAAAGTTTGAATTCAATATAACTGAGTTAAATAGACATTAATCAGAAGATCTTATATTCCAGCCATTGTGCTGGATAAATGCCAGAGACTCAGATGAATTGGAAAGAGCAGGTGCCTTTAAGTGGTCCATACCGGCTGTGGAGGACAGAGAGCAACTCAGACTAGCAAATGTCATCAAGTGTGACAGGCTCTATAACAGAGTTAACTTCAAGACGTGCTGGAAGCGGAAGCAAAGCATTTCCATTCGACCTGGAAAGATGAAAGCAAGCCTCATGGAGGAAGGGATGTTGGTGCAGAATTTTCAGAGTGAAGACAGCAGGAGGGAGGTGGGTTTTCCAGGCTGGGAGAATCACAGAATACAAGGCAGTCAAAAAGCAATTCAGGGATCTGATGGTCATATTACGATATTACAAGAGTGGAGAGGGTGGGGGAAGAGTCTGGGGAGAGATGATGGGTGCTAGAAGGTGGAGGGCCTATTGGGCCTTGTGTGGGGGTTTGGATTTTATCTTGGAGGGAATGTGGCCACTCTTGCAGGGAAAAGTAACATCAATGTCATTAAAATCACAGCATCCTCTTTAATATAGCTTGAATTATCCTCTGCCTTGGGCTAATAAGTGTTCATCCTTAATTCTCACCACCCTTGGAGGAAGGCAGCATCATCATCATGTTCATCTTACGCCCACAACATCAAGGTCTCCAGAGGCAGTAGTTTACCTACATTTCCACAGCCAGGAAGCACAGAAAACAGGATTGAAATACAGATCTTCCAGAAGTTGAAAGTTTGGCTCTTAACCCCTATCCTATACTGGCTCTGAACCAGACCAGAATTTGGAAGGGAAAACAGACAGGAGGAAGAGGAGCTGGAGACCAAGAGACCAGCTAGGAGATGTTTAGCATGAGCTGGGCTAGTTACAGCTAAAGATAAAGTGCCCTTGCCTCTCCAAAGGAAAGAGCCAACATGTGCTCAACCTCTTGATGCCAATTATCTAAATGAAACACATCAACATTTAGACCCATTCAGTAGTTCCTGCCTGCCATTGTGCCAGCTTCTATGGGAGGAAAAGATGTTGAGAGCCATCTTTAAGAAGCTTTGTTAAAAACCTAGTTTGAAGAGACATTGATCACGAAGTATTAACATTTGCTCATCTGTCCTGCCTGCTTGCTCTAAACCGGAGACCTACACATGCAACCTTAGGTTATCCAAGGAAAAAAACCTCCTTCCCCAGACCTCAAGCATCTCATTGTGCTGTAGGACCTGCCAAGCAAGAAGGAGCAGGGCTCATGTGCTAGTTAGCCTCTAGCTACTGCTTGGCAACTTTCTTTGGAAAAATTATTGGTAACCACTATTAAATACTGACAATCTCAGTCGTTTTATAACCATATATTCCATGCTGGTTTTCAGGCACTGTTGGTGGGTTACATGGAGGAATGAGCCATGGGTTACTCTTAAGGGGTCAGTTACCCTAACAGGGTAACAGGTATGCAATGGCCGAGGTTCAGTGCTCCATAGGTGTAATGGATTTTCTTCATTTTGGCATGCATAGCACATTGAGCACCATAAGCGTATAGTTAACATTCAATAAATATATATTGAACGGAAAAGTGAGCACAGTGGTATGCCATTGGAGGAAGTAGACAACTTTGCTAGGGGGGTGTCGAGAATGCCTACTTCTGCATGTTGCTGTCCTTCATCACATCATATATATATATATATATATATATATATATATATATATATATAATATCATCAGTATCTTCACTAATTCTTTCTTCCCTCTCTTCTAATAATTAAAGTTCTACTCATCCTCCAGGCCCAATCCAGAGTACAGACTGAGACTAACTGGTCTCTGTAACCCCACCATGAATGGATGAATGGATGGATGAGTAAATAAAGGAATGATGGGAGAAGTCATCATAGGAGTGCTCATAACTGTCCCAACAAACTGTGTTCTCCCTTCTTTCAGGATATTTGTGTGGTTATACCCTTGCGTGGCATTCTTCACTGCTTCTCTACTGAGCTAAATCCTACTCACATGTCAACTCAGGCATCATTTCTTTTATGTAGCCTTCCATCAGCCTGTTTCTAGATTTGACCACCCATATGTTATTGCTCGAGGCACCTGTGTAACCATCCCTTTCCATACCTGTAAGTTCTGAAGGACTAGGAACCAACTGTTAGTCACCGTTATGTTTCCAATGTGCAGCAAAGTTCATGGCACGTAATTGATCTTCAAATAAATTAATTCATGATTGAACAAATTAAGTCATTTAAACACTTCCTGTGTATCCTACCATGAGATAAAGCCAGCTCTTGAAAAGTCCCACAAAGCTTGAACGTTTCTTTGGAATGAGACCTCTTGATTCTGCATTTTGTAAGTATAAAAAAATATATAGTTTAGTGTCCTCTGGATAGTTTCCCAAGGAAAAAGGACCTGCTGTCACTTAGGACCTTCTAGTGTCTCCTTTGCATGGTATAGAATTTCTAAGTTACAGTATTATAATTAGCTCTGATAAGAGGTAAATGAGGTTAGATTTGTTAATGATACGTGATATTTTAACAGACATGGAACCTAATGCTGAGCTCTGGCTGCTGGAATCCTAAGGCAGACCATCATCCCGATTTCCCACCAAATGAGTAACTTTCACATGGGGTTTCCACTGAGACAAACCAGTCCATGATATGTTCCCACAGGAGTCCTCCTGGGACTGAGCCATGTTGGCTGACTCACAGAAATTATTATGCACAATCATGCTAATAGAAACTCTTCACTGAGCAGCAAGAGTACTACACATAGTACTTCTCATTAAGGTGCCTCCTCAGGAAGGGTATTATTCCCATGCCACAGATGCAGAAACCACAGCTCAGAGCTTGCTCGAACTCATTAAGAGAGTAATTCACCAAAGATGTCAAATCCTGAGCAGTCTGATTGGAAAGCCTTCTCTGCCCATTGACCACCTAGGAAGTTCTCAGGGACAATGGAGACCTGAAGCCAAGACCAAATGTTAACATTGAATGATACAGAGCCAGCTATTTTAGCTACTGCCTCTGGGCCAGGAGGTGGTCAATATACCATAAATACATTATTAGAATCATGGGCACAGGGCTGTAACAACCTATCGCATATTTTGCTGTAAATTTAGAACAAAGAATGTTGTACCAAAGACTGCTTTTCTTTTAATGAGCTGACTTATAAATTGTTAAAGATTTTATTTATTATGGAGAGAGAGAGAGAGAAGGGGCAGGGCAGAGGGAGAGGTAGAGAGGAACCCAAGCAGAATCCATGCTGAGTGTGGAACCCAATGTGGGGCTTGATCTCATGACCCTGAAATCAGACCTGAGCTGGAACCTGAGTCGGTCACTCAAATGACTGTGCTACCCAGGCACCTGCTGACTTATAATTCCATACTGATTTATACACATTATTTTACTTGAGGCAAACACAAAGCTGGAAAGAAAGATCTTTCCACATGTAGGGTTGAGGAACCAGGGCAGAGGGTTCAGTGGCTTTGGTGACCCAACTAGGAGGTAAGATGGCTATGGATGAATTCCAGTGACTATACATTACATTCCAGCTGTCACTTTTTCTCCCCTTTGTATAGGATTCTTTTCTTCCTCCTTCCACCGGCTTATAAAAATAAAGCTTATAAAGGACAAAGGAATGTCCCTCTACCATGTGGGATGACTATAGTCCTTACTGTGACTCCAAGACACTCAACTTGAAGGATGAGAAAAGAAGGAAAGTCTTATAGGTAGGATAAAGCAAGCATTTTCAGTATTTCTAATATTTCATAAACAGTAAACTTGAGCCTGAGCTTCCCAGACATCTCACCCCCAATTGCAGTTCTCTTTGCAACAGAACATTGAAAACAGTCGAATAAATTATTAATGCAGCAGTATTCTCTGAACTGGCATGCATCCCATGGAAAGAGTGACGGGCCAAGCTGGCAACTGCTCTGTTTTGTGGAGGAACACAACATATCGTCCTGGGAGATACTCTTGTTGAGTGCACAAGGTGATTTCAAGTTATTTTTTTAAAATTATTTTACAGGGATATTCAGGACAGCTATAATAAATCTCTTACGAGCTTGCATAATTGTTCTAGACATTCATTTAGAAATTTCCTCCTTCTGATTCCTGTGAAGTCCATGTGGGGCCTGGAAATTCAGTAGTTTCCTCTGTGCCCCTGGCAATGACATATGGCAGTGGGATTGGAGCTTCAGCTGGTTGCACCTACCTGCCTCACCCATGATCACGCCAAGCCAGCTTTGCTCACTTCAAAGATCCATGTTTTAGTGTCAATTTGATCAAGTTAAGATGAAGAAAATGCAGCGCTTTTTTATAATTTCACAAACTATTATTGTATCAAGCTTAATATAACAAGTGGGTATCCACAGATGTAACATTTTTAAGAGTGCCTGAGATGATAGAACTAATACATCTATTGAACATAGAATTCCCAAGAACATATAAATTTAGGAGATTATATGTTGATTCCATAACCAATTTTCTATATATTCCTGTTATTCCTCTTTGAAAAAGGCTTTCAGAAGCAAAGATATGCATGACTTTTGAATACTATATGAACAATTTTCATGGGGCAAATATTTTTCAAAAGCTAATTTCATTATGGGGAAACATATAAATCAGGGCCAAAACTATTTTTAAAATCCTTATAACATCGACCCAATCAGGATGTCCAAGAAACTTCATTTCAATCTCTTCAAACTGGAAACTCATGGCCCTCAACCCAACCCAACCTCTGCTTTCCCTACTACATCCCGGTGTCCTAGGATTGGTATCCTGTCCCATAAAATTTGTTGTGTACTGTAATCTCTTCTGAGAATCAAGATGAAGTATTAGGAACCCAACCTGTTCAGGATTCTTCCATAAGCTTACTACAATCTGAATTGGCATATAATGAAAATATTCATTTGAAATAACAATATCCAGTTTCCAAAAAAGATGGCAAAAAAAGAGAATGTTAACGGTTTTCAAGAACCATGGCCTTGTTCACAAACATAGATATCAGTCAAAGTGTCAGAAAAGCCCATTGTGACCAATCGTTTTATTTCTTGTAGACAGCATTTAACTGAATGTGGAAAACAAGATCAATCGGCTTTGAGCTATAAGTCTAATGTAACTATTTTAGACCCTGGGATCCATGATACAAACTTTAAGGATACACTTGAGGTCAGGAGGTGTTTGGGAAGGAAAAAAAAGCTCCAAGTAGCTCAGACACAAGGCCTTTCCAACTGGTACCTGTCTCTGGTTTTCCGTCTCCAGGCGCAGCCTGGCCTCCACACACCTCCGAGTCTCTAGGAAGGCTTGGCGCTGGGCCCGATCTGACAGGTAACTGATGAAGATTCCAGCTGTGTTCATACACATGAATAACACCGCCTGTGCCACCACCTGAAACACATTTGCAAACACAGGCTGGTCAGATGGTTAAAACAAGAGCTGTTTGGAGACAAGGAGGAAAACATAAAGAAAAAAATTCTAAGGTAAATCTTTTTTTTAAAAAAGATTACCTATTTATTTATTCATGAAAGACACAGAGAGAGAGGCAGAGACATAGACAGGGGGAGAAGCAGGCTCCTTGTGGGGATCCCAGCATAGGACTTGATCCCAGGACCCTGGGATTGTGATCTGAGCTGAAGGCAGATGCTCAACTGCTGAGCCACACAGTTGTCCCTCTAAGGTAAATCTTAGGGTGGGAATCCAAACATTTAGTGTCAGGTTAATAGAACTGTGCCTTTCACCCAGGTCTTGGGTGAAATGTCATCCCCTCAGAGAGGCCTCCCTTGACCTTTCTATCCAATTTAAAGCTTCTTCCACTGCAAATTTGGATTTGAACTGAAACTTGAGGTGTGATTAGGAATGCTTCTCTCTTTCTCACTCTGCCTCACCTCTGTTCTCTCACTAGCTGAAGTTTTTAGCCTTTTAGATGGTTGGAAAGGCAGATCAGAAGAAAGGAAAGGGGCCAAAAAGAAATAGCTAACAGTTCTATTATTATAGCCCTTATAACTTTTCTCAATGATGGAAAGGTAAATATGCCAGCAATGAATGCAAATAAAACCTTAGCAGAGAAATAGAAACCGCACACACAAAATGAAAATTCTAGAAGTGGAAAACACAACATTGAAAATTGAAACAGCCATTGGATGATATTAATAGCATAATGTAGATAACAGAATAGAAAAACCAATAAACTTAAATCATTAAACCAAGAATAATCTTAAAAGTAGTCAGAGAAAAATGTTACAGACAGGGGACATGCTTTCCAGTTCTGATAATGATTTTTAGGTTAAGTAAAAAGAAAGACATTTCTAAAGTACACTGAAATGAGGGGTGCCTGGGTGGCTTAGTAGGCTGAGTATCTGATTCTTGGGCCTGCTCAGATCATGATCTTAGGGTTGTGAGATTGATCCCTGCATCGGGCTCATACTCAGTGTGGAGTCTGCTTGAGATTCTCTCTTTCTCTCTCTCTCTCTCTCTCTCTCTCTCTCTCTCCCTCTCTGCCCCTCCCCCTGCTCATACTAAAAAAAATAAAAATAAACAAAATCCTTAAAAAGTAATAAAATACACTGAAAAGCTTGAAAGTGAAAACAAAATAAAGCTGGTTTTGCTGTGTAGATTCTATATATGAAAGAGAGCTGAAGGTAAAAAAAAAACAGTAGTGATAAATAAGGTCACTATAAAATGATAAGCACTTTAACTCATCAGAAAGAGCTAAAAATTGTGAACTTGACCACATTTCACAACATAGCTCAGAATACACAATGAAAAGCATGGTATAAGTCTATGGCATTATTTACAAATCTATCATCAGTGATCTATTTTTTACATGTTCAGCAGTTAACAGAGCAAGCAGATTAAAAGAAATCAGCAAAGACAGAGACAATTTGAATAGCTCATACAACTAACAAACTTGAAATGTAACACAGTATGCAACAACTAGATGGTACAAATTCTTTTTATGCACATATTGAATACTTAGAAATAGGATTTTATGAGAAAACCTGAAGGTAGCTTCAGCAAATTTCAAAGAACTAACTACCATATAACTACAGTCAATTACTATGATAAAATCAATTTATTTTTATTTTTTCAAAGATTTTACTTATTCATTCATGAGAGACACAGAGAAAGAGAGGCAGAGACACAGGCAGAGGGAGAAGCAGGCTCCACGTGGGGAACCCCACCTGGGACTCGATCCCGGGTCTCCAGGGTCACACCCTGGGCTGAAGGTGGCGCTAAACTGCTGAGCCACCTGGGCTGGCCTAATAAAATCAATTTACAAATAAATTTAAAAAGATAACTAAGACAACATCATGTTTGGAAATTAAAAATATTTCTCACTAACTCAAGGATCTAAGAATATATTATAATGGAAAATATGCACAGTTAAAGAATAATATGAAAATACTACTGAACAAGGGACATTTGGGTGGGTGGGTCAGTGACTGAGCATCTGCTTTCAGCTCAGGACGTGATCTCAGGGTTTTGGGATTGAGTCCCACATTGGACTCCCTGCATGGAGCCTGCTTCTCCCTCTGCCTATGTCTCTGCCTCTCTCTATATATCTCTCATGAATAAAATCTTAAAAAATATGCTACTGAACAAAATTTAGTAGTCCGCATGGAGGAATGTATAGTAATAAATGCTTTATTAAAAATAAAGTCTGAAAATTAATGTGCTATCCATTCAATTTAAGGATTTAGCAAAAAACAAAAAGCAGAATAAGTCCAAAGCATGTAGAAGGAAAAAAATAGTAGCAGAAAGAAATTAAAAATAAATATACAATAAAGAGGATTAAGTGAAAAGTTTGTTTTCTGGAAAGACTAACAAAGGATAGCAATCTTATAAACTTAAAGAGAGAGATAGGGAGAGAAAAAGTCCAAATGAGCAATATGAAGAATAGGAAATGGGACAAAGATATTGCAGAAATTAAAAGTTAATATGTTATGAAGTTTAAAGCTATAAAAAATCTGAAATGGAATTGATGTATTTCTGAAAATACATCTTTACCAGAACTGACTCAAGAAAAAGGAGAAAAAGTCAATAAATGGAACTATAATTAAAAATCTTTTCACGAGGAAAGCAATGGGCCCAGATGCCTTCATTGGGGCATTTTATAAAATATTTGTGGAAGAAAGAATTTAAAAATTTCGTATCTCTTCCAGTGAATAGAACATTACAAACACTCCCAACTCAGTTTATGACGATGACATAATTTTGATACCAAAACCAATGTAGTTGGTGGGTAAAGGTAAGTAACTGGTAAATCTCACTCATTAGCAGGGAGAAAAATGCCTACACATGATATAGCAAATCAAATTCAACAATGCATAGAAAAAAATAATTCAAATTGACAACAATTTGAATTTTCCCCAGAAATCCAAGGATAGTTTAACAATATCATCTCAACTGATGTAATTCACATTTATAGCTTTTAAAAAACATATAATCATTCCATTGAGATGAAACAGCATTGATAAAATTCAGTATGTTTTCATTTAAAAAAACCCCTGAGAGTAAAAATAAACTTTCTTAATCATTATGTAGAATATGTAGAGAAACAAAACCAAAAATACCTAAAGCAAACATCCTGCTCAATGGTAAAAGGTTCAGGAGCATTTGTTTAAAGACCAGGATGCCAGTTACCATCAAATGTATTCCACACCATTCTGAAGTTCTAGCCAAATTAATAGGACACACACAAAAACACAATAAAAGTGATAAAGTGTGGAAAGGAAGAAATATACTTTCATTATTTTTTGATGATTATCTATGTGGAATATCCAAAAATCTCCACAGAAAAATTACTAAAATTAATAATAATTTAGCAAGGATGCTGGTTATAATATCAAAATAAAATGTCAGTTGCATTTCTATGTACCCATAACAAACCAAAAGAAATGAATTTAGTGGAGAAAATAATGGGATTTAATTTAAAATAATCAAATAAGACCTACATAGATGGAGGGTTATATACCATGTTATGGAAAGGAAAGAATTGCTACAGTAAAGTTCTCAAATCTCAGTGAGTATTTTTACCCCCAGTGGAATTCAAAATGATTCTAAAATTTATATGGAAGGGCAAAGGGTCAAAAATACATAAGATATTCTTAAAGAAGAACAAAATAGAAATACTTGCAGTACCAGATATTGAGGCTTATCATAATGTTGTAGCAATTAAAGTATCATGTTCATGATGTAGGTATCCAAAAGTTGACCAGTGGATGTCAACAGAGAACCCAGAAACACAAAAGCCAAAGTTTGGGCATTGTAGGACTGAGGAGAAAAGAGGGATTTTTCAACAAAGGATGTCAGGACAGTTTGTTATCCACTTGGAAAATAAATTAAAAGTAAACTCCTGCCTAATGCCACCCAAAGAGACATGAAAAGCACCTGCAGATGGATTAAAGTCCATGAGAGGGAAAAATATAAAGAATTTTAGAAGACAATCTAGGAGAATATTTTTGTTACCTTGATAGATTAAAATAAATCACAGGAGCACCTGGGTGGCTCAGTTGGTTGGTTATGCATCTGCCCTCAGCTCAGATCATGATCTCAAGGCTCTGGGATCAAGCCCCACATAGGACTCCCTGCTCAGTGGGGAGTCTGCTTCTCCCTCTCCCTCATTCTCTGCACCCCCCACTGCTCGTGCTCTCTCTCTCTCTCAACTAACTAAATAAAAATCTTTAAAAAAAATAACAAAGAATACAAACTAGAAAGAATAGATGAATATATTTGATTAAATTAAAATTTAAGAATTTCTATACATTAAAAGCTAGCGTAAATAAAATGGAAAGAAAAAAACTATACACAAAACTAAGAAAAGATATCTGTGATACTCATAACCAGCCAAGAATTCATTTTAGCTTATGTGAACTTACACAAATCTATAAGAATATAGAAACAATCCTATAGAAAACAAAGGCAAAAGATAAACAGATATTTTGAATCTGAATATTCAATATGTGCAAAAAAGATAAACAGACGGAGTGCGATAATCAATCTGGGAACTGTAAGTTAAAGTCCGCACCCATTCCACACCGACCAGATCGGCTGTATAAAGAAAAAATATATATAGTGAAGGATCATCAAATTGGCAAGGATGCCAGTGGGGATGTGAAATGATGCAGCTACTTTGACTTTACACATTACTGTTTAATTTGTCCCCCCCTAGAATTTCACCTTTCCACTCCACAGCCACGTTTGCATGTGTGGTTAGGAGACATCCCCAGGACTGTCTGGAATAGCATTCTTCATTAGGGCTTAAAACTGGAAATAATCCGAATGTCCACCATTAGTGGGTACCTATTCTGGGATGCATTAAAATAATGAAATATTACTCAGCATTGAAAATTTATGAACTATCCCCACATGCATCCAAATGGATAGATACAGAAAATAGTAACATTTAAAAAAGTATGATCCAGTGACATAGGCCAAAAAAAAGAAAAAGGAAAGGCAAGTAAAACTAGACAATATACTGTTTATGGACACACGAGGTGTGGCATTTTTTCCTTACCCATCAAATTGTCAATGATCAAAAATTTGAGGACATCCTCCTCTGGCTAGGTTGTGGGGTAAAGTCACTTTCATGCCTAGTTGTTGAAGATATGAATTTGGCAACACCTATCAAAGTGGACAGTATTCATGCACACTTATCACAAATTATAAATATTTATTTGCTGGGTTGGCTGTTTGATGCTTGTCTGTAACACTGGATTATAACGCAAGGATGGTGCTTGCTTGAGATAGTGATTGACACCTAGTGCCTTGCAGAGTGGATGTGCTCAGCACAGTGCCTGCTAACTGCTCAGC
Source organism: Vulpes vulpes (assembly GCF_048418805.1). Lineage (NCBI taxonomy): Eukaryota > Metazoa > Chordata > Mammalia > Carnivora > Canidae > Vulpes > Vulpes vulpes. The sequence goes on along the minus strand of NC_132792.1, from coordinate 9,241,148 downwards.
ACCTAATAAGTACTAGATATTTGATGAATGGATAAACTGCTTTCCTATGTACCACCAATCATCATTTACAGGATGTGATGAAACAGTGATCTTATTCACAATAGCAACGACAATGTGCAACACTAAAGGCTATCCTTGACAACAATAATAGCAAATGTGTAAGAACTGGGGGAAAAAAAGCTAAAGTATACAACATTACTGAGGGTAAAGGAGGAAGGCATATCCAGTGAAGGGATGCTAACTGTGGTTAACAATGTGAATACTGCCTGAATCGCTTTATAACTTCAATTTTATACTCCCAAGTGGAAGCCAGTGCAGTTGGCTAAGGGTTCGACTTTGGGTTTGGCTCAGGTCATGATCTGGTTATGAGACGGAGCCCTGCATTGGCTCCTGCATTGGGCTCATGCTCAGAGGGGAGTCTGCTTGAGATTCTCTCTCTCCCTCTCCCTCCTCTGCCCTTCCCCCACTTGTGCCCTCTCTCTCTCTGAAATGAATAAATAAACGAATAAATAAATCTTTTATAGAAAAGAACACATGAGTTGGAGTAACAAAGACGTTTTTACAAAAAGGATTTGGGTGGGGATAGTGGGGGGGCTTGCCCAGCCAAAAGGTAATACAAATCATCATGCTTCAGTAAGTAAAATTCTGTGACAGCAGAGAAAATCTCAACTGACAAACTAAAGAAATAAATGGAGTGTGCTGCCCAGAAATAGACAAAAGAGAAGATAGTGAGTTTTTATTATGATGCATACAGCTCAACAATTCAGTGCAAAAAAAATAATTGTCAGTAAAACGATGCGCTAATAGTCAACTACTGGGGAAAAAGATGGATGGTCACCTCATGCTATAATGTACACCAATAGATGCCAGTGGATTAAAGAGTTACCTGTGGAAAATGAGCCACTAAGCACAAAATCTTAAATTAAAGATAATTAGGTTTTTTCTTTTATTAAAGCAACCTGATTATTCCTGAAGTAGAAAGCAAATTGGCAACATGTTGCAGAATTGTACCCATTTCTTTTGATTCCTCTGACCCAACTTTTTTTTTTTAAGATTTTATTTATTTGATACAGAGGGAGAGAGATCAAGCAGGGGGAGCAGCAGAGGGAGAAAGAGAAGCAGATTTTCCACTGAACAGGGAGCCCGATGCCGGGCTCAATCCCAGGACCCTGAGATCATGACCTGAGCTGAAAGGCAGACACTTAATCGACTGAGCCACCCAGGCATCCCTTGGTTATCTGTTTTAAGGAAATAATCAGGCATAGGACCAGAAACTTCTGTTAAGGAATCTTCACTGCAGCTTTTTTTGTGGGGAGAAAAAGGAAACTGCATGTATTTTTAAAAATATTTTATTTATTTATTTGATAGAGTGAGCTCACAAGCAGGGGCAGTGGCAGAGGGAGAGGGAGAAGCAGGCTCCTTGCTGAGCAGGGAGCCAGACGTGGGGCTTGAATCCAGGACTCCAGGATCATGACCTGCGCTGAAGGCTAACACTCAACCAACTGAGCTACCCAGGCACCTGGAAACTGCATATTTTTACCAGGGTGTGCATACACAAAAGAACATAAAATCCAGGAAAATATTTGATGGCATGAGCCACCATGTATGATACATTAAGTAAAATGTAATTTAGAAAAATTTTAAAGATTTTATTTATTCATAAGAGACACAGAGAAGGAGGCAGAGATAGAGGCAGTGGGATAAGCAGGCTCCCTGCAGGGAGCCTGATGCGTGACTCAGTCCCAGGACCCCGGGATCACGACCTGAGCCAAAGGTGGACACTCAACCGCTGAGCCATTTTAGGATGTATTTTAAATTAACTTTAATTTGAAAAGCTTTAAAACTTTTCCATTTAAAACCATATTAAAACACAAACCTACAAATTCAATGCTTAAAATAAAGAGAAATGTATATGCATATAAAAGGAAATTTATGTGTATATATGTTTGCATGGGTACATTCATGCATATGTGTTAATGTGTGTGTGTGTCTGTCTGTGTATTGAAATAGAACAAACTTACTTATGAAATTCTAACAAGATGGCATCAGGGAGGGACCCCTGGGTGGCTCAGCGGTTTGGCGCCTGCCTTCAGCCCAGGGCCCGATCCTGGAGACCCGGGATCGAGTCCCACGTCGGGCTCCCTGCATGGAGCCTGCTTCTCCCTCTGCCTGTGGATCTGCCTCTCTCTCTCTCTCTCTCTCTCTCTCTCATGAATAAATAAAATCTTTTTAAAAAAATGGCATCAGGGAAACAAGCTGAAGAGAGACAGCACTGCAGAGGTGCTGGAGGAGAACAGAGCCCAGAAACAAACACTCATACACAGACTTGTTTCTCTGTCAGTAACTAACTTTACAAATACCTGCATTTTACAAAATGCTGGATTTTAGCACCAACAAAGTACCGCCTAAACCCTGCAATGTTCAGTAAGTTATTGTTGCTTTTTGTAACTAAATTTTATGAAGAAATTCTATTCCATTGTGGCTGCTGCGGACCTGTGGTTCCATGAAGGAGCTGCATATAGTGTGATGACTCTGTTGGATTGGTCATATTATGTAATCCTCCAACCTACAGCTCTACCTACATCCCCGTGAGCCTCCTCTGTAAGCCACCTCTGCCCTGGAGCTGATATGCTAAGTGAGAAATGCTTAAGAAACGTTTGATCAATGCTCTAATTCTCTACACTTGCAGATCTGTAAATTGCCATGGATAAGCCTTCCTGACCCCTCACTCCTATTAATTAATGTATCTATTCAAAATTTTTTGTAGAGCAAATTCTACATCAGATATAGTTTCATAAATTGGCTATGTGCAAATCAGATAAAAGCCTGCTCACACACTAGGCAATCCACAGGCAATCCACAAATAAACTAAGGACTATTTAATTGTGGTGGTGGCATAGCATAAATGCTATGAAGAAAAATACAACAGCAAAAGCAGGATGAGTAGGACTGTTCTTTCACAGGGAGCTCAGAGATGGCCTCTCTGATATGAAGACATTTGAGCAAAAACCTGAAAGAAATGAGGCCATGAGTCATGAAGATATTTGGGAAGAGCATTCCAGGCAGAGGGAATAGAAAGTGCAGAGGCTCTGTGGCAGGAGAACTAGAAGCCCACTCCGGCCCAGCATGAAGTCCACTGCCTCTGCAGTGGAGAGGGATGTCTGAGAGTGGGGACACATTTAGGAGGTGAGCTCTGAAGGGAACAAAGGGCCAGGCCCAGTAGGATCTTGCGTCATGATATGGATACAGGTATGCCCCTTTTCAGAAGTTCATGTTATGGGGATCCCTGGGTGGCGCAGCGGTTTGGCGCCTGCCTTTGGCCCAGGGCGCGATCCTGGAGACCGGGGATCGAGTCCCACATCAGGCTCCCGGTGCATGGAGCCTGCTTCTCCCTCTGCCTGTGTCTCTGCCTCTCTCTTTCTCTCTGTATGACTATCATAAATAAATAAAAGAAAAAAAAAAGAAAAAAAAAAAGAAAAAAAAACTAGGAGGGGGTCTCAGAGATCAATTCAACTCATTTCTTTAAAAAAAAAAAAAAAAAAAAAGAAGTTCATGTTATGTCATTTGCTTTTACAAAAACCTACATTAGTACCTGTTTTTGTTACCTGAAAGAAATCTGAAGATTTTTGCTTTTGCTGTAAGTAAAAATAGTGTCTAGAACTGACTGGTATGTCACAGAAGCCACAGCCACCCTGAGCAAGGAGAATGACAGCACCCAGCTCCTTCCTGGGGACCACGCTCAGCATCTCAGCATCAACCGCCAGAGCTTTGTGTCTGTGAGCATCTGTGCTTTATCTCAACTAATTGTGTGCATCCATTAGCAAGATGTGTCCTAAGTGTATCAGAAAAGCCTAAAAGGTGGGGTCTGGGAATTTTTGGTTTTTGGGGTCTGGGAATGCTAACATTTTTCCACAAAGTTAACCATAATTGCTTCTTGGCTTTACACTATTTTCGGTCTATTAGAAGTTCCATAGGAGAATTCTACTTTTGGAAAGCAGGGGAAACCTGCATTGGTTTTCTCTCTGTGAGATGCGAAAGCACTGGAGAGTTCCAAGCTCTGGGGACTCAGAAAACAACCCATGTTCCATGTTGTAAGGGTGATGCTGGCTGCCCCAAACAGAACAGACTGGAGGAAGGGCAAGCCCAGGTTTAAAGAGACAAGCCAGAGGGCTCTTATGGAAGTCCCACTGGAGGGGAACCTGGATGACTCAGTCAGTTAAGCTTCTGCCTTTGGCTCAGGTCATGATCCCAAGGTCCTGGAATTGAGCTCCACATCGGGCTTGCTGCTCTGTGAGGAGACTTCTTCTCCCTCTGCCTCTGGCTGCCACTCCCTCTACTTGTGTGCTTTCTCTCTATCAAATAAATTAATAAAATCATTAAAAAATCCCACTGGAGAATTTGGCTCAGACGAGGGTAGGGTGACAATTATGCACATGTTGCGATGGGGCTGGACCCGAAATGCTCTTCAAAGGAAAGGATCGCTTGATTTGCAGATGGGTTTTGTGGAATAGCAGAAAAAGAATGGAGACCAAGCGAACTCCAGAAACTCCATCACTGTGACTGCACAGAAGCCCCAGGGGGCTTACTAATATGCCAGCCTTCCTTTTTGTAGGTCCACAGGCCTTACTAAATTCTGAACTCCCAGAGGGCAGAGACCATGTCTGTGGTATCTCCATCTCTTCCACAGAGCCTAGGATCCTAGTACTCAACAAATATCTATCCAACTGTGTCCAATTGACATACTCACAGGCAGAAATCCCAATAACCCACACCTTTGATCCAGTTTTTTTTTTTTTGATCCAGTTTTATAATCTCTGGGAATAAGAGGGTCATCACTGAGGTAGGAAGCCCTCCGCAACCTTATTCGGAAAAGGATGAGTCCCTCCCAATGTCCACCCACCCCCTCCCTCCTCCCCTGGCCTTGGAAGGGTTCTCTGTGGGCCCAGGGGCCTCCTCCCACCCCAGGGCGAAGACCACGTGGGGCCACTGCTGTTTCAGGTCAGGGGGCTCAGAGCCAGAAGGGCTCAGAGAGTCAGTTTCTCCATTTGCATTTTGTCACTGTAGAAAGATCTCCTGCTATTCGTTGCCAAGTAGTCAGATTGGAGGTGAGGGAAGAGGACTGGGTTCCTGAGGGCCTCATAATCAAAGTGTGCACTTTCTGGTTCCACTGGAGGATGCACTGCATTTTGTCTGTGGCTCACTTTGTGCAGCAAACATCACCAGGGTCTGCAGCCCAGGACGTTGATGGCTGGAGGACACCTGCTTTATTAAGAACAAAGGCAAGACCCTCCTTCCACTTGTTTTTGGATCTCCAGAAGCATCCCCTCAAGTGCTAATGTGTGTGGAAAGACCAGTTCTGGAAAAGTGATTCTGTCCCTGGAGATAGTTTTATTTTTAAAATTTAGAGAGAAAATGAAGGAGAGATGTGTCACAATCCAATAAGGATTGATTTGCATTTGGATAATTTTCAATATTTTAATGGAAACCAGAAATTTAAAAGCTGTTAGCCTGAAGCCTAATTTATATGAAATGCTGAAAACTAATTTTTAAAGGATTTCCACCTTGATTTGTCCTTAGCATTAATATTGCAGTATAAATTGTGGAAGCTACGCAGGCTGAAATTGGGAGACTGCATAATAGCAAGTATAACTTACTTTTTTGAGTTCATATTAAGTGCAGGGTATCTTAGGAAGTAATTTGCACATATGTTCTTACATAATCTCAATGGGGAAGGAAGTACTGTTATGTCCATACGAGAAAGCTGAAGTTCAGAGATATTAAGGAGCTTGTCTGAGGTTAAACAGCCATCATGGTAGTAAGGCAGGGAACTGAACTCAGGAAGTCTGACTTTGCAGGATCCAAGCAAGGGCTGGCCAGGACCTGAAAGAGACCTTTGATATTCAGCAGAAATGGAGTCCTTTCAGGACTGGGATAGAATTTAGCAAATAAATACCACACAATGCATGAGGCCTGCTAAATGTTTCACCACATGATGGGCATAGGTGGAAGATGCAGGTAGAGCATCTTCCTTCATCGCTGATGAAGGTCTAGCATCATTCTCTAATTGATACCTAGCATTTATTGAGCACCTAGTATGTGCCAGGAATCACTCTAAGTACCTGGCAGGTTTTCATTCACTTAGCCCTCACAGTAGCCCAATGTGGGAGGCACTGTTCGTTCATTTGTTCAAGATAACAAAGGAAGACGGTAGCAGAGCTGGGGTGGAACCCGGGTCACAGAGCCAGCATTTTGAACTACTGTGCCCTCCAACCTCATCCCTGAGCCCTCTGCTATACTAACACAATGAAAGTTCACTTGAGCCACAAATGTGGATGCAGCATATGCAGGATAGATAATAGGATCTGGCCATTTTTGTGGCTCAAGGGGTAGAGCATGGAATGGGGAAGGAGTCCTGGAGGAGCTGTGTGTGTTGCCCATCAGGTCTGTTCTAGCACAGTCCAGAAGCTATTTAGGTGCTTCTAGGAAATAAGAGAGAGTCACCCAAGGCAGGGAAAGGCCTTCAAACACATCTTAGAAATGGTTACTTGCATCAATTCAGAGATTCATGGAGCATTTGAGTGTGAACCAGGCCCTGTGCTAGCCAGGTGTCTGCATTCTTCTCTCTTTTCCTGACAAAGATGTTCTCAGCCACCAATTATCTCCATCCGTAAATGTTCAAACCAAAGCACCAAGAGTAACTTGCCCAAGGGTAAGCAGCTCAGGAGATTCAGGAGCCATGAGTAGCACCAGGCTCTTGACTCCCAATGCCTGTATTCTTTGCAAGCTGTGGGGTGTTTTCACAAGTCCTTCTGACAATTGGAGAAATGTCCCCATGTTTGGGCCTCTCTGTTTTTGGACCTAGGCCTATCCTCATGGACATTGATAGCAGCACACGGGCAGAGGGAAGGGCTGCAGAAGAAAGAAGCACGAACACAGGGGCGAATAAGGAAAATAATATCGGGAAGTTGTAATACTCTCCACAACCCCCAGGTGCATTCAGGTTCTGGGGTCCTGACAGAGTGAGTGAGGCAGCTACACACAAGAGGCTTTTTTGCACCTGCCTAGTGCCGTAGCTTCTGTCGCCAGAGACCTGGGTTTGCATCCCTCATCTTCACTCCTTACTGGGCACTTGACCTTAGGCAAGTCACCTTTTGCCTCTTTGAGCCTCTACTACTTTCTCATCTGAACAATGGGAATAAAACTTTGCCTCATAGAAGTAATGTATATACATACATATCTGTGTCTACATATATATTATATATTAAATTATATAAATTATACCCATATATGTATATGGGTATGAAAGTACCTAAGAGATAACAGATATCCAATAGATGTAGGATATATATTTAAATATAAGGCCATCTTTTTTTTCCAAATTCTATTCTACGGTGTAACATAATTTTTTTTTTCTGAATAAATGATGTCTTACAAATTTTCTTCCTCCACGTTAAGAAATAACCTCAGAGGACCACAAAGTATTAAAATCTTTGGTATTTATGGTACTTTAAAAACAATGTTTGTTTCTCATTATTTACTATCAGAGAAGACAGTAGAGGAAGGGACTAGGGAGCCAACTCTGGAGTCAGACAGAGTGGTCCTTAAATCACCATGTACCCTCAGGGTGACTGAGGCAAGCCATTCCCCTCTCAAAGGACCAGATGCTAAATAGCTCAGTTTGCCATGCTGCATAGACCTCAGCAGTCTAGCCCCATGGTGAAGGATCTGGATTCCCAATAACGCCGGCCACCTCCCTGTTGCATGAACTTGGCCCACTTAGTTCATTTCTCTGGCCTTCCAATTTCCTCACCTGTAAAACAAGAATCCTTTTCTAAAAATATCATTGGACAATTGATGAAAGCAATGAGCCAAAGGCCTGAAGCACACAGTGAGGACTCGGTGTCCTGACTGTGGTTGTGGTGATGGTCATTTCTGCTCTGTTGTCCTCTATGTCATGTGATAACTCAGTGAGGGTCTGAGCAGGGAGGCAACACGGCCAGGTCTATGTTTCAGAAAGATCCCTCATGATGTGGTGCGTGGAATGCGTCCAGCCAGGGTAAACTCCATCTGTGAGGCTTCAGTGAAGAGTGGCACGGAGGAATGATAAACCTGATCCCCAGCAGTCGCTGATTGAACCGGAGGAACAGACAATACCACCAACATCCTCCGCCAGGGACGTGGGCTCTCCCACACTGCCGGCCCGTGACCACGCTTCCTGCCTGCCCTTTATAAATAGTACACACTAAGTTGGGAAAATAAATCACGAGGAGAATGGAATGAAGTTTAAAAACATAACAGAACGATAAAGTAGTAAACTTATGTGGACATCTAAGAGAAAGATAGAAAGAAATGAATGAGTCCTGCTGAACTCAGCTGGTGTGCTCTAAGAAGTAGCACAGACGAATGGAAAACCTACATTAAAAAACCCGACTTCCATGAGCAGTGTCCCGAGAAATGACAACGTAATGAAGGGACAATGTGATCTTTTCAGAAGACCGTAAAAAAGAGAAAATTTTGGGAAGAGAGAGAGAGAGAGAGAGAGAGAGAATTAGAAGAATAACAGAACAGAGGGAGAAGATTTTTCTCATGGAGTTAAGAAATTGTGACATGAGGAAGAAGGAAAAAATAAGTGGCTAAACCCCTTCAAACTGGACAAGGCACAAAATGACAAGGTTAACTTTTTTAAATGTGAGAAACGTAACAGGTGGTTGGCCAAATTTTAAAGATAAACCATGCTATTGCAAAGCAGGTAAGATATTCACATGGTTATCATGTCCATTGCACTGTCATTGAAGAGATGGATAAAACAAATAGCCTTAAGATACCAAGAGTGTTTTGCTGCCGGAGTTACTCCATCACCTAGAATCTCCGGTCCACCTCTTTGCAAGAGGAGTGTAGGAGAGCTTCTGTTTCCACACCCTGATTGTGTACCAGACAGTGACCTTTGGCCTTTAAATGTGCCATTTTATAGACAATTCAACAGCAATCCTGCTTAGTCTTATCAGCTCCGTTTCACAGAAAAGTGAGGCTCAGAGATGCTAAGTAATCACCTAGATCACGGAGCTCATAAGGGGTACAATGGTGGCCAATGGTCCTGGTTTGCCTGGGACACAGAACTTAGTTTAAAACCTCAACCATCCTGGTCCTGCAAAAAGCAGGAGGAGTCTTCATCCATGCTCTTCTTCAGGGTCCATGAACTATGGGCCAGACAAATCAGCCCAGGGCCTGTTTTGTTGAGCTGGTAGGCTATGAGTGGTCTTCACATTATTTATGGAGTAGTGGAAGAAAGAGGAGGAGGAGGGGAAGATAGAGAGGATGTGGAGGGAGAGGAGGATTTCATCATGTGGTTCACAAAATCTAAAATATTTAACTGTTCATTGTCTGGTCTTTCTTTTTTTTTTTAAAGAAGATTTTATTTGTTTATTAGAGAGAACACACACATATGTGCACAAGAAAGGGGAGGGGCAGAGGGAGCGGGAGAGAATCTCAAGCAGACTCCCTGTGGAGTGCAGAGTCCAATACAGGGCTTGATACCAGGACCCTGAGATCATGACCAGAGCCAAAATCAAGAGTCAGACACTCAAGCAACGGAGCCACCCAGGGAGCCCTATAGTTGGGCCTTTGCAGAAAAGTCTTGCTGACCCCTGCCTCCACCCATCATTCTGGGGTAATTTTGGGGAAAGAAGGTAGGCCCTTTCGGTCTTCATGGTTGTCTCGGGGTAGCAGCATGTGTGCGTGGATGCATGTGTGTGTGTGTGTGTGTGTGTGTGTGTGTGTGTGTGAATGTGGGAGGTAGAAGGTGAAACTGAGACAGGGAAAGGGTGTGGTCATGAGTGACATCAGCTCACCAACCTGTCAGAGTTGGTAACCTGTCCCAATTTATAAAAATTGGGAATTTACTAGAATACATGGTTTCTAGTCTAGTGTTCTTCTTCGTGAAGTAGGAGGATAGGTACAAAGAGTATTTCTACATTGTAATAATTCCTGGTGGCTTCATGAACAAATCACTTCCTGGGCCATTGCAAATGACGGCCAATATTACAAAAAAAGGAAGCTACAAAGAACCATAGCTGGTTCTCTCACCAACTGTGTTTAGATGAGAAATGAGAATGAGAAATGTCAGAATTGATGTTTTCTGAAAGACTCATGATAATTCCCCAGAAAGGCATGGGTGAGTGCCAAGGCCAAGTGACAACACTTCCACAGAGATGTTTGTTCAAAAGATTTTCATTTTTGATGAGACTGATCCTTCAAAACCATTCACAATTCTTGTTTGCAACAAGCATATAATACTTCTGGATCATCAGACCAAAGAAGGAAGGAAAAGGTATCTTATCCAAGAGAGATAATGGCTAAGGTGAAGAGTAGCCGTATCTGGCAAACAGTAGGCACACGATAATGAGTGAATGTACAAACAGTAGAAAACATGAAATATTTCATGCAGAAATATCTCTATTGATTGATGGTTTGATAAATTACTCTTTCCCCTAACAAAGAATGAATATCACTGAATTAACTTGTCATAAATATTAATGACTCACAGAGGAAATCAGAGGCCTGTGTCTATGCTAGGTCAGAATCACATTCATACAAAACCCATGAGTATGAGACCTCCCAGCTTCCCCACACTATTATGAAGGTGAAGATGGCAGGTCCTATCCTTAGAGCAGTGGATCTGAAACGGGAGATTTTGTGTAGCCAGAGGCATTTGGCAATGTCTCGAAACATTCTGGAATGTCCCACCTTGAGGGGGCACCACAGCCTTTGGTGATGGAGGCCAGTGGTGCTGCTAAACATCTTACACTGTATAGCACAGCCTCCCTCCCCAACAAGCAATCACCCAGCTCAATGACCAACAGCGCCGAGGTGGGGAAACCCTAACCTGGAGTTCTGCAGTTACCAGCATACAGTAGATGCTCAGTAAATTACTACTATATACGTGGGAGGTGCGTACCTTTGTTTTCAAAACTCACTGTGCTTGCAAAATACAACAATCATCTTTCAAGTATCTTCACATTTCTAGCCTTGTTACATGGATTTCTTTTCTTTGCAGAACTAACCTTGACCAATCCACTGAGCTGCACACCGAGAGGTAATAAAAACAGGACAGATGACGTCCTTGCCAGCAAGGGGCTCAAGTCTGGCATGGAAGAGAGACGATTAGATGTGTGGTTCTCACATAGGTTGGCAGGTGTCAGGGCAGAGACACCCCAATGGCAACTGATGGCTGTCATGCTAACAGCTGACATCATTAACTAATAAATAGTATGAGCACCTGCTGTGTCATAGGCACTGATTTAAATTTATGCCTGTATCAACTCATTTAATTCACAGGCCATCCAATGAAGTGGGTACTATGATTACTATTATTAAGTGACCCAATAATTAATCATTCAAATAAAACAACTTTGACAGTGAAAGGGGTCAGTCATTCAATGATCAGAGGTATGGACCTCAACTGCCCCAGGAAAACAGAGATGCACGACTGCCCAAAGCCCACTTACAGATGAGGAAACTGAGGCAAAGGCAAATTAAGAAGCTCACTTCCAGTCATTCCTCCATAAGTGGAAGGGCCAGGCTTGAAATCCAGCCAGACAGCCTTCAGAACCCACTTTTTTAAGTACCAACAACACTATGCTGTAAAGACAGTGCATTAAAGTGGAGTCTAATAGAGGGGTCTTGGAAGGTTTTCTGGAGGAGGTATCATTTAAGCTGAAGCTTGAATAATGCAAAGGAACTGGACAGGTCGAGAATGGGGATGGGATATTGAAGGAGCAGTACGTGGAAGGGCCTGGTGACAAGAATAAGAGAGGATCATTTGGGAATCTGAGAAAAGCCCAGCATTGTTGAACGGTAGGTCTGTGAGTGGCCAGATATGGGGGTGGGAGCTGGGGAGGCATCTACTACATGTGTAAGGCTTCATTCACCGAATAGTGTCATTAACTCAATAAATCTTCATCCTTGGGGTCCCTGGGTGGTGCAGTCAGTTAAGCATCTGACTCTTAGTTTTGGCTCAGGTCATGGTCTCAGGGTCGTGAGATGGAGCCCCATGTTGGGCTCCGTGCTCACCGGGGAGTCTGCTTGAGATTCTCTCTCCCTCTGCCCCTCCTGCTGCTCATGCTCTCTCTCTCTCTCTGTAAAATAAATAAATAAATCTTCATTTTAATCCTGCCAAGTAGAACTTTTACCATTTTATATGAATAAGGAAACAAAGTCTTAGCCCCGCGGTCGCCCCCAATGCCTGCATTTGACAGGAGAGCTGGGAGGATGTCTGATGCCAAAATCCACTTCATGTTTCTGCATCTAATCCTCCACGGCAGGACACCTGATCCTCTTTTATTGTAGGAGACTGAAACAATTCCTCAAGTGTCCCAGCTAGAGATGGCCTCATCAAAGAACTGTCATTAGCATCACTGCTAATAGCTTTCGTGTTAAGAAAAGATGCTTCTTCTAGAAGCCTAGGCACATATGCCCCCAGTCAGCTGTTATTTTATAATATAAAACATTTATATATTATATACTATATAAAATGGTTATATAATATATATTGTAATGGTTCATAATATAAGACCAAGAGCCAAGTCCAGAGAAGTTATGTCCAATGTGCATAGTATATTGGGGGAAGGTTCTTTATTTGACCTTGAGGTTCCACAAGGTGACAAATTAGAACACAGTGGATTTTTCGCATATGTACATTGAGTTTATACATATTCATTACAAGCTGGGGATGAGAAAGGAGGAGGGAGGGAGGGAAGGAGGAGGAGGGAGGGAGGGAGGGAGGAAGAAGAAAAGGAGACAGAAATCCAAGGATAAAGCACTCTAAATGGCTTGAGCAATACTGTCCACCAGTGAGCACTCATGACCTGGCATGAGGAGGTGAGTATAGCATCTATTACCTGTTTCAGGCCAGTGGTCTTCAGCAGCTTACCCCCTGACCAGACTAGGTGTGTACTAGGCTTAAAGTTACATCTTTTTCACACATCATGGTCCCTCAACACAAACCAACTGCTTCTCCTGGAGGGAACCTGGCGATGTTGGGTTATGGAGATGATACAGCCATTTACTGACTTTTCTGGCATTTCAGGGACTTTTTTTTTTTTTACAGCAGGATTTCTGACTAAGTTGTTAGCCTTAAAATCTCACCCAGTGTAAGCTGTGATTCCAGTGTGGTGTAGGCTCCACACAAGCAGCAACAGGTCCTCTTACGATACGTTACAGAAAAATGGAGGCGTTAACCAAAGAAGCAGCCACAGGAGAAGCCAACATCTTGATTCACACAACCCCTGCCAGAGTAGTTAGTGATGGTGGGTGCCTCACAAATGTTTTTAGAATAAAACAATGAATTCATGCCCCATGTGCTGCTGGCGGTCAGAAAAGAATGAAGAGTACTTTCTGGAAAGGAGCCTCAGGCACCGGCATTTTGCAACACTGTGTAGGAAATGAAGTCTATAAATATTCACCGGCAGGCGAATCAGCTATGTTTTGAAGACCCAAATGGACACTGATTCACTTCTCTTCCCTCCTCATCTGGGGCCTGTCAGGCAGCACATCTAATGTGCTTTATGGATACAGTTGGAAGGAGGCCAAGGGCCTGCTGGGCTGTGACTCAGGTGAATTGCTCCTGTGCTGATGGAGACCCCTGGTCAGGTCACTGGCAGGTCACTGAGGAAACAGCCACCTTTACCTTATTCTCCCTCTGTTCATGACACACAGGGCAGGGAAGAGATGGGAATTTTGCTTTTGCTGCTTGTGTTTATTCTTCCCGGGTTAACTTTACAAATCTAGAAAGGAGGGGACAGTATGAGCCTGGGGTGGTTCCATTAGAGCTCAGTGGATAGATGTGTGTGGGGGAGTCTGACTGCAGGAGCTCCAGACCAATGGATGTCCTTTATGGCAGAGGGTGTGTGGGGCAAGATGAGGTGTGAGACTGCAGGACCCAGTGGTTGCATTGTTTACCCCCTCCCAGAAGGTGCTCCCATGAGAGAACGAGGGAGCTCCCTGGTGCCATTTTGTAGTCAATACCCTCTAAATATGAGATGCCACCCAAGATCACAGAATGGCTCTCAGAACTTCAGTGCTGAAGAAATCCTGGAGGTACAAGGGATGAACTGTGGTGGGACCAGATCCTCGTCAGGAATGGAAGATGCATCCTCCTGTGGTTACTGCAGGCAAACAGCCCTCAGCTGTCCACCTCCTTGGGAGACCACCTAGCTGAAGAGGACCTTCCCACCAAGGTCATGCCCAGGACTGATCAACCAGGAGAACACCTGGAATGTACTCATAATTCCAACTCTGAGATCTCAGAACGATCACCTCAGTTTCAGAACTCACCACAGCAGGGACAGGTCTCTGTAGAAACCCCCTCAATTGTCCCTTTGCCTACTTCTGCCTCCAAGTTTTCCTGTCCATGAATGCTGATCCCAACAGCCTCCCCTAATAAACTTCTTACCCACTAACCTCCCTCCTAGAGTCTGCTTCTTGGAGGACTGAATCTGTAGCAGCCAGAAAGCACTCATTGCCCTTACTAATGTTGTCAGCCTCTAGTATTTGTGTAATGTGTGATTTAATTAACGAATACAATTAGTTTGTACCATCCAGACCATCAGATGGATGATGATGGTGACTGTCTTGTAAGTAGTTTCTCCTTTCTTCGTCCCTTTTATAAATATTTCCAAGTCTCAAGTCGGATCTATTTGAGATTCTAGTGGCAAATGAGACAACTAACATCCCATCCCTACGAGGCATCCTGTGGTGACTTTAATTTAGATCAAGTAGTGCAGGGAAAGCCTCTCTGAGGATGAAATATTTCCATGAAACTTGAGAAATGAGGAAGGGTCAGCCAAAAAAACAGCCAGGGGACACCTATTACAGGCACTGTGATGGGGGGAAGGGGTGGAGGAGGAGAGGGATCCTACATTAAGCTCTAATCTTATTTCCCCTGCTGCTCTTGGGTTGAGCCACTCCTAAATCATGGTGGAAAACACTAGACTTCCACAGAAAATGATCTTTCTAGCAGTATGTCTCTGCCCCTAGAATCCTTCGCCCTCCAATGAATTGCACAAATCAGAATTACGTTTCCCTCCTTAGATGTTCCCCCCAACTCTCTTTCTCATTGCACAGCAGATGGCGGTGTCAAGGAGGTGGTGGCAGCAGTTCCTAAGGAAGTTTGTGGTGTGAGCATGAGGATGTGTTGTGTAATGTGATGGTTACTATGGCAATTTTTATTGGGTAATTGGGTTTGAAGAAACATTTTGATTCATCATTAGTTACTGAGCTAAAAACAGCACCTTACCAAGAGCTTGTTTTCTCTTAAAAATGCATCTGTTTTTCAGGGTTAATAAAGTACAGTACACACACCAAAAATTGGAGCATTTTCCCCAAGTCATCCATGTCTCATTCCGGACTTCCCAAAAGAAGGCCAAATTACTTCTGCTTTACTTTACCAAAAAAAAAAAAAAAAAGTGTTTATAAAGGAATGTCAATTGACCTAAGAGAGAAGGAAAAAAATAATTTATTAATGTCCAAGTGGAGTAGCCTAATTCATAAGGAAGGTGATTTTATATGGAGTAACCACAAAGTTTCTCAACTGTCCTATTTTACGAAGATGGGGCGCAAAGAAGTCTCGCAGAATTCCTTTCCTCCGACGAGTACAGATCATAGAGTGGTTTAAAAATGACTATCTCTCTGAGGACAAACATTGGTCGACATCGGCCGTAGGGAATAAACACGAACGGATGTATGTATTAGCAAGGCTTTTGTTTACCCTTGCTTTGTCAAGTGTACTCATTTAGCATCTGAATCAAATAAAACGTTCTTCCAAAATTTAACACACGGGGGTTATGAGTAAGTGCAATGTGTTTTGGTCTCCACTGCTGAGTTATATACCTTGTGACACATTAGGAAGTCAAAATATAATGGAAGCCAGGAACACAGAATGTCTTCAGCCTATGGTGACAAATAGCTAACACCATGCTGTTTGCAATTTTCTCATAACCATGCTTATTCTAACTTTCAATCCTAATTCCACCACTGAACGCAGTGAAGCTGATTTTCCCCATTTAAAGAAGTGGGACAATTAACCTTCTAGGATTGGCACGGAATAAAAGGAGGTCATGTTCAGAAAAGCCCCGCCGTGGCACCTGCTATGCTTACCAGGCAGCGCACAGATCTGCTTCTGGGATTTGACTCTCAGCTCTGTCTCTTACTAGTTGTGGGAAGAGAAGACATTTATTTAACCTCTCTAGGCCTTATGCTCCTCATGTTAAAGGAGGATAACAACTGTACCCACGTCACAGGTTGCTGTGACTGAGAGAAGTAATTACATAGAGCCCTTGATGTAGGAGGAGGGTTCAGTTTCCCTTAGCTGTTCCTATCAATATTCATTATTTTCCCCATCTCATCTAGCCTGTAAATTCCTCTAATGAGGGATTATGTGCTGTGCCTAATTCTTTTGGACTTCGTAGCTATTGTGACAATGTCATCGATTTGGTGAACTGGTCCATTTGGAGAGTGAGAGGAGACAGGCATCTATTTGGAGCATCCTGGGTACACTGTGATGCGTAGTCACCCTACCTATAGTGCACACTGCTGCATGAGCCAGAGGCCAAGTATACAAATCTTCAAACTACATTCCTGAGTAGCTGCTTGGATGAAGAGCAGTCACTTTGATTCATAGCCTATGTCTGAATAGTCTCTAGGTGTATGTCAATAAATGAAATGGACTCTCCCTCACCGTACAGGGACATAGACCATACATAGACCATAAATGAAGACATGCAAAATTATAGCACTTCTTGTGCATTGGTTTAAAAAAATGCAGTGGAGAGAATTAAAGGTGATGAGGGGAGAAAGGAATGACCTCTTATTTTATACGAGATCAGGAAGGTACCTGTATTTGAACCTGAGAGGCTGTATTTGAACAGAGACTCAAAAAGGTGAGCAAACCATGCAGATATCCAAAGGAATTATGTCAAGTGTATATTCAATTATCAAAACCACTCACAGTAAATTCCTTAATAACACAAAAGGTAAAAAGAAAGGGTGATAGGTAAAATATAGGTCACCCAATGCTATACAGGCTTTATTTAAAAAGTCATTTCAGATATGCCTGTTGTCTTCTGTATAATTTTGACTATTGGATCTCTCATGATTCCGCATGTATAGTTTTAACCAGTTGTTGCCAGTACAACACAACAGTGAAATTCAGTAAGTCTCTCCTGCTTACATGGTGCTTTATGAATAATATGTCATTCCTGACAATAACGCGTCAGAATGGGATGAGATGTCCACTTCTCAGGTGAGAAATCTGAGGTTCAGAGAGGTGGATAACTTTCTATGCACACAGTCAGGGAGCTGGGACTGGCCCTGAAATGCGGATCCAAGTCTGCTGGTTTCAGATGTCTGGCCTCTCTTTTCAAGACTCTGCTTCTAATACTAAACCCAGACAAAAAGCCTGTGACCATAAGAGAATGTGAGCAGACATCAAGACACGGTTTTTGAGGGAAATCCCTTCTTTCATTCATCATTCCACAAATATTTCCCGAGTGCCTACTGTGTGCCAGGGACTGTTCGAAACTCCTGGGATTCATTTATGGAAAGCGGATGCAATTTTCCTGTGTGCCTGCCTTGCTGACAGAGGTAAACAATAAAATGAAGTAAACTATTGGGGTAAAAAGTGATTTAAAAAAAAACAAGCAAAGTAACAAGGAGAGGATGTGGGAGCAGGGATGTAGTGTGAGAGAGGTTACTAATGAGAATCCCAGGGTAGCTGCTGAGACCAAGAAGCTGACTTTCCTTCCAAAATTTGGAGGAGGAGAGTAAGTGGATCATAGAGCTATTGGGGTAAAGAACTCTCCAGGCAGGAGGAACACCAGGAATAAGACCAGGAGGGAATGTCCAGAGAACTTCTAAGGAGAGATGAAGCTGGAGCAGAGTGAGCAACAGAGAGAGTAGCAGGAGACAAAGCAGGAGGTGGAAGGACACCAGTGTGACCCAACATGAAATGGGGAGTCATGCTAGGTTTCTAGCAGAGAGGGAGCTACCTTGATGACATACTCGGTTCAGATCTTATCCTCCAAAAAGCTCTTGGCCCATCAGCTAGAACTGGCTTCATAAAAAATGGCATGTAAGCTGCCTCCTGAACTCCCCCTAAAATTTCTTTAGCTCCAGGAGTCGCTGTCCTGACCCCCATCCAGAATACTGGATAAAAGAAGCCTGCTTTGATCAGAAGTGGCCTTTGGTGGCCTTGACCATCCTCTCCGACTTGGAACGCCAGGGATTCTAAAGGCAAAGCAGGTAGAAATCCGAGCTGGATGATTGGAGGTTTTTGGAATTGAATTCCTTGCTCCCACTGGGAATTCTTCTGTAGATAATTGTCTTGGCTTTTGAATTTAAGTACAGAAAATATGTTTGCATAACCGCTCTTTATGATCTAGGAAGGGAAATGCTGGGAAGCCAGGTTGGAACAGGTGCTGGTTGTATTGAAGAGCCAATCTCCCCCACCCCACCGCATCCCATCCTGGTGTCTGTGCAGGGTGGCCACCAGGGGTTAGAACCACTTGGTGGGCACAGGCGAGAGGAGGGTCGCTCCTCTCGCCTGTGCCCACCAAGTGGTTCTGACGCCACTGCCCAAGAGGGCCAGGCAACAGACCCCATTAGCAATCACAACCTGTGACCAGTTAATTCCCTTTGCCTATCAGAGTTTTAGAAATGGCACCAGAGAAGTATAGCATGTAAGAGAAATAAATCCAGTAGGAAATGAACTAAGATCAACAGCTCAGGATGTAGCCTGCCTGGTGTTTGGATATACAGAAATCTTTCAGGCCTGAGCTCCCTCGCCCACTAGGCAGTGGGGCTAGAAATTTGTCCTCAGTGATAGAGTTATTATACCATCGGGTACATTAAATATCAGAAAAATTTAAAATATGAGTTGTATTACAAATGCCAAGTATATTTTTTGGTATGAGTGCTCTGAGTGGATCATTTGGAGTAAGTGTTGGTTCAAGGGAAAGAAGTGGGCTTTGAAATACATGTTCTCCTTCAATATTTAATCAAAATAGTGACTCAATGTTAGTTCCAATACTGTCTCCTTTAGCTATTATTATGTTTTAAAGGTCAAAGAGATCACTCAAAGATAGAGAGGTGGTTCTTTATCTTTCTTTTTCTTTTGGTAAAATAACATCTTGGAGAAGTGAAGTTTGCATTATATATATTTCTGTCCAGCTCTCAAAGGATTTGGAAATACCCATTCAAAATACCAAAGGCAGGGACACCTGGGTGGCTCAGTTGGTTGGGCATCCAACTCTTAATTTCAGCTCAGGTCATGATCTCAAGGCAGTGAGATGAGGATCTGTGCTCAGCAGGTAGTCTGCTTGAGATGGTCCTTTTCCTTATGCCTTCCCCCACCCACTCTCTATCCCTCTCTCTCAAATAAGTGAATAAATCTTTTTTAAAAAAATCAGAGGCATTTATTTTCATAAATCAGGCTATTTGCTTGTGCTTTGACCTCAGCTTACTGCCAACTTCTTCAGTTTAGCCACACTACTCTTCCCTAGTAGCTATTTCCTCATTCATAATCATTACGGAGCACCAGTTATGTGTGAGGCATTGTTCTAGAGCTGGAGACATGGCAGTAAATCAGAGACTCAATGTCTCTGCCATCACAGTTTGCCCTGCAGCCTATATATATAATTAACAGGCGATACTTACAGGCTGTGTGCTATTCCAAGATGGTACCCGTATCACCTCTGTGAAAGCTCGCACTTCCCATGTAAGACAAACACCATATCTAGCCCCATTTTACAGATGAAAGAACAGAGGTTTATGGAGGCTGAGTAGCTTGCCAGCTCAGAAGCTAATGAGTGGTGGTGGCAGGATCCAAAGCAAGCACTTGGACTCTGAAGCATGTGTTCTCCCTCACTTGGCCAAAACACTTTCTTCTATTTGAGAGGAAATACAGGAGAGTGTATGTCTCCTGAAGATTAAGATCTAGCCAAGGGCATGAACGTGGGCATATCATCTTCTCCCAGTGGGGGTCTAACTTCATCATCATGCCATTTTGTGGGTATCCTCATATTCTACCCATGAATTTCAAGTTCACCTGCTATGTCCAGGATGAAGTCTTCCTCAGTCACAGTTAATGACACTTGTCTTCTAGCTTAAAATACTCTGGAAATGTTAGGGACTCTTATGGGGATGATGAAAGGGGAAGAGACTGGGGATGGTGGTGAAACTGATGGTAATGCTGATAGTCATAAAAATGATAATGTGTGCTATCTTAGGCAGCACTGACCTTTTTGCAACACACAATTAGGACAACTGCCTAGATCGTGTCTATCACAAATGTTATTTTCTATAAGTAGGGTGGTCACATAAGGCAAAGGGCTCCTTAGGATGGAAGTGCATTCCCACCCGTAGAGTATTCAAGCATAATTAGGAGAAAAATTTGGTAGTCAATTTATAGATTAAATAGGGTAACCTATACCGCACTTTTTAAATGTTTTCTTCACTCCTCTCAGATCCATTCCCAAAACAGAGAAGATAAATGAGCAACAACATGACTCAAAAATCCTCCTCAGTAGTCTGTCTGTCTAGTGCTCTACCTATCTATCAATATCAGTGTCAGTTTCCTCTTCATAAAGTCCTTTATATTTATTTGCTTAAGTCAGCCTTAATGAGATCCACCATAAGAACTAAGCAATAAGACAAGAGTATTATGTTTCATAAAATTGTTATTTGCCACTTTAATGATACCATCTATTTAAAGACAGTGGAAGCCACAAGTATTTTTTTGCCAGAACATAGACTATTAAAAGAAAAGCATCACCCTGGCATGACAATTTTGTGTAGGATCACTGGAGTTACAATTTGGCAGATTCATTAGGTCATCTGCTCCTGGTAGGATTCCTGTTCAGCCTCTGGTACTAAAAATATTTTATCTACAAGCTTTAGCCTTACCCAGGATTTAAGCCATAGAGAAATAGGCCAGTAGCCCAGCAGAAGCATTATCCTGAACCCTGGTCCAAACCAGTGTCATCTCACTTTCTTGGACAGTTGAAATCTGTTGTTAGACATCCTCCAGAGAAACCAGAAGTCCCAACTGGGCCTGAACACCAGCCCTAGCCATTCCAATTCATTCATCTGTAAACACATATTTATCAAACATGGGAGTCTGAGAATATTCTGGTGAATGAGCAAAACTGACTCATTCCCATTTTCTTCACAGTTACTATCTGGTAGGAAAGTCATGGAAAAAAAGACTCTCACAACATATACACAGTGCTATGTGTTTTCTAAGAAAAGCATGAGGAGGGCAGCCCTGGTGGCGCAGCAGTTTGACGCCGCCTGCAGCCTGGGGTGTGATCCTGGAGACCTGGGATGGAGTCCCGCGTCGGGTTCCCCGCATGGAGCCTGCTTCTCCCTCTCCCTCTGCCTGTGTCTCTGCCTCTCTCTCTCTGTGTCTATGAATAAATAAATAAAATCTTAAAAAAAAAAAAAGAAAGAAAAGCATGAGGGAATTTGAAAACTTAATTAAGTGGTGACCTAAGAGAGGGCAGAGGAAGCTTCCCTGAGAGAGGTTCCCCGAGCTGAATTAGAGGGAAGAGCACCTCAGGCAAGAAAGGAATAGAAACTCGGACTGCTCTGAGGCAGAAAAAGACATAGGTCTTTTGAGGAATTGAATGAAGGTCACGTGATTTGAAGGACAGGGGAAAGGGTGGCAGATCTAAAAGGTGGGTCCCAGGAGGGAGTTCTTCCTTTGTTTTAAGAGCAATGAGGAGTTACTGACATTTACTGAAGGTTTCTAAGCCATCATCCTATCATACAGACTGGAAAAGGTTGAAAGATGATGCAGGGAGGCTGTTGTGATTCAGGTGAGGAACAGTGTCTCCTTCACCAAAGTGAAAGGAGCAGATACAAAAGTGGGTGGGCTTGAGGACATTCTGGAGGCAAACTTGTCAGGAACTCGCAAAAGACTGGCCATGGGGACTGACAGAGAAGTGCTGGGGGTGCCTCTGAGCTTTCTGGCTCAGGCAGATCTAAGGATGGATGACAGACCCTTGGCTTCACTGAGGTGGAGAGCCACAAAGAAGACAAGGACAGGGAAGCTGCTGGATGTAAAGATACAGCACTCCTTTCTGAAATTCAGGAGGTTTCTGGGACTTCTCTCCTTTTTAGAGTCCAATTATTCTACATCTAACCAATTATTTATAACATCGAGCCACAGAGTCATAAGCTTCAAATGAGAAGGGATCTCAAAAATTATTTAGCTTAGCCCCATCCCCTTTGCCCCACACCCCTGACGATGGGCTGATGTTCGCTGCTGGGTACCTTCAAGGATGACTTTTTAATCTCACTAGGCCTGGTGCAATTTCAAAGAGCTATATATAGGAAAACATCAGTTGCCTCCCTTGGGAAATAGTCCCTCACGTCTTCTCCAGCCATAATTATTGCCTGCCATTTATTTTAGTACTATAAATTATGTATCAGACGACACAACATCTGATCTAGGTCTTTCTGTTCCCCAAATCTCAACTACGGGGCAAAAAGAGAAAAAAAAATCACCAAATGAAAATGGGTCTGTCATCTTATATGATCAGCTCGTCAAGTTTAAGAGTTGCAATACTATCTCAAAGAGTAGAGAACTTTAATTTATTGGCTGATACACCATGAATATATTTTGCAGCTGGTATTGATTTGGATGCCATAATGGAGAACTAAAATAATAGTGGATTAAACACATTTGGAGCCTATTTTATGTCATATAAAAAATATGTAGGGATGAGCAATCTAGGGCTGGTATGGTGGCTAAAGGAGGTGGGGTGGGCAAAAAAAAGTCCTCCCAGATGAATCAGGTATCTTTTCAAAACTTTCTGAAACCCTCCAGTAATGAATACCTCTATTTTATTGGCTACCCTTAGGTACAAAGGAGGTATGTCTGTGAGCATGCATACACATACACTCTCTCTCTCCTCTAACCCCCCTCCTTCTCTCTATATAAATGCACATTATACACGTTACCTCCCAAGATAAAAATTTGGCTCGAGACACAAGGAAGAAGGACAATGCATATTGGCAGCCACCCAGCAGTCTCTAAGATACAGCTGTACGCAGAAATCTGCCCCAGATAGAAAGTCAATGTCCTCAAATGGTTTATCATTCTAAAGAATGTGAAACAATATAAAGTGAAACTCAAAATCACATGGGCAACTAGGTCTAGATTATTCCCAAGAAGCTGTTTATTTTGCTAGAAGGGATTTAAGTATAAAGGGCTTGGTTTGCATGTTTTAATAAATTATGTAATGATCCTCTGCTTTTCCTTCTGGTGTAGCCACAAATCTGGTCTTGAAGACAGATGGTAAACTGTGAAGTCATCAAAACTTTAAGTTCTTCTGTCTCAAGTATCTTCCTTAAATGTTAGTTTTACTTTGGGTATGTGCAGTATGCACAGAAAGCCAGGTAAGGAAGTGTACCATTTCTCACATCTTTATAGTTTCAAGATCTGAAACCCATTGTAGCTGTTTGTAGAGACCATATAGGAGGAAGCCAGGTACCAATGGATAAACTTTTCTTTCTTGTCTTCTTGCCCTGAAAATATAAATGACTTAAAGATAGGAAACAGATCTTATTTGAAATTTCAGTCCTCCAGTTCAGCACACTGGAGACAGTTGAATGAAAGAAACACTCTATTAAATATGAATATACATTTATTTCAATGGCAACCTGGTATGTGCAGGGTGGTGGTGGCAGGAGCCAGCAGGAACCCATGTATGGTTGAAGCCAAACAAACTTGAGGCTGAATCCTCACTTGGCCACACACATTCTGAATGACTTCAGCCAAATTAACCTCTGAACCTTAATTTTTTCATTTTGAAGTGAAGGTTATAATTCTACTACTAGTGCAGGAATACCATTAGGAGTGGACAGGATGTGTGTGAAACCATATAATGGTTCTGCCTTTTGGAACATCCAAGTTCTTTAAAGTCAGAGGCCTGGAAGAGGACTTCTAAAGGAGCAGTTCTCAAATGGTGTTGAGGGGGAAGCTTGGTGGTGCCTTGGCTGGTGGGGTAGAGATAGAATTGCAATGCAGGAAGGAAGCCAAAAGAGTTGACTTCCTTCCACTCTCCACCAATGCCATGCCTCTTTCCTTACTTTCATGTCTTATTGCTTAGTCTACTTTGAAGACAGGATTCCTGCTATTCTAAAATCTTTTGTTTATCCTATTTGTTGGAGGGAACCTGATGTTTACTAGGAGTTTTCCTACCAATTTTGTCAATAGATTCATTTTGTTGTCATTTAATGGTTGTTTAATATTTTAAGAGGTTCATAATTTGAATCCTGTTTGTGTGCATGAAAAAGTAAAGTTTATTAGCTAAGCTTAGTTTATTAATTAAAGGCTGATTTTCTCAGAACTTTTCACATTCAAATTACCTGGAACCAAAGTCTTTTTTTGCAAGATGTCAAGTGAGCATTTGTTTCTCGCTTCTATAAAATTAGGATGAACTTTCTATAAGGGAAGACTTGAGTGTGGTTATCCATAGGGAGACACAGCAGCAACAAGTGCAAGATGCTTTCTCTTCCTTATAAGAATGTTCTAAACACATGGCAAAAGGGTGATTCCTAATGACTGGTGGTTCGTTCATGAAAGGCACACTGGAGTAGGAGTGGGTAGCCTAAAAGTTAGTGGACATTCCTTTACCCTGGGTTCAGTTTTGCTCTCAGTTTTTGACATGATCATTATTGTTGGGGGTGGCAGGGCACTCTCACTTCACCCACCTGCAGCTGCTGTCCTATGTTGGGCAGAGCTCTGCAGCAACCCCAGAGCAAGTGAGCCTGTTACCTGTGACCACAGCATGCAGACCCATCTGTTTTACAGAAGTAACACAACTACTACTCAGTGCTTGGTGACTGTTGTTTCTCCATTCACAGCATTTCATAGTCTTCAGCCCCTCCCATATTGATAAACAGTGAAATGCCTGAAATGTCCAGGAATTTCATCTCATGTTGTTGCAGATGAAGTGACAAATGGACAGCAACATTCAGTGAGCTCCTCCAGACCCTAGTGTCTATTTTGGGGGGTCTACAGACAAAGAAGAGGTAACCACAAAAGCCAGAATCCCAGTTCCATTGCTTCTGGGTAATACTGACATAAAATGGCTTGTTGATCACAGCAGACATGCACATTTTGAAAAAGCCAGATAGGCAATTCTGACAAGCACCACAAAGTCACTAATTAAATATTCAAAAGAAACAATTGTCTGTCAATTAAATATCTCCATCACTATTCCCTTTGAAACAAATTGAATCGCTAAAATGACACGCAATTTTACAACTCATGGTGTCAGTGTAATTAAACCACTAGAAGAAATTAAATATTAACTACCACCTAATAAGGAATTCTCTCAGTATTTGCTCAATCATTATTCATAATATTTCTCTTCCTTCTCAGAGGTCAATGACCTCAGCAAGCTATGTTTTTTAATAAGAACTGCCGTTATCTGATCTTGGGAGCCAAACGAACCAGGAAAGGATACAAATCCCCACATTCACATTCACTGTAACTCACGGGAATAAAAATTTTACAGCTGGGAGGAAACTCAAAAATCATTTCATGGTGACAGACTTTCAAGAGTGGTGAGGAATTCGTTCTGAGGCCATGGCAGTTGGATTGGTCTGTACAAAGTTGTACCACACTGGATATAAAATCTGAGGTCAGTCTTTTGATGACTGTTTGGGTGCTATTTTAATACAATGTGTGGTTCCCTGGCTTCAAAGAGCAATAACATTGTTATTAGCATTGCTACCATTTGGAATACAAATCTTGTTTTTCCTCTTCTTTATTACTTTTAACTCTTTGCCTCTGAAACCAGCAACATTAATTGAGGTAAAGTGGCCTTAAAAGACCATCAAATCCAGGGGTAGCTTTGAAATGTGACAGATGTGGCTTAGAATCCCTTATTAACAGTAGGACCAAAGGGAAATGATGTAATACTCTGAGATCAGCATCCTTTGCTATGAGAAGGGGAGCAACAATACTCATGTTAAAGTGATTTATTTAGGGATTTATTCAGTAAGCCTCTGCTGCGAGCTCCCCTTGGGATGTGCCAATATCTAGTCCAGGGATATACACAAGGTCAGAGCCTGTCCTCAGAGAGCACACATTTTAGTAGTGGAAACAAATAAAGACACCATAGTTCCAATTTTACCTGACAACCCCAGTCCTCTTGTGGGTCTTAATTAGGAATAATTTCCTTATCTCAGCCCAAGTCAGATTTCTCCTTTGAAACAGAAACCAGAGCCAGGAGAGGGTGAGATAAGCAAGATGTGCAGGATAGACTATGTCACAGGATTGGCATCCAATAGCAAGAGCCTTTTTACACTTTGTACCCTGGATGCCTTCCTAGCCTAAACCTAGTCATAGCCTGGCACCAGATCAGGTCATCTGGCCTAAAAGTACTTAACTCAGTTTGACATAGTCACATACTGAGGTCCCTATTTGATCAATGGCTGACTCTCATTCTAGATTAGAATCCATTTAAGAGCAGGATCTTGCATTCTTGTCCTCACCACCCTATCCTACTGCTTACACCCTGCACACAATGGTACTCCATATGTATTTGTCATATGAAGGACTAAATAGAAGTATGAACTAATAAATGATGGAGGGATGTAGAGAGAATGAGGAAAGTCCAGAGTCAGGGACCTAAGCCCCCATTGGAGTGTCAGGGCAACCAAAGCCTTTCTCCCCAAACTAGATCTACAGGCTGGCAGCATGTAGCACCTGGGCACTTGCTAGAAATGCCAAATCTTGGTATCCCTTTCCTAAATCCAAAGGCTGAGCCAAGACCTCCAAGTGATTTCTCTGCATATTAAAATTCGCAAGCATTGGTCTACTGTTGTTTAGAAAAGTAAAGCCAGAAAAAGGACCCCTCAGGGCAGAGGAGTCCACAGAAATGGTGGTCAATTTAAAAAACTAAGCTACAATAAAAAATAAAATGTATTGTGCAAAATCTATGAACTAGCCCAGATCTAAATATTCTAAATATTCCATGTATATTTCATCTCTGTGACAATTTTCTGAACTAGTGTTATTATTCCCATTTACAGTTGAAGAAAGTGAGGTACAGAAAGATTAAGACCCTTATTGGTGTCATAAATTTACCAGTGGCAATCAATCCCAGGCAATCTGAATCCTCATCCCGCATTGGGTTCACACTCCAGTGCTTCCTGTAATATGTGTGGGTCTGGCTCATGGCACCTCTCAATGCATGTCCTTCCTCACTGAAAGAGTCTTGCTCGAAGGACCATTTATTTTTTTGTCAAATTCCATAGCGTCTGCCTAGCCCCCCTCTCTTAAATGCCCCCTCAGAGTTCATTCAGATTCTTACAATCAAATGAGCAAACATAATTCTCTGATGGAACAAATGCCATTTGTTCTGAAGCTGGCATGTGTCTTGGAGGAGGGGCTGAGGGGAGGGTTCCCGGAGCTGGTGACCTGCAGGTGAGTACTGGCAGACAAGAGACAAGATGACAGAAGAGTTGCCCCAAGAAGGGAGGAGCCCACAGCACAAGGTGTCAGGAAATTGGGGACACAGGAGGAGCCCAGCACAAAGTGTCAGGAAACTGGGGACACAGGAGGAGCCCAGCACAAGGTGTCAGGAAACTGGGGACACAGGAGGAGCCCAGCACAAGGTGTTAGGAAACTGGGGATGGATTCAACTGTGGAATTTACCCCCAGGCACGAGTGGTGACAATCCTTGAATTTAGGAGCAGCCTACTCCCTGGTGGGTAAGGGGTGGCTTGGAGGAGCACAGGGAATGACAGAGTTCAGTGATCATGAGGCCTACACTGGAACAGTAAGGAGGAGGATGGATAGCTATGGGCAGATCCCAGTAACAGAAGACAACACCATCAGGAATTCACACAGATGATGGGTGGGAAGCTGATGATTTTTGGTTTGTTGAGACTGAGCTGTCCTTGACTGAAGGTGCCCAGCAGGTCACTCGGGGGCCTGGTCTTAAACTTGGCCAAGAAAACTGGGCTAGAGACAGAGATTTAGAGGAGTAAGCAGCACCTAGATCCATGGTCAGTAGTGGCAGAAGGGAGGGATTGTCCAGGGGGATGTGTGCAAGGAGATATGTGGAACAGATATTAAAGGAATCCCAACACTGAAGAGGAGAACTGAAAAATCTGGGAAGAAAGAGAATGTAAGCAGCACTAGACTATATCATGGAGACACAACCATGCCTCAGTACAACCCCGGCCTTTGTGAAGCTCACAGCCCAGCCGGCCAGAGATGTGGAGACCAGCAGCAGATGAACAGAGAAAGGCTGATGTGGTCAGCAGAGGAGGAGTAGCTAACTTGGTCTGGGGTCCTGGGAACCCTTGACGATCCTGTATTTCTCTCCACTACTCACAGAACTTTTTTAGGCATCGAGATACTCGTGGCAGAAGAAGCCAAGGCTATTTGGCCAAAGTCGCTGGGGGAAAAAAAAAAAAGTGGCAAAAATAGGATGAGGATTTGTTTTAAGGAAATTTTCTTAACACGGTTTCAAAAATATCTCTGTCCATTGGCAGAGCTCAGAGTTGGTCTCCGGCTGAAATGGCGTGGGCGGGGCCCCAAGGACTGCTTATGATGCCATTATTCACTTGGTAAAAGGGAAGAGCTGCAGCTGTCTCTTAAATAGAGAAGAAAGCCTGGGTGGCTCAGTTGGTTGAGCGTCTGCTTTGGCTCAGGTTGTCATCCTAAGGTCATGGGATCGAGTCCTGCAACAGGCTCCCTGCTCCATGGGAAGCCTGCCTCTCCCTCTACCTCCCCCTCTGTGTCTCTCATGAATAAATAAATAAAATCTTTACAAAAGAGAAGGAGTGAGAAGGAGGGGACTCTGTTCATTGGAAACTGACTGTAGGGGCCATGAACCCATGTGCACATGTACTACCCACCACCAACAGGTGAGGAAAGCTCACCCAAGTAACAAGGGAAGTTTGACTTTGAACTTAAAAGAAAACAAGCTTGCTGTTCTTGATTTTGACTTTGTTTCTTGAACTAATTGAGAGCAGAAAGAGGAACTAAGTGGGATACTTCCAAAAATGGAAGGCTTAACTCATAACCTTTTTGGGGGGACTTCATGAGGACCATTTTAGTTAATTGCATGGGGTTCTAATATCTAAAATCAGGCTTGATTTTTCTGTGATGCAGTCTACAGATGAACTGATCCAGTTAGGGTACAAACTGGCCTTTCTGTGATAGGTTTTAAACTGAAGGGAATGAACGGTAGTCTAGGCAATGATATATTTACCATGCTCCTCAAAATCAACCAGTTTTGTGTGATGCTGTCCCCTTAGAAGTCAGTCGGACCAGCCCCTCTGCTCTGGTGTGGGGTGCCAGAAATGAGGTCTGAAGGTGGGAGAGCCTCTTGCTCACAGCTGTACCTGTATGAAACTAGAAGGGAAACACTGACTGAAGACCAGAGGTTAGGCCAAAGGGGCCATTTGGGGTGTGCCACAAAGAATACTTGAGCAGGATGCTGGTGTTGGGGTTCACAGCCAAGGTACTGAAGAACCAAGGAGGAAGCGAATGAAGGGAACCCCGTGTCAGGATTCTATTTTGTGTGGATGGGCCTGATCCATTTAAAATGTTCACAAATGAACACACACTTAATGGATAGTCTAGGTGCCTAACTATTCCCAGCCCCTTTCTCCTTCTTCTTTCTTAAGGAGCTTCCAGCCCAAAGCACTTTAGAAGGGGGTAACTCTGGATGTGTTCTCTGGTTTCCTGATGACCTCCTCTTTTGATATCTCTCTTCTTTCTTAGAGAAACAAATTTCTCTTCCCTCACTGATTACTCATTCCTTATTGAATACTGTGTGATTTGGAGGGGGTGGGGGGAGGTCAGCGGAAAGGAGGTGGTCATGTACTCTGTTCATTCCATTCACTTAAAAGTACCATGCTTGGTGATGTGATGAGCACTTGGTGATATAATATATGTTGATAAATTGAATTTAAATACAAATAAACAAACAAACCATATTCAGGACTGTTTCACAGGCCAGGGTCTATGCTACATGCTAGGAACACAGAGATGTATAAGACACAGCCCTTGATCTCAAGGGACTCACAGGGAATGCTATGACATTGCTGTAATAGGGGACTAATGCCAGATGTGTGATGTACCAAGGAGAGGGAACGAATTGAGCTTTACCTAAGCATCTTGTCTGCCTACCTTGCATGTAGAGATGGGTTTCCTGGAGCTCCAAGGTTTTAGCTAGGGTCACTGTGAACACAGACCAACTGGGCATGCCCAGAGCTGCAGACCCGCCTGACCCTCCTCAGCCTGAGGCAGTCACTCCCACCTGCCACATCTTCCAGTCCAGACTGGGGATGCATTCAGTTTGTGGTAAGGAACTCCTTAAATAACTGATCTGCTGGCCCTTTCCTGGGTCGCCATACACTCTCTTCACTAAGAAGGTTCATACCCATCCATAATGTCTTCTAGAATCTGATCTTCCCTTTCACACAACTCCTAAAAGAAGCCCAACACAGCTTTGATTTTTCATGCTTTAGAGGTCTGTAGTAAAAAAAAAACAAAAAACAAGCCTGAAACTTGCATCTGTATAAAATATTTACTGAATGCTGTGATCCAGATGTGCCTTTTTAATAAAAGATTTATTTATTTGAGACAGAGAGAGAGCAGAGGAGGGGCAGAGGGAGAATCCTTCAAGCAGACTCCCCAATGAGTGCAGAGCCTGACAAAGGACTCGATCTCACAACCCATGAAATCATGACCTGAGCCAAAACCAAGAGTTGGATACTTAATCAGCTGAGCCACCCAGGCACCACTCCAGTCATGTTCTAAGAACCAGATACAAACTTCCCTACCTCTGCACTAGAATCACAAACTTCCTCCCAAATTCCATTCAAGTATCAGCTTCAATACAGCAATAACCTTGACTGTCCAGTACATAGCTGTGTCCCAGAACCTAGAACCCAATAGGTAGGCAACAAATACTTGTCGAACAACTTACCTATTCAGTCTTCATTCTCCCCTTCTTCCTATGCAATCCTGACTTTCTGAGATGCAGTAAAAGCTCATCTATTTTTGTCATCCTCCCTTAACCATGGAGTGGCTATGTGTCCAGTATTCTGGTCCCCACAATGTAAGCAGATGTCATTGGGCAGAGATCCCAGAAGAGCTCCTAGAAGGGCAACTCATTCAGTTGACAAATATCCATTGGCCATCTTAGCCTTTTGCTTCTTGTCCTTTGCCTTCTCATTTTTACTGCCTATAAAGAGGTCATGATGGCTTGGAGATGAAAGCCAATGGCTTTCAACTGACCTTCAGGAAAAGTCTTCCTGGTACGGAATCTACTTTAGGCCATCCCTTATGGATTGCTGTACAACTTTCCCCTGAAGAATCCCCATGACATGGAGCTCATCACTTCAAAAAGCAGCCTCCTAGGCAGGTCTGTTTGTTTTAAAAAATCTTGGCTTTAGATGAACCCAAGTCTCTCACACTATTGTGACCATCAATTGATCTTTATTCTGTCCCAGAGGAGACACATAAAATAACCAGTCTGTCTTCACTGTGGTAGTACCCCAAATATTTGAGAACACTTAGCATATATTTTCTACATCCCCATATCCCTAGGCTTCTGAGGCTTCTTCCTTTTTTCTTGGTCTTGTTCTGTTAACATTTTTTATGCTACATTTCATCTTTCCATGTTCTAAGCTAAAGAAATATATATATATATATTTTTTTTTTGATTATGCACTTCCTAATCCTCAGTCATCTCTGTTTTATAAGCAATCGTGTGTATCCAGCATGTAATTCCAGAAAGAAAAAAAAAAAAGAAGATTCTGAAATGGTTTCCTCCAGCCAACTGGAAAGCTAGCTGACACAGAACAAGATGTGTAGTTTATATGAGAAAGTGGATATAGTTTTTGTTTCATATTTTATACCTGTGTGCACTCTACATAGAAAGGGCAGCTTTTAAAATTTCCTCATTAAAAAACCCATTGATGTGATTTAATTTCACATCTAGCTCATGTCCCTCACCATGTAGAATTTTATCATTTCCTGATTTAGAAGAATTTTGTGCTTCAAAGACATTTTGACATATAAGGCAGGAAGTGGCTCAGCATGAAGAGACACCCCCAGGAGCTAAGGAATGTGTAAGATATCACACGTATGAAAATACAGGATCTAGAGAAATGAAATTCTAATATCAGATCACAGATATCCAAGAAACAAGGAATGGCAGGCTTATCTGACAACACTGAGTTATAACCCCAGTCCCTTGGTCAAGGTGGTGGTCACACAGTTGCATTTACGGGTGGCATGGCTCTTCTTCCTACCAGGCTGTGGTTTGGCCTCCCTTGGAATGTCTGGCACCTCAGGGGTTAATTAATCTACCTTGTTCTTTCCCTACCCTGCAGGGCTGAGAGAGAAATCTTGCGGTGAGAAGAGCTGGTTTCTGAGTGCTGCGTAACTGACCTGACTCCTTAAAATAGTCCTTCATAAACAAAACGCACATGATATCATTTGAGTGTGTAAATCCAATTCCATTTCCTGGGAAAGCACAGGGCAGATGGTGCTGCTCTGCTGTGGCTGGCTGGGTGAGGTGGCGTTCCTGCACCCAGACCCCAAGAAATGCCAGTGAAGAAATTTCTTCCAGGAGCCATCCTCTTGCTAACTAAGGTTTGAACCTATATAACATAGAAATCTGCCAAACTCCGGTTTCTGTTACCTTGATTTCCAGCAGACAGAAAACAAAGAACATGCTTCAAAAGCAATACATCGAGTGAACTGAAATCCTGTTCAACTGAAGATTCAGGACCTGCTAGCGTTCTCGAAGGATTAATGTTGTGCCCATTTGTGGGTAAGAGAAAAGGTTTGAGAGGAATGTGGCAAGTGTCTCCTGTGTTCTGAAAATAAACCCATGTAGGATCAACTAAAAGAGATACACTTGTGAAATGAATAAATTAGCATCCCAAGAAATATTTAGACAACAGTGAAATGTCACGGCAGTATGATTGTGGTAGTATCCTTTGATGACACGTTACCAGCAACACGAACTGTGGGATAAGCTCTTTTCTTTTTATGTTTCCTTTTTTTTTTTAAACTTATTTCACTTATTCTTGATGAGCCCTTACAGTGCCATCAATCATTAAGGTGTAAATATGACTAATGCATTTGTCCTACTTAGCATGACATTGCAGCAGCTGCTCCAGAAGGAAAAGTCCTCCCGGCCTTCCCGGTTTTGATCTAATTATGCTCTGACCCACTGATACTGGTCAGGTGACATTACCGGATATGAAGGAAAACAAATTCATAATTCAATCTTGCAAAGCACACAACTTACAATCACTTTACAACTCTCTCTAAATACACAGGCACCAAGCCCATTTGCAACTCTAGAGGGGGGGAGAGGGGGGAGGGGATTGGGGGGTGGAGATGGGGGGGTGGTAACAGGCCAGGGCTGAAGTGATTTAAGTGGTCATTCCAGTAGTCATTAAAAATATCTTTGGCAAAGCCTACATCTCCATCGCAAAACGGGGGGGGGGGGGGGGGGGGGGGCGGGGAAGGAAGGAAAGAAGAGAGGGAGAGAGGATTAGAACCAAAAGGATGGTCTCTGGGCATTTTTCACAAGAAAGAAAAAGTAATATTTCCATTTCCTGGCATTCAGAAGAACCTCTTGGGAATGGTGACAGTCAAATCTGGTTTTGAAAGACATTTTCTCAGACATGCTGGGACACTGCAATTATTTTTTTAAGCCTAAATGACTTTGCTAAAGGAAAATGTACAGAAACGGAGGTATTTGGAGTTTAAAAAACTGCACACCATAACTAGCAAGGTGCATTAAATAAAGGCCTAGTTGCGCTCATTTAATGGATGTTTTGTGTTTCCAAGTGAGCACTTACCTTGATACTAACCACCAAATTGGGATGATTTAAATTATGTTAAAAAAATAAATAAAAATAATAAATAAATAAATTACATGCCATTTGCTGTACATTAAGTAGTCCTACAATTCCTTTGATTTGAGTTAGCAGATTTAGACAAAGAACACAGAATATACACTTAGGTTTAAATTTTACAAGTTGGGGGAGAGAGATTGGTAATCCCAGTATGCTGACTTTATGTCTACTGCAGAAGTCAATCCTTCATTTAAACCATCAAAAAACGTATTCTATATATTTTTTTAAAGATTTATTTATTTTGAGAGAGTTCCTGAGCTTGCAAGTGCACAGAGGGAGGGGCAGAGGGAGAAGGTGAGAGAGAAAGAATCTCAAGAAGACTCCCCGCTGAGTGGAGAACAACCCCCTGAGTCTCCCCTCACCCCACACTGCCCCAATCTGGGCTTGATCTCACAATTTTGAGACCATGACCTGACCGGAATCAAGACTCAGGCCTCCTACCAACTGAGCTATCAAGGCGCACCTAAATCAGCAGAAATGCATTTTAAAGCACACACAAAGGCTGCTTCTCACCTGACCCTGCTCATATCATTAACCACCATCTTACCCAGTACAAACAATGCATTTTCTCCCAAAGGATTTTTTAAAGGTCAAACATAAGCTAAAAGTCCCTCGCTATTAGTTAAATTTAATGACCACAATTTAGTTAGTATTTTTCTGGCTCTCACCTCTACTGTTTGATGAGATTTGTGTAAGACAGTAAAGAAAATGCTGCATGGAAATTCTGATCTGTCGGCATGCATGACCTTGAGCACTAACTAACCTGGATTTGCATACCTGGCTGTTTTGGCTCCTAGAGTTATCTCAGAGAAATCACCTTTACTCTGACACTTCTGCTTATCTGCCTCACCAAGAGGTACAGAAGACTAATTAGCCACAAGCTTTAACATTTCAGAATCCCCAAGAGGAAACATACTGCAGTGATCTTTGTGGTTAAATATTGCTGCCTCTCAGTTTTCCAATAACTAAATGATCTTCACCATTTTGTCACTAATGAGCTGAAGAACTAGAACAAGAGGAGTTCCAGATGTTAGGTAGCTTGCATTACCGTCACCAGCAATTAAGAGAGAGTAAAATACGAATTACAGCAACAGTCCTTAGAACTTACCTGAGTCATGAAGGAACCTAGTAAGTATGACCTTATTATTAATGGTTTACTTGTACATATTACGTAATTTTGTAATAAATGTTTAGATGGGTAAAGTGAACTGGCAGGATAAATAATTTAAGATGTGGAGGAAAAAAAAATCTGTGTTGTCTTTGGACAAAGGCACTAACTACTCTACTACCTGAATGATGTACATGAAGCAGGTTTAACTTGAGGTGAATGAGGAGGCATCCAGAGGAAGGAGGAGCTGCAGCCCTCCCATTACCTATAAATGAACTTTGCCAGAGTAGACAGAAAAGCAACCCTTTGACTGAGCTTTGAACCTTCTGGAAGGTTCCTTCATATCTCCAATGCCACTTGGGACCTGGAACATACACAGATGCTCATATATATCTGCCATGGGCAATACCTCTGAGTCTGGGTGGGAAGTTTATGATTTAAGTCTAACAGTTCACTGAGTGAAGAAAATATAAACTACCTCTGCTGACAGCAAAGAACCTCCCGGGTGGCCTTATTCCTGTTCTACCTGTGTCCACAGTGTAAAGGACATGATGCTCTAAATGAACAGAAGACCCTGTCTCGTCATATAGGGTATCTGCAGATATTTGCAGCTTGGCTGTTACCCTGCCAAACTACAGATATAATTTCTGTCTGTAGGAAAAGAACAAAAACAGATTCTCGTAGCTTGGGTTAAGGGAAGGCAATCATTGACTCATGTTACTTTTGAAAAATGGCATTTTCAGTAAGTGAAACAGTTGCTGAGGTGTGTTGACTTTACACTCTCGTGTAGCTTCTTGGTTCTTGAAAATGCTACGTTAAATGTGAGCCATCCTCTAATGAGACTCAGGATAAATGTGGAGAAAGATGATATTCCAGGGTCAAAGGTCTTCGGTTGACAAGTTTGTATCCAGCTGAGCAAGATGATGAGCTCCCTGCAAAGAGCCTATGCCTAGAAATTCAGACATTTTTCTCTCATGATTTCCTTTTGGCTTTTTTCATTAAACGTTTATTCATGTGCTACACCAGGTATTGCCCTCTGGAGTAGTGAAACGGGTACTCCTTAGGCTTGAGTTGACACAAATGTAGTTTGGAAGGAAACCCCCAAAAGATGTCTTAAGAATGAATGACTTTGGAGCTAGGATTTGAATTGTGTTCTTGCCACTTGTTAGGTTCACCATCTTTGGGATGGCTCGCTAAACTTCCCAGAAATTTGTTTTTCTTCTATGGAACGAGAGTGAAGGATGTCATCTGTTTGTCATCATTAGATGTGATGATGTATGTAAAGGCCCTTAGTTACATGTAAAGCATTGTACAAATGTGAAGGATTATCACTGTGCTTTGATTTTCTCCAAAGGGGTTTATGTATGAAAGACTTCCTTACACACTAACAACTTATGTGTGATTGTGCAAGTAGGAAGCTTTAACCAGCAGAATGTGAGGGGGCTTGGATATTTTATAATATTGCCTTTGCAATGAACAGTCTTATTCATTCAGTGTCTGTGTGCTGAGTGCCTGCTGGGTGCCTGGCATTTTTCTAGGTGCTGAGGATAAACTGGTAAACGCATAGATGCCCACGCCTTTAGGTGGTGTTTACATTCCTGTTGGGTGGGGGGTGAGGGAAAAACAGAGTAAATACAAACAAATACGATAATTTCAGATAGTGAACGTGCTCAGGAGGAAACAGAACAAACCATGCACCAGGGAGTAGCATGTGAACTGAGTTCAGAATACTAAGAACGTCTCAGTCACGTGAAGACCTGGGAAAAATTATTCTAGGCGGCAGGCACAAAGCCTAAGAAGTGGAGAAGGAGCTCAGGATCTCTGCGAGCAGAAAAAGGTACTGTGATTTGGAGCCTGGGGAGGAGAGGAAAAGGAAACATAATTAGAGACAGAAGGAACAACCAGGTGACCATGGCAAGGAGTTAGGACGTTATTCTAATTGCTCCAAGAGGTCATTGGCAGGGCTTGCTTCGCATGTTCCCAAACAGGGAAAACTAAACAGTACCTGTTCAAAAATCAGAAATGTTTTAAAAAGCGATTAATTCTCCACCTCACCCCACCTGCAAGAGCTAGGAAAGCCACTTAGACCTCTAGAGGGCGCCAAAGGAAAACATTTTGTAGCCAAAGCCACAAAGGTCTTTTCAGCACCCGAAGTCGGAGGAGAGCGCTCTGGCTGTTTCCCAGGAGTCTGGTAAGAGCTGACTCCCCTGGAAAACTAGTTTATCTACAATTCCTACCCAAACAGAAAGTCTAAATGAGCTTGGTTTGGATGTACCTGGAGCTTGGTTTTCAAGTGGGGGACTGTTTATCATGAGAGGGGAGCGGGAAGACATTTTGGGGTTATTTTTAATCTTCTCCCATCTGGTAGTATTTGAGTAGAGCATAAAACAAATATGAAGCCAAAATTTACTTTCTGGATTCATTTGGCAAGCAAAGTGTCTCTATACTTAGAACTTTGAAAATATTCATCATTTGCCACTTGGGATGTTGTTATTCTAAATACTATTCCAAACTTACTTGATGAAGTCTCTCAGCAATGTGTACTAAAGGAGGGCTACTGCATGGAAAGCAGTGGGATTTTCAACCAATCAATGGGATTTTCTGCAAAACGGCAGATACCTATGGTATCTCGTGAAAACAACTCCTAGCGGAAAAAAAGATATGGGAAAAAGAGGAGGAGAAGGACAAAAAGGGGGATGAGAAGGGGAAGAGGATCAAGAGAGGGAAGAAGAGTCTGATGATATGGAGGTACATAATAAAAAAAATGCAAAAAAGCAGGGCAACTTGGAAGGAATTGAGACTTTTAGAGGCCAGTGGGGTTCAGATCCAAGTGTACGGACCGGAAGACACAGGTCACAAAAATACTTTGCAGAATCCCTAATTGAGATTTTTATCAGATGTGGGGCTTAAAAAAAAAAAAACACCTTTATTTATTTTAAAGACACAGAGAGAGGCAGAGACCTAGGCAGAGAGAGAAACAGGCTCACTGTGGGGGAGCCTGATGCGGCACTTGATTCTAGGACCCCAGGATCACGACCTGAGCCAAAGGGAGACTCAACCTCTGAGCCACTCAGGTGTCCCCATCAGAGGTGCGTATGAAAGGTTAACCATGATTTCAAGAAAATATTCATGGCTGTCTTTAATAAGAAGTTTAGCTGACCAGCCCTTACAAACAGAGCCTCTCACCTCCCACTGCATGCCTAATGATCACAGCCAAGCACTTTATAATACTCTGTTTTACCCAAGAAGACTTCAAAAAGCATTTTAAAAGCAGCCAAACAGGTGAGGAACCTGAGCAAAGGTATACAGAGCCATCAGAGAAGACAGAGAATCCCAAATCCACTAGAAGCCCAGAAGGTCAATGATGGGCAAAGCGCTCTATAGGTGCCAGCATTCCAGAAAGCACGAGCAGCTTTCCGAGGTGTTGTACCTGGTTATTCAATGATATATTCAAACCCAAACACAAGGAAGAGGAGTTTTTAAGTGGCCCAGAAGCTGAGTCTGGAGCAGAAACATACAAAGCAGGCCCTTGTCCAAGCACCTGTGTCAGTCTCCTATGTGGAAACATTTCAGCTGACATGCTTCCCTCATTTTTATGGAGAAACCCCTCAAATTCAGTCTTCTGCTACCTACCAAGGATTTGGCAAACAAAGTGCCAGACCATTAATTATCTATTGATTTTAATGGATTTCAACACTAAAGTCACTATCTACGTATTCCTTCACAGACAATGGGAACTCTGTTCCCAGTAACACATCCATATTTAAAGGGAAAGACAGGAAGAAAGGAAGAAAAGAGATGGAGGGTCAGGTTCCACCTAAATATTTCAGACCATCTACATCAAAATGCCCTTTATCAATTAAGCAAAACTTGCATTTTTGACCAAGACACTTCCCTGCCCACCCGACCAGCCCCAGATGAGGCTGATGGATGCAAAGCACTGGGTTTGGATCCCCCCAAAATAAGACAAGATATCCTCTTAGATCACCAACGCAGTAAAGAATTCCTAAGTGAAATACGTATCATGGAATTGTCGGAAAAACTGGATGATATAACATATGCAGGGGCCCCACCAGCAATTATCATTCAACACATGCTATTATTTCCTCCTAGAATTGAGGGTGTGTGGCACAGAATCCCAACTCTGAATCCCAAAGTCCCTTAAAACAGCCTGCTGCGACTCTTGTGAGTAAAAGCTGTTAAGGAATGGGTCACCTTCTAAATCGGGGTGCATCTCCTCCCCTCTGTCTCCTGCTCCTGAGACTACAGATCCTGGGGGAAGTGTGCAGAACAGAAAGAAGGCTGGTTCTTAGTTGGCTGGCGACAGAGAAGAATTACTCACAGAAGCAGAAGAGAAGGGCAGGGCTGGAAGAAACTTTAGAGGTCATTTACTTCCAACTCCTCTAAGATGGGTGAAACACCATCCCCCCAACACCCAGGACCTCCCAAGTGCAGGGCACTGCGCCAGGCTGGGGGAGGGGCCTCCAAGTGAGCCAGGCAAGCGGGCCTCTCCAAAAGCTATTTCTAAATAACCCAGGGGAGTCAAGGGGAGGGAAGAGCTAGGCAGGCAGTAGTTACCTGGTTGATGGAAATGACCGCCAGCCGGGGGATGACCACCTGCAGGACCACCTGCAGCAGCGAGGTGCCCAGGCCGGCCAGGATGGCCCAGGTGAGCGGCAGTGGCAGCATGCTGTAGGTGGCGAACAGCGTGAAGAGGACGTAGCCGATGCCATCACCCAGAAGCCCATAGCCGAGGCCTGCTGCCAAGATCTGGGTGGTCATGGCCACCCAAGTGACCACACCGCTGTACTGCAGGTACGTGTGCGAGGTGGTGTCCTTCCTGACCACCACCAGGGCGCAGATCACCACCTCGATGCCCGTGAAGAAGCCCAGGAGGATGCCCTTGAGCGGGTCCATGGGGGCCGAGGCCAGGCTCAAGTGGAGGACCAAGAGGGTGAGTTTGGTCAGCACGTCCAGCACGTTCATCACCACTTCGGATTTGCGCCTCTGGCCCAGGAAATAGCGCTGGTAGAGGCGCTCCAGATCCCGGGACTTGAAAGAGTTGCGCAGAGTGGGGAAAATGACCCCTCGGTAGCTGTAGCCCCCGCTGAGGAAGAAATCCGAGTTGCTCGGGGCGCAGTCGAGGTGCAGGAAGCCCAGGTCGCCCCCGCCGCCGCTGCCGCCGCCGCTGCCGCCGCCGCTGCCGCTGCGCTCCGGGAAGACTTTGGTGCCCCCGGTGCCGTGCGCCCTCTCCGCGGGGCCCAGCGAGTAGAGGGGCAGCGCCGCGTCTCCGCACAGCTGCGCCGCGGGGTGGTTGGGGCCGCCGCCCGCAGGGGCCGCGGCTTTGCCCGAGCCTCTGCTCCCGCCGCCGCCGCCCCGGTGCCCGTGGAGGAAGCGCTGCTCGGTGATGTGCCGCACCGCCGTTTGCCATAGCAGCCGCTGGGGCCGAGCGCTGCCGCCGCCGTCGCCGGCCGGGGGCGTCGGGTGGATGGTGTAGAGCTCCTCGCTGCCGCCCAGGCAGCGCACCTCGGAGAGCTCCATGGCGCCGGGCCGAGGCGGCTGGGGGACGGGTCCCGGGGACCCCACGGCCGCCCCGCGGCCCCGCTCGCGCGAGCCCAGGACAGGAGGCCCCGCGCCCCCCGCGCGTCAGGTCATAGTGCGCCCCGGAGCAAGGGGCGCCCGGAGGGTCCCCGCGGACCCCTGCCCCACGGCGCGGCTGGGATGCGCGCGGGCGCGGGCGCGGGCGCTCGGAGCCACGCAGCCCCCTTCTCCGGCTCGGGCTTCCCGGCCGCCCCTCGGCTCTGCGTCTTGGCGCAGCCTTGGCTCTCCGGGAGGCGCCTGGGCGCCGTGCTGCGCTCTGCTGCGCGCCGGGCGGGTCCGGGCTGCGGCACTGGGCTCGGGGCACCCCCGACCCGAGGGGGAGCGGCGGCGGCGGCGGCGGCGGGTGCGAAGTTAGCCGCTGTGGCCGGAGCAGAGCCCTTCGGAGAACTCCATTGCGCCGGGATGGGGAGCCGGGGCGGAGCTTGGGGGGCGGGGGCAGAGAAGGGGGAGGCCTGGGGGTGGAGGGGTGCCCCGCGGAAGGCGGAGAGGTGGGAGCCTCGGGGCGAGCGAGTCACCAGACAGTTAATTTGGCGCAGGGGGTGTGCTGGGGCGCCCTCCTCGGCGCATCTCTGGCCGTCTCCTCTCCGAGGGCTGACAGCGCGGCGCTGGCTCTGGCCCGTCGCATCCCTCGGGGGAGCGGGAGGGCGGCGGGGTCCCAGTCGCGGCTAGAAGGCGAGGTCGGCCCTTCCAGCTGCGCCTCCGAGGGGTCGGAGCCCACTGTTCCCGTTCCCTCCACTTCGCTCTTCGGAGTCCATTTGGGCCGGGAGCTGCGAGGCCCCGGAGGGAGGGGGGGCGCAGGAGAAAGTGGGGATCCGAAGCCAATGGCCCTGAGGACGCCGAGAAGCCACCGGGTGCGGATCCCTGAGGCCAAGAACGGCGGCAGGGCGGGCGCGGCGAGGAGGGAGGCCCGAAGCCGCGGGGCAGGCGGCGGAGACGCCACCGGATCCAGGGACCCGCCGCGTGCCACCCCGGCGCGCTCCGAAGCGGGCTGCGGGCCCCCGGCGGCGGGGAGCAATTTGGAGACCTGTCAGATCGGTCAGACACCCGCGGCGACTTAAACCCGCCCCCACGCCGAGCCACGCCCCCGGAACCGGGCGGGCGGGGGCGGGGGCGGGGGCGGCGGGGAGCTGGCACCCAGACCTGGCCAGGACGCCCCGGGTCTCGCAGGCAGCCGCACGCGCAGGCCGGCGTGGGTGAGGACGACCGCGCGCGCCCCGGCCTCCCCCCGCGGGCATCCAGCGCTCCAGCTGGCCGCGCGGGCCGGTTCCTCCACTATGTACATATATATACATTTTTTTGTTTTTTCTTTTTAGGCACTGGCTCCAGTCCTCGGCAGGTGCAGAGCCAGGACTCGTAGGCCGCTCTGCCCACGGACTCCGAGAGCGCAGCGCGATGAAACAGGGGGTCTCCTTTCCATCCCCCCAACCCCCACCCCACCCCACCCCACCCCACCCCACCACCACCACCCGGGCGTCTTTTGGCGAAACCAGCTCTCGCGCTGCAAATGCAGAGACCGCTTCCAGCCGGAGCCTTTCCTACCCCCATCCGGAGGGGTGGGGGGCTCGTCCCCCGAGCGCCGCGCACACCAAGTTTCTCCCTGCTGACAGTAGGGGGAGAGAGACGGGGACGCGCGGAGCGCACTGCCCGCCGCCCTGCCGGCTGCGGCCCCGGTTTCCCGCCCTCTGGACTCCGCGCCCAGGGCAAAGCGTAGCGGCCGCAGCCCCGAGCCCGGCTGCAGGTGGCGGAGCCGCGGTGGCCGCCACCTCCGCCACCGCGAGCGACTGCGGCTGCAGCCAGCGGGGCCCGGGCCCTGAGCACAGTCAGCTGATGGCCAATGACGTCAGGCCCCGGGCGCTTTCTCGGCTCCCCGTGGCGTCCCGTGCAAGCCCAGGAGACCGCCAGGCTGCCCCCGCAGCCCTCCGGAACCAGCGATTTCCCCCTGCTCTCCCGAGGAGGAGCTCCCCTCTCTCCGCCTGCCCTGAGCAGGAGTAGCTCTAGATTAGGTCCCCTCCCCAGCCGCAGACTCCATCGCCAAGGGTTATTTGTGTCCACTGTGTCCCAGAAACACAGGATCCAATTCTTTTCTTTTTATTCTTTCCTATCCACACACATGCGTTTCCGTTTAAATCCAGAACCACCGGTCCGGGGCCTTGTATAGAGACTCCCAAGAGAGAAGGCTAACATTTCCCCCTCTGCCATAACAGTAGATTTCTGGGATGTGATATACACCCTCAAAAAGACTCCTTTAATCCCAGACCTTTAGAGTTGTCAGTCTACCATTTCTCAAGGGAACAAAATTAAATGCTCGGTTTTAAATAGAAAGAAGGTCGGTTCTATTTTTAAGCTGGTTTGTGGATGAATTAATGTAACTATAAAGATCTCCCGGAGTAGCTGTCCCACTCCCAAGGGGCTGGGGTTAACGGCAAAGCGCTCCCCAAAACTCAGTTGGGCAGTTATCTAGACCTTAATGATCATCGTCGCGGAAAAGAAACACTGCTTGCTTCTCCCTTTCTGAATTGCTTGGACTCATCAGCCTCTCCAGCTCTCCTGAAAGTCTGGTGGGGGGTGGGGAGTGGGGGAGTGAAGGGGTGGGGGTGGGGAGTAAGGAGTGTCTTGACTTGAAGAGAGAGCCCAAAGAGGGCAGAAGGCTGGTGGGGGAGGGAGACTCGTTCTTGCAGACCGTATGCCAGGATGTGTGCCCAGCTGTGTCCTCTCCCTGCAGGCACTGCCCCAAGTCATCTGTGCTAATGACCATATTAGTAAACTTGGCAGTGGAAGACACCTCTTTATTTTCTCAATCTTTCTCCTTGGGAGCCTGAGAACTCAGCCTGAATAAATGAGGGGTTGAATGCAGATGGAACTTTCCTATGAAAATCTTCCTCCTGGACATATCCCAGGATGATTTATTCAGCAGCAAAGAAGGCATGCCAAAGAGGGGGAGACTGGACCCAATCAGATAAAATGACTCAGGCTGATGAATGAGCATAGCATGCTACAGAAAAAAAAAAAAAGAATTTAATAGACTCAGGTTGAACCTAAAATATCAGGGAGAAAATGTTGCATCTGGTCAACTGACTCCTCTGAAAGTTCCTTTGCCATAAGGGGTGTTAGAACAGGTTGTTTTAAACAAGAGCATGGATGACAACGAGATCCAATTCTTCTTGTTGGGACGATACAGTGCCACGCAGCCCCCCAAACATTCTGTTTTCGAATGACAGTGTTGGCATTACACAAATATTGAGAGACTTTTCGGAGAATGCAAACCACCAAATGATGATCACTTAAGGTAACAAACTGCTTTGAGGCTACAATGGGCATCTGGTCATGTGATCACTTACTCCCTGCATATTTATTATGGGTGGGTCTCTGCTATGTTCAGGGACAATGCTTTGCAAACTCACTATCTTTTTATACACAGTTGCCTTCTCTTGGACTGTCCCTGTATCTTTCTCTCTCTCCAGCCATTTCCTTCCCACAAAATACTATTCACCTCATCCTTCAAAGCCTGGGCAGTGTCTCTGCACAAATCCTTTCCTGTTATTCCCTGTGAAAATTCAGAACTTCCTTCTGTGAAAGAAGCTTCCAAAAGGAGGAAGCTTTGCTAAAAGGAGTCACTCAAAATAGAGTCAGAAGGATCTCAAGGAAGTAGGGGCTAGGCACATCCCCTGTTGTAATTCTCAGAACTTTTGACTTTTGTCAATTGCAAATCTACCACCTTCTGGAACACATCCTCCTACTTTGGACTAAAATAGAGATAATGTAACACCTGTTAGCCAAATAACCAACCATGTATAGGAAGTCAGTTTAAACTTTGCCAGCACCAATCACAATTCTTTCAAAACAACTTATGTAACCTTGTGGGTTTTGCCTTTATAAACCCCGGTACCACTTTCACATTCTTCAGGGGCATGTGTTGGACTTCTGTGGATTCTGTGTCTTCTGTATCTCTTGGGTTGCAATTCCTAAGACCCCAGATACACGTGTTTGATCACTTTACTGCCTTGTTGTCTTCTTGGTGGACCCATCTCTGTTGTCTGTGAGTCTATTCTGGTACTGCTGGTGTGGCACTTACTATGGGGACTGGCTCTGCCCCCACTTGCTTACCCCTTTGTCTCTCATGTCTCCTCATGAAGCAGTGAACGCATCGAAGGGGA
The DNA here is from genome assembly GCF_048418805.1 of Vulpes vulpes. Taxonomy (NCBI): domain Eukaryota; kingdom Metazoa; phylum Chordata; class Mammalia; order Carnivora; family Canidae; genus Vulpes; species Vulpes vulpes. The sequence continues at coordinate 9,196,313 of NC_132792.1, read as the reverse complement.
GAACTGATTTTCCTTGGCCCCATCACATCCAGTTTCTTTCTTTTTTTTTTTTTTTCACTTCCAGTTTCTAGCAACTATGGCATTAATCTTAAACACGAAGCCAAAAAAACAAAAACAAAAACAAACAAACAAAAAAAACCCCACGAAGCCATCAGTTATTTTACCAGGAAAAAAAACCAGGTTTATTTGGGAATAGCAATTTGGGACATACAAGCTATGGAAAAAACACAGGTCAGTCCAACAAACAAAGGAGAGGAATGCTATTTTATAAGGAGAAGGAGAAAGTTGGGGAGGGTTGATTTGAAAGCAAGTCTTTTGGAGAAAGGCAAGAGTTTGGGGTGATGCCAGTTTCTCATGGGTAAGTTGCAGGGGTAGAGGATTTCTTGAAGATTCGGTGTAGGTCTTACCTCTTGGGGACTTGGAACTGATCATTCTTATCTGTTGATGATTTTTCTTTGGAGTCTACATTACAATTTTTCCTGTAGTTGTAATTCTGCCTGTTATGGCTTGCTCTTCCCGCCTCCCTACCTGACTTTACTGAGGTTTCCCTTTATTAATTTTCACAAGTGTACGTGAAGATAATAAGATTAGCAACAACTGGGACACCTGGGTGGCTCAGGGGTTGAGTGCCTGCCTTAGACCTAGGACCTGTGTGGAGCCTGCTTCTCTCTCTGCCTATGTCTCTGCCTCTCTCTCTCTCTGTGTCTCTGATGAATAAATAAATAAAATCTTTAAGAGTGAAAAAATAGATTAGCAACAATTTATTGAGCACTTTAGACCTTGACAAACATCCCATTTAAGCATCACAGCAGTTCTCTGAGTTAAAGAGAAAAAGTGTTATTTCCATTTTACTGGCTAAGATACTGAGGCTCCATGTGGCTAAGTAACTTGCCTGGGATCTCATGGTTAATAGATAACAAAATTCCAGCAAATAAATTTATTTTTTTTTCCAGCAAATAAATTTAGATTGTATAATTCTAGCATTCACTTTGTAAAAATGCTGTCATAGTAGTCAACAAATGTTGACCTAATTTAAATAACACTGATAGAAATGAAAATGTCAGATATTTTTGGACTTTCCAAATGCAAATTAAGTAAGAGACTTTTGAAATCTTTAGGCTTTGAGAAGTCTGGTAGCATGACCCCGAATGGCAGATACAAGTAACAGAACTAATTCTTATCTGGGTAGAGGGTCTGTTAGGTTTTGTGCAGTTCAATCCACAGATGCTGTTTCTACTGTTTGTGAGAAAGCAGATTTTTCACATACTGGATTTAACCAAAATAATTGCTTTTGTTTACTTCCTTTGGGTAGTGGTGGGAAAGCATCCTCTTGTCCCATTAGAACATACTATTGTTTGCCTTGTGATGCCAATGCATACCACTGGCCACATTTACAGAGGTGCGTTTAAGAAAAGGAAATCTGTTTTCCTCCAATGCATCTTTGACTTTGTAGGTTAAGTATATTAATACATAAATTTAAATTTTATTAGCACTGGGCCCTTTTCAAGATACCCGTAGAAACCCTGCCACTCACTGAAGACATAAAATATTCACATGTAAAAGAAAAGATGGACTCAGTTCAGGAAGGGGACCTGAAACCAGAGAGATCCTGTTTCCAAGGGGAAGGAGGGTGTTTGTGACAGGGCAGCTTCCAAAGCTGGAAATCCTTAAAGGAAGAGTACATGAAATTAGTGAAGAGGAACATCTTAAATGTACACCACACACCACACACAAAAAACAAAGCAAATGGTAACAAAATGCAGTGACAGATGTGTCAACTCGATTGTGGTGATGAACTCACATTTTATACCAAGTTTTACAAGTTTTAAATATGCACATTTTTTTTTTATATTCGAATATACTTCAATAAAGCTGCAAGTGGGGGGAGGACATGCCTGTTTTGCCTGCAAGCGTTACTCTTAGGAAATATCAAAGTCCTTATTAACTGTTTTGATGGAAGTCTAGGAAAAAGTCAATGGCTAAAGTAAGTAGGGCTTACTTTTTATCATGGCCATTATTCAAAGTGTATGTAAATGTCGAATCATTATGCTGTACCCTAAAACTAATATAACACTGTGTGTCAACCTTACTTAAATTAATAAAGTAAGTAGGGTTCATCTATGGAAACAGTGTATGAATTAAAAACCTTGGACCCACATTTCATCTGGAATGCAATGCAATGTCTAATAGGAAAAACAAAGTATCCATCTTGTTTCTATCTTGTATTTTCTTTGCCTTGGAAAATGCAAGAGAGAAAAAAAAAGACCTTTTGTATACATTTTGGGTCTTCACAGAAACTAGTTTAAATTGGATGTTGGTGTCTAGAAGGGGAAGAGAGTCTCATCAGTGGGAAAATAATTCTGAAACACCGTATTTATATGTAGAATTCATAAATTTGTCAAATGGGAGGAAGACATCTTAAAGGGACTTAAATACTCTTTTCTTCTTAAAAGATAGATTCCCGGTAGAATCAATCAGTTGAGAGTTGGACTCTTGTTTTCAGCTCAGGTTATGATGTCAGGGTGGTGAGATCAAGCCCAGCATCAGGTCCCAAGGGTTGTGGGGTCTGCTTGAGATTCTCTTCCTCTGCCCCTCCCGTGCAGAGGAATTTATTTAAATAAATAAATACATAAATACATAAATAAATAATAATATTTTTTTAAAAAGATGATTCCCTTGTCTTTCGCTTAATTACAGCATGAGCTTACTATGAATGACATCACTTACTAAGGCTTCACTTACTGAAATCATAGGACAAGAACACACATGTATACTGCCCATTGGAGAAACTGTGAAGTTAGCTAAAAGTGGTAACAATGAAAGAAAAAATATGAGAATTTCCAGCTAGCTCACCCATATGACCAGACCCTCTTTTGGCCATGGTTTAAGACCTGCTTTTTAATTTGACACACATATGAATTCTTGGGACAAAATGATCAGACTCCGTGGGAAGTAAAGCAGATCATTTTCCTCATTCTCTTGGGAAAAAAAAAACCTACCTGAGTGCTATTTCAATAACACAAAACATCTTATTTTGTAAATATTTCACCCCCATTACTGACACACATGCCCCAGGAAACCTTTGGGAATCTACGTAGAATATTAAGCTAAAAATGTATAGATGACATTATAATATAAATATTTATACACATTTATGAAGTGGTATATATGGATCTGTCCCTTAAACGAGTGTAAAATAAATATATTTCTTTAAAAAATCCATGTATTTCTGTTTTTATCCAGTTGGCGAGACATTTAACTGACATCCTTCTTGAGGCTTTCATTTGTACCCTCCTAATCCTGGAGAGATGCCCCGGTTCTAGGCTGTTGCAGCAGTGCCCAGGTGTGTCAGGAGTAGAGTGTGCACCCATGAATGTGCATGCCCTGTGGTCTTCAGCTCTACATTCATAAAGGTCACCACTGAGGCAGTGGGTCTTTTGTTCTTTTCTCATGGTCTCTGTGGGAGAGTCTTCATAGGTCTGCCTCTGTCCCATGTACTTGATGTAGCACATTGCCCTTCCTCTCTGGGGTGATGAATCCTCTCCAGGGCACTACTGAAAAGCCATTACTTAGGACATGCTTGCTTTCTCTGTTTCTCTCTGTCCATCCTTCTGTCAGTCTCTTTTCCTGCTCCAGCTTGGGAGTATCCCCTTTACACTGATGAAAATTGTCGCTTTATGTTTCCTCCAAGCCCATCTGATTTTCCCCATGCACATGTGTTCCTCCTGACACTTTATGCTTCTTGTAACTCTAAACTTTTGAGTTCTCTTTGGGGATTATATTTTTGTAAAAACAAAAGATGAAAAGATTGCTTTTGCTTTCTGCTCCCTCTTTATGGAAGTGATTTTAAAAAAGCTTGAATGAAGACAAGGAAAAAGAGGAGCACACAAAAGTGAACCCCATGAATTAATATCTCAAGATATGATTCATATATACAAGTGTATGAGATTCATTCCTCCTCCCACTATATATATATAGTATATATATATATAGTATATATATATTATATATATATATATAAAATATATATACATATATATTTTTTACACTGTGGATTCCAACCAAATCAGAGACTGCAAAATTACTTGATGGGTCACAATTAGCATTTAAAAAATAAATAAAAGGGAATAAAATAGAATAATAACAATTATGTCTTGCTATTCCATACAAAGGCATTTTTTTAGCATCCAAATTCCTCCTCTCTGAAGTAAAGAACAAAAGAAACTTTGATAAAATTTCAGAAAAAGGCTCTTATCAAGTTCTTGGTGTTACAATACTTGAAATCCACAAAACATAAACTTTAGTTTAACATGGTATTTCTTACTCCTCAAATTGATATTTGAATTGTTATACAAATACGAATCAAATAGATTTGGATAGTGTGAGCTATACATATACACACACTACATAGAGATAAATGAATGTTTGGAAGTGGTTGGTCTAGTCCTCAGATGCTTTCTAGAATCATTAAATATTATGCTTATGGAGCACCTGGGTGGCTCAGTGGGTTGGGCGCCTGCCTTCAGCTCTGGTCATGATCCCTGGGATCAAGTCCTGTGTGAGGCTCCCTGCTCCCTTCAGTGAGTCTGGTTCTCCTCCATGCTTATGCACACACACAACACTTTCTCTCTTAAATAAATAAATAAATAAATAAATAAATAAATAAATAAATAAATAATCTTACAAAAATATGTTTACCTAAAGCCGTAGTTTAGTGAAATGAGTTGATTTTTTAGTCAAGAAGACTCATTCTTGAGTTCTAACTTTACAAGGTACTATCTCCATGACATTGACCAATTCCTTAACCTTTCAAACTTTCATAATATGGGAGAAAATATCAACTTTTCCAGTTTTTGTGAAATCTAAAGGCAATTTATCATAAAGCAGCTGGTACAGTATAACACATGTAGCAAATGTTCAATATTTAAGACCTTACCTTACCTCATCCACTCTATTAATAAGATCTGTTAACTACTGATAGAGTAGGTGACAACTTTCTTCTATTTCTTCCACTTCCACTGCTGGTTTTTTTTTTTTTTCTAGCCACATCCTCTCTCACCTAGATGATGGTAGTAAACAGAACATGTCTCTCTAGTTATAGCCTGCCTCCTTTCTCCAGCTGCTGTGATCATTCTAAACTAAAAATATGAATGTGTTGGGGTGCCTGGGTGGCTCAGTCAGTTAAGCATCTGCCTTCAGCTCAGGTCATGATCTCAGGGTTCTGGGATCAAGCCCCTGTCCAGCTCTTCACTCAACAAGGAGTCTGCTTTTCCTTCTCCCTCTGGCCCTCCCCTGCCCATGCTCTTTCTCTCAAACAAATATATATGTATGTATACGTGTGTGTGTATGTATGTATATGAATGTACCAGTCTTTATTGTGGAAAAAAATACACAACATAAAATTCACCCTCCCAGCAATTTCCAAGTTTACAATACAATACCTTCAACTACATGCAGGTTGCTGTGCAGCATATTCCCAAAACCCCCTGCCATCCTACATGACTGAAACTTTGTATTAACCAAAGAACAACTCCCCACCTCCCTTTGCTCAGGCCAACATGTAGCTCCCTGGTTAAAACAGTGCAATGACTCTTCTTTGCCCATCTCTGCCTTACAATCAAAGACAAATGATTCAAAAAAAAAAAAAAAAAAAGACAAATGTCTCTAGGACTATTCCTCTCCAGTGTCCTCTCCCATTGCTGCCCATCTTGCCCTCAGGTCTTTGACAACACTGGACTACATTCAGCTCCCCAAACATATCTTGCTCTCTCTTCTCCTTGAATCTAGGGGTTTGCTGCTCCTGTTTCCTGGAGTGTCTTCCTGCCCATCCTTCTGCTCTTAGCATGGATACCATTTCCTCCAGGGAATGTCTCCCTGGCCTCCTATATCTGGGTTAGATGTCTTTATAAGTTAGAATGACAATAAATGATGGGAAAATCCAAACAAGAGTGGCTTAAACAAATAAGGTTATTTTTATTACATGACAAGAAGTACAGATGTAGAAATTTGCTGATTTGTTTAAGGAAGTTAGTTATATCTGGGGCTTTGTATTGGCAACTCTAGAATTCCTTTGGCCTTTTCCTCATGGTTCCAAGATGGTTACAGCCTCTTTTAGCATTCATCCTCTTGCATCACATGGAAAAATCAAAGCAGAGATAGAAAATTGCTCTTTCTCCTAGCTCCTTCTTATCAGAGGTGAAAAAGTCTTTCCAGATCCCCCTAGAAGATTCCCATATATATGTCCTTGGCCAGAACTATATCCCATGCTTACGCCTAAGTCAGAACATGGCCACCTTTCTACTGATTAAGAGATCTGATACAAGGAAGCATGTGGGAGGTGGGTCTTGAGTAGAAACAGAGATTAACTTATAGCTGCTATTAGCTCTTTGCCTAGCAAGCTGTACATCTCTATCCAGTCACCTCCCCTTGGTTCATCTGTGGTAGCCAGACTTTAAGATGACCTCCAAGAAGCCCCCACATCCTGATGTTCATGCTCTTATCATATAAGAATCAGTTTTTGTGATCAATAGAATGCATCAGAAATTGCACATCATTTCTAAGGTTAGACCATTTTGTTAGCCCTCCCTTGCATTGCCTGCTCTTGGGGAAGTCAGCCACCATGTTGTGAGGACCCTCGGGCATCCTATGTATTGAGGAGCTAAGGCCTCCTACTAAAAATCAGCAAGAAATGCATGCCCCCTTCCAGCAGCTATTTGGAAGTGAAATTTCCTGCTCCAATCAAGCCTTGCAGCTAGAAGTCCATGAACCAGAATCACCCAGTTAAGTTGCTTTTGGATTTGTGATCCACATCAACTGTAAAACAACAGATGTGTATGGTTTTTAAGCCCCTAAATTTTATGGTTATTTTAAAAAAGATTTTATTTATTTATTCATGAGAGACAAAGAGCAGGAGAGAAGGAAACAGGGGCAGGGAGAAGCAGGCTTCCCATAGAGCTGGGAGCCTGATGTGGAGCTCAATCCAGGACCCTGGGATCATGACCTGAGCCAAAGGCAGATGCTCAATGGACTAAGCCACCCAGGTTTCCCTTGTAGTTGTTATGCAGCAATAGGTAACTGATACATTATCTGACTGCCCCAGTAAAGTACATCTATCTTTTTTCTTTTTTTTTTTTTTTTAATTTTTTTTAAATTTATTTATGATAGTCACACAGAGAGAGAGAGAGGCAGAGACACAGGCAGAGGGAGAAGCAGGCTCCATGCACCGGGAGCCCGACGTGGGATTCGATCCCGGGTCTCCAGGATCGCGCCCTGGGCCAAAGGCAAGCGCCAAACCACTGCACCACCCAGGGATCCCTCTTTTTTCTTTTTTTAAAGATTTTATTTACTTATTTGAGAGAGAGAGAGAGAGAGAGAGAGAGAGAGCATAGGCAGGGAAGGGGGAGGGGCAGAGGAAGAGGGAAAGGGAGAGAATCTCAAGCAGATTCCATGCTGAGCGAGGAGCCCAGTGTGTCACTTGATCTCACGACCCTGAGATCATGACCCAAAATCAAGAGTGGGATGCTTCCCTGAGTGATCCACCCAGGTGCCCTACAGTATGTTTCTTAAAACCAAAACAAAACCATAGCCGTAAGAACAACAATGAGCCAGTCATCAGGAATTTGAGGTAGGGGTTATCCCATAAACAAGACAATATCACTTCTTAGTTTAAAATTGCTCACTAGCTTCCATGGCACTAGGGATATTTCACTTCTTGCACTTTATTTGCTCATTAATGGATGGATGGATATAGACAGTAGAGATACCAGGACGAGACACTTGCACTAGGCCCTGGGACACTGACACTCACTGATTAGCTAAGAAGAAAAGGTGAACAGGACAAGCTCCTCTTACTCTTGCTTGATGTTCCTTCTGTCTGGAGTCTCTTTCCAGATCACTGCTTGCCCGGCTCATTCTGGTCTCACTCAGAAGTCACCTCCTCAGAGGAGTGATTCTTGCCTTAAGTTACCTGACCCCAGAATTTTCTGACCAAAAATATCTGTTCACTTCCCATGTTGGACATCTTATCATCTGCAATGATCACATTTACTTGTTTTACTTGTTCTCTGCCTTCTCTGACTAAAACATTTTCTCCTTGGGGGCAAGGACCTTTCTGCCTTACTCGTCACTGTCTCCTCAGGGTTTGGCACATAATAGAAGCTTAGTAAACAGCTTTCTTTTTTTTTTTTTTTTTTTTTTTTTTAGTAAACAGCTTTCAAATGAATTTGTGAAAATGACCTAGTTTAGTCATTAGTTGGTAACTAACTAATTGACTAGTGGCTGATAGAGGCAAACCATGCAAGCTGAGTTAGCCAGGCCAGGAGAAAACTCACACTTTGTATGAGCTGGAGAAAAACAAAACTTCAAAATTAGCAAAGGAAAGACAATAGCCCTGAGACTGTTAAATTGGATTCTAATCAGGGCACTTCCTCCTGGAGCAACCCCTCTCAAGAGTACATGAAATAAGTTGTTAAGAGCACCTTGTAAATAGCAGGGTTGGTGCCACTCTGTCAGGGAGGGGGGTCAGGAGGCTGCTTTCAATGCATCTGCATGCATCCAGAATAACTTCCCTACTCGGATACAGATTGTGGAAGGGTTGGAACTCTAATTTCTTTCCAAAGGCCAAGAGGTTATTGATTGGTATTATTTTCAGCTGCAAGTTACAGCATACCTGCGTTAGTCTGCTCGGGCTGTCATAGCAAAATGCCACAGGCTGGGGGCTCTAACAACACACATTTATCATTCATAGTTCTTGAGACTGGGAAGTCCAATCAAGGTGCTTCTTGATCCAGTTCCTAGTAAAAACCCACTTTTTGGCTCACAGATGTCTGCCTTCCTGCTTTGTGTGATCCCTCTTCTTCTGTTTATAAAGCCATTAATTCCACCAAAGGTCCCACCTTCATGATTTCCTCTAACCCTAATTACCTTCCAAAGCCCTCCCCTCCAAATGCTAGCACACTGGGGCTTAGGGCTTCAACACATGACTATGGTGGGAGGAACACAATTCCATCCGCAGCAGTACATGCATAACTAGCTTAGTGGTTCATCTTCTTCCAGGTAGGTACTTGCAGACATGGAGCCAGAATCTCCAAGACGTTTGGGGGGAGATTCTCCTGGCCTCCTCCATCTCTCATTTCATTGTATATTCCTTGCCAGCCAAGAAGGTGAGAGAAAGACAGCTTTCCAGCCATCACAAACAACACACACCTCTATCCACTTTGCCACTTCAAGTGCTATTTTGGTGCCATAGTCGTTTACGAATTTACCAGCCTTGCCAGACACCCAGAGAAGTCTCAAGTCCACGATGCCTGCAATGACTTCGGTGGCAAGGGGTGAGGGTGAGCAAAGGAGGAAGCCTGGAAAGGGAGAGGGAACGTTGGAGGGAGGAAATAAGGAAGGAAGTAAAAAGAAGAGGAAAGGAGAAAGGAAGGAGAAAAAGGGGAGGAAGGCAGTAAAGGTTTTGATGTCATTGTCCTAAAGGGGAAGAGGAAGGAAGAATAGAGGAAGAGGAAGAGAGGCAGGAGGGAGAGGAAAAGGACGGTAAGCCCGATGCATCCACAGGCTTTACCATAGGGAACCTACATGAGAACTCTGCTAGGCAGTCATCATCAGCCCCCACAATACCAATGGGGAAACTGAGGCCTTATCAGGCTCAAACAGCGATTCATCTGCATGATTTAGAAACGGGACTCAGTATCAACAGAGGCTTTGAAGGTCATGTGCTCATCACTAAGTCACAGGAGGAAAGGCAGGAGCAGAACAGGAAATGAGTGAGGAGCCAAGCAGGGAATGGAAAGAACAGGGAGGAGGAGACAAAGTAGCCCAAGTTAAGATCAAAGGGGACGACATCTGGTACTCTCTCGTCTTCATTAAAGCTGTGGTTACTCTTTAACGACTGTGCACACTACTAGGTTGATTAATTAGACTCGAGTGTACTTACAAACCCCAGGGAGGTTGCCAATAAATAGTGTCTAGACACTGTAGCTGCAGAACCGGAAAGGAGGTCATCACAAATAAAGCTGCGTCCTTTGGCTTCAGTTCCTGGTGAGGTTGACTGGCTAGAAGGCAGGATTTGGTCATGTCTTCTCCCTGTGTCCAAAGCTAAGAGCCCACCCCTCCCGACTTCATCTGAGAGCCCCCAGGATGAAGAGATGGCTTAGGGTAGCCATGTGGCCCTGAGCGGGGGTCCCAATATCCATGGCCCGTTTGTTCCAAGCCTCAAATTGACTAAGGACCACAACTCTTACCCTTTGACATTATTCCTCCTTTTTCTGCTCCTCCTTCCCCTCCCTCTCCTCTCCTCATCTTCCCTTTTCCCCTACTTCTCCTCTCTTCCTCCTCTTCCTCTTCTTCTTCTCTTTCTCCTCCTTCTTAATGTCTCTTTCCCTCTTATCCCTCATCCTTTCCTTCCTCTCTCCTTTTTTCTTTCCTTTTCTTTCTATATTTCTACATTTCAGTCATTGAACTAACTTAGCTCCAAGACTATCAGTCTCTGGAAGCTTCCATGTTTCTCATTCCCAGAGGATAGAAATGCTTCACCAACAGCCTGATCAGGTGCTTTTACCTAGAGCACCATCTTTGGTCAGGTAGGCATGATCCACTAGTACCCCATGTGGCTACTGTGATATGGCCCATGGATCACCTGAATTAATATTTATTGACTAATCAAGCATTTATTGAGTGTCTACTGTATGCCAGAGAACACTCAAATGAATGCAACATGGTTCCTGTCCTCAGTGGTTTAGAGTAATCTTGGGGAATTCCTCTACACATTTAACCAGCTTTCCATAAACCCATTCTCATTTAATATACTCACAGATTTGGATTCTTGGCACTATTGTCCTCTTTTACCTCATCTGTAAGATTAGAATTAAGAGCTCAAGTTCTGGAGTTGGACTTGAGTTCAACTTGGCTTAATCATGGCCGGAGGCACATTACTTCTCTTGAATGTGCTTTGGCTTCCTTATCTCCAGTTGGATAATAGCACCAGTCAAAATAGTGTGTGTGTGTGTGTGTGTGTGTGTGTGTATGTGCATGTGTGTAAGAATGAGAATGAATGAAGGTAATGTTTGCACATAGGTGCCCAGTGGTTATAAGCTGCTGCTGCTATTGTTATTATGGCCTTCGTGTTATTGATTACAATAATTGCAAAATTGAGTTTCAGATAAATTAAATGGCTTGCTCAATATCACTCACTATCTACTGGCAGAACTAGATTTTATTTTAGGTGGAGGGGAAGAAACTCTTACCTGTGTATGGCCCTGAATTCTAACTCCAAGGCAATATAACTGCCCAGATAGCAGAACATCAGGCAAATCACCTCCATCCCAAACACATGGCAATTAGCACCTGCAACCACAGGACTTTAGGCTCTTGTGATATTTCAGAACTAGTTGTTGAAGGTTGTGTGCATACCTCCACATGCACATGTGCACTGTATCTGTGAGTGTGTGTGTGTGCAGACCTCTTCTCCCCATCCCACATAGCTCTTGAACTATATTCAAAGGAGTAGTTCTCATAGAAATTCTAGTCAAATTGGAAACTGACAATTTGATGAGAAGTCAGAAAATGGGACCTTGAGAATCCTCTAGCCAAACCCTTTCAGATATTCAAGAGTTCCCTTCTCTCTGTGGTAGTAACTAAGGAATCAAATGTCAAGAAGGAGCCCCTGACTTCTTGATTCCCAGGAACTATAATGAGCAGATCCCAGAGCTGAGCTGAGTGGAACATGGCTCATGAATGAGAGCTAATTCTATTTGTGTTAAGCCACTGAGCTTTGGAGATGTTTGTTATTGTGGAACAATCCAGCTTCTCTTGACTGACACTAGAAATTTGAACTTCACAGCGGGAGCCAGTGATGTCCAGATTTTCAGTACCATGGAGACCCCAGCTGACACGGGGATTACCCAATAAGCATTCCGTAAACACCTACCTGCTCCAGGTTGCATAGGAACCTAATGTGCAGACATGGAGTTGTTTCCCTTCTCAGGGAGTGTGCAGGAGAAAGGGTGAGACAAAGAACTGAATTAGTGGCTGCAGCCCAAGGGGCAAGAAGCATTGGTTGAGTCAGGTCTTGGTAAGCAAGTAAAAGTGAGTTAAGACAAGAAGGACATGGATTATTTCAAGTAGAGGAAACAGCAGGGTAAGGCAAGGACAAATGGAAAATCCTGGCACATTTAGGGTTCTGTGAGCATACATTGTATTGGCGTCTAGGGTGAGGGAGGGGAAATAGGCTGAAGTGAAGCTAGAAAAGTAGGTCCAGACCACCTGCGGTGCCATGTAAGGGGGTTTGTTCTCTTGGCACATCATGGGTTGGTGCTGACAGATTTTTTTGTTCCATGTAATCCTCCCAGCAATCCTGTGAGGCAATATTATCATCCCTAATACAAAGGGATAAACTGGGTTCAAAGAGGTCAAGTAAGACTTTTTCTTGGATCCTTCATTTTCAGCTGTATTTATGTATCTATTTATTTATGAATGAATGACATCAGTGACATGTAACGTTGTGTAAGTTTAAGGTATACTGTGTATTGACTTGGTATTTTTTTCGATTGTGGTATGATTAGCACCATAGGGGCAGCTCACATCTCTTACCACGTCTATAATTATCATCTTATTTTTTGTGGTGAGAACATTTAAGGTCTAGTCTCTTAGCAACTCTGAAGTATACAATACACTATTGTTGACTGTAATCACCATGCTGTGCATGACAAACTCGTACTTAGAAGATGAATAAATTCTGGAGATCAAATGGAATGAGATGTTTTGATTCCACAACTGGTAAGCCACCCAACTTATTGATGCTTGGCCTTGCCTCTGGCAGCCCTCTGGGTCCTCAGCTCTTCCACTGACTGCCTTTATTTTGCCATAGGATGGCCCCTAAACTCTCTCTTCAGAGCCATACTACCTGAAATTCCTCCTGGCCCCAATTTCCCCATCCCTTCTACTCCAGATTATTATTTTTTTTCATGACATGACATGTCTTTTTTCATGACATGTCATGACTTGCATGGCAGTTTATTACTGTCTGCAAGTTTTCTTTGTCACATACTTTACATTTATATTTTTTTTCCTTGTGTCTTTCCTTTAGAATATAAATCCCATGGGAACTGGATTGTTGTTCATTTTATTTACCACCATGTCCCTTGCACTGAGCATAGGTGCCAGACTCAGGGTAGATGCCTAAGGAATGTTCGTGGAAGGAATGAATGGTCCAATGAATGACCGCCTCGAAGGCATACTCTGGGAAGACAGTCCTGTTACTATGCTGATGGTTTAGGGTAACACTGCTAACTCAAGAAAAATATTTTTTTTCGGGATTTTACCCATAATGAGACTCCCTTAATTCCTATATATCATCCCGTATTAGTACTGAGAGGTTGAAGCAAAGTTCTTTTTCAAAAACCAAAGCAATACAAGTAACAGAAAAAAAAATCATCCGAAACAATTGAGGAAGGCTATGTGTTTAGCAAGGATCTTTTCAATTTATCAAATCTATGCTGAGCACCGAAAATATTTCAAACATTCCTGAGGATACAGTGATAAGCACCACCACATCCCTATTCATGTTACCCAAAGCTGGCATCTTTTTCATCATTATTTTATGCTGTGGACTTTCAATGATCATCTCAATGACATTTTATATCTGGAAAAGCACATGGTTCTTGAATAAAAGACTCCTAATGGATTGAGTTCTGTGAGGAAATAAATCAAAGATAGAACTCTAGAATTTTAGAGTTGTGTGGCCTAATATAATTTCAGCTCATGTCGTTGGTTTATAAATGGAAAACTGAATCGCAGATTTTAAGTGACATGTCTGAAGGGACACATAGGATAATGAGAGATTTGGATTCTCTGATTACTATTTTAAAGTTTTTCCTGTGCAGAAAACTAAAAATTAAAAATTAAAAGAAATAGATGGGGTTCTTCCCTTCAAAGCAACGGTTTCCCACTCGAATGGGGCATGACTGATGGGATTTGTAGTAAATTACGATTTCTACCTGATGCTTCCTTAACCAAACAGAAGTTACCAGTTGAATGGTGCTGAACTCTTTATTACCTGACAAGAGTTGTGTGATGTGAACTAGCTTTATTTTTTCTTGTTTCTGAGGTGTTGTTTGGTTGCAATTGCACCTTTAGTCATTGTTTTCAACCTACATATCTAATGCTCTGTTGACTCATGCTCACTTTTAGATTTAAAGCTCCATTTTGTCCTTGCTAATTAAAATTAGCCCACCACTTAAGCACAGAAGATAGGGTTGTATTCCACTGCTTAACAGATGAGACGTTTTGTGGAAGGGCCTGTTTATTTGAATCCGATCACCATCGCCTCGGAATGCCAGCACATGTACGGTACTAATACTGGGCTTGAAAATTTCTCCTGTTCATATGCTCTTACCTTCCTCTTACAGAGGCTAGAAGAGGTTCCTTTAACTCGAAATTTCTTGAACATGATTGGAATAGAGTAGATTACTGGGGCACTCTTGTCATACTGATCTCTGTGGGTGCCAGGATCCTAAGATCATTGGTTTGGCAAACTCATGGGAGCTTTTGGATGAAGAGTAAGGCCTGGTGACTGAGGTCAAGTGGGGCCTCTCCAGGCAGGGAGCAGAAGAAGTAACATTGGTTCTTCTTGTTCTACTGTTAAATGTGAAGCATGTCCAGGCAACCTTAGTCACAGAACACTGTTTCTGCCCTTTGTGGACCAGACATCTGCAGGGTTGAGGAAGAAGATCATGCTCCAGGTGCACAGCCTGCAGCCCAGGTGGTAGGAGGGAGCCAGCTGGAGGCAGCTTCTAGAATGTCCACAGCCACAGCTGCATGGGCCAGCCCAGAGACCCCATTTTCACAAATACAGGCTACTTCTGTTCGATTTGCTGATGATGTGGTAGTTTGCTCTTTGCTTTCAGTGATTCTTCTATCCTCTTTTAGTCCAAAGTAGCTGTAGAGGATAACCGCCTTAACCATTTGCATATTTTCTCAAACGAGAACTTCTGCTGTGTTTGAAATACTCTGTATGAAAATGTTTGATTGCTTTTGAAATCTGTTTACGTCGTCGCCAGACATTTCCTCAATACTTCTGTCAGTGAAAGATGAGAAAGATCTCTTGGATTCTGCAAATTTAATTTCCGCCATTGCAAATTTTGAATGGTCGTAAAATGGTTTTACATTTTATTATCACCTACTTGTACAAAGATAGTTTTTAGCGGTGGCGACTATTAAAACTTTGAAAAGAACCTCATTAAAAAGTTATCAGTCAGAAATTGTGTGTGGACAGTTCAAGCATAAAGTCCACTATGAAATAAAAGTTATCACCAGAGATGCAAGTTCAATCTGCCTGTTTGAATTTTCACGGGATTTTATTCCAAAGTTTCACACAAGTTTAATATTTAATACCTTCCACCATGATTTTTATTTTATCTTTTCTTATCATAATTATATTTTTAAGAGAATTTAATGATATTTTTTCTCTACTACCAGCTTTACCGCACTAAAAAAACAGTATCATATTTCCCGTTGCATTAAAAAGAATTCTACATTACACCCTAGCACACCTGACAGTCCTTTTACGACTATTGTGGTAATAATAATGATCCTTGTTATAAGTGATTTGTAGTTATTTGAAAAGAAAACTCTCACTAGCTTATACAACAACTTGATGAAAGAGGCAGGTTGTTTTCCATCTTTGTAAAGGTGAGGAGAGAAAACACTGAGGTTAACAGTCTTTCCTACATTCACGCAAACTGTGAATGGCCCATCTCTTTGTGCCTCCTGTCCTGTGTGTCAAAACCCAAGTTTCTCAAGAAAAGAGATGACTCTGTCCAACCAGACTAAAAAACTGAAATGGTGCTGGTTATTAGTACACTCACCATTTACAAAACTTGTTTAAGGGGCATCTGGGTGACTTAGCAGTTGAGTGTCTGTCTTCAGCTCAGGGTGTGGTCCTGGGGTCCTAGGATCGACTCCCATATCAGGCTTCCCACAGGGAGCCTGCTTCTCCCTCTGCCTATATCTCTATCTCTGTGTGTGTGTGTGTGTGTGTCTCTCTCTCATGAATAATTAAAAAAAAAAAACTTGTTTAAATGCATAATCCCAGCACCTGGCTGGCTCAGTGGGTGGAACACTGGACTCTTGATCTCAGGGCTGTAATTTTGAGCCTTGTGTTGGGTGTAGAGATTACTTAAAAATAAATAAAAAATAAAATATTTAAAACTAACTAACTAAATAAATAAATAAAATGCATAATCCCAGAAATCTATGTAAACCTTCCTCTTCATATGTTCCTAAACATTGCAGGAGAGGGAATGAAAAAATCAGCCTTCTGTTAGTACATGGCGGTTTGCTCTTGAATAATAGAATATCTGGTTCCTAGGAAAAAGTGCTCTGCTAGGTCACCAAAGAGGGTATGAAAAGGTACATGATCTGGAAATGTGTGAAGTGATATGCTCAGGAGAAAAGTCATGCAAGCCATGCATTGCCCACAGTAAGGGACACGTGAGTCGAGGTGTAAAAACGGACTTATGTGACAACATTCAACTGCAATCCTTCTCCAGCTCCGTCCCATCTGCTGTCCTAAGATGTCTTGTCATATGCCACCATCTCTCACATCTCTCTCCTTTCCTTTCAGCTCCATTGTCACTTTCTGGCTCCAAGTTCTAGCAGCCTCTTCATTGGTCTTTCTGCGTCCTTCTCTTTTTTTGTTGTTGATTCTCTTCTGCACCATCAGCGTGATCTTTTTGCACACTATTGGTCTGGTCAACAAATCTGCTAAGCCCCCCAGGAGCTTCTACTGATAATACCCAGGGTGGAGCTTGGTCAGGGCCTCTCCTGACCCAGCCTCCACCCACCACTCCACCCTCACTTGCTCCAAGGGTCACCACCTACCCCACTCTCAAAGGACCTCCCACTCCTCACCAGCCATGGATGGATGTCTGTGCACCTTCACCCCTCTGTGCCTTCCCTCCCTCTGATCACCTCAATTACTCCTTTCATCAGTAATATCTCTCCTTCATTGCTGCATCCTCAGAGAATCTTTTCCTGACACCTCTGTTCCCCAGAAGTTCCCCTGTTTCACAAGCTCTGGAAAGATGGTGTAATGTTTTCTCAGTTGTGCCTCTCATCTTGGCGGTTTTTCATTTATTTGGCAGTTATTTGATTATTGTCTGTTTTTCCAGCTAAACCATTTATAGCCTATGAAGAAGGACTGTGCCTTTTCTCCCTCACCATTGTGGCTCCAGGGAACAATATGGAGTCTGATCCAATGGGAATGCTTAGTGCATCTCAGCTGCTATTTATTATTATTTTTAGTGACCCCAGTCTATGTACTTCTGATGAAATGGCTCGTGTTTGCCGTCAATGCCCTTTTCCTGACATTGGCTCCTACAATTTCTACAATAGCAAAGTCTGATTTCTTCCTCCATCACTGTGTCCTACCATTGCCTCCTCTAGGACAGAGGCAAGCTCTAGCATGGCCTTCAAGGAGTCTTTAGAGGTGATGACAGTGGCAACACCAGAGCCTGGGTCTGACCTCATCAGGCCCAACGGGCCTCTGCTTTCTGAGAGCCTGGCAAGAAGAGCTAGGGCACATAGCCAAGCACCACAGTGGAGTTGATACCTATGGGACAAGCTTGGGCCAGTGGCTGACAAAATAGGGGAAGGAACTGGCTCATAAATCGCTCACCCTTCTTTTTTCTAGGAAACTCAGACTTGGGTAATTTTCTTTATTGTTTAAAATATCTTAATTCTTCTCCAGGGGCATCAATGTAGTCAACTAGAGAAAATATTGGACTTCATGCATTTATTAAGTAGATACTTATTGATGTCTTACTAGCAGGCTTTTCTGGGGCCTTTTAGGTACAAAAATGCAGAAAAAGTTATTCCTCAACTTTATTTTTTTAAAGATTTTCTTTATTTATTCATGAGAGACACACAGAGAGAGGCAGAGACAGACAGAGGGAGAAACAGGCTCCTCACAGGGAGCTAGATGGGGGACTTGATCCCAGGACCAGGATCATGCCCTGAGCCAAGGGCACTGAACCACTGAGCCACCCAGGCATCCCTATTCCTCAACTGTAGACACCACTTTTAAGGTGATCTGGCAAATCTCATTTCTGAGAAACATAGTGGAGAAGGTCCAGCAAAGCATCGGGTGAAATGAAGGACACCCCTGGGACCTGGTATAAACTAACTTCATTTATTACCTGCTTCATTTTGTGGAAGTATTTTGGGCGCTCAGAGCTGCCCAGCTCAGGACGATGAAGAATGAGAGTTGATATAACCATAAAACACAGCATTTTGGGGGGCAAAGCAGGATGTTCAAGAAGCTGCTTAATCCTTATCAAACCTGTGTTTGGTACTGCCTTCCTCTTTAGGGCAGAATAGCCATGAAATGGGATGAATATATTTCAGGTATGAACTGAAATTTGTACTTGCCGAATAAAAATATTACACCTTGTGTTACATACCATTTCAGTCTTTAAAATTTTAAACAGAAATAAGCATCCCGAGTGATCACGTGGAATGACAGACACAACTCTCCTCTTTTTTCTCTTTATATCATGGCACTGTCTCTGTTTATCTCTCACCTGTTGGGTAAATCGAGGGGTATGTACCTTCACCTGCTGGACACTAGAACCGCATGTACAGCTGAGGGGAGCCCAAAGATCCCTCATCATTATACACTTACTCTCAAAAACAATGTGCAGAGCTAGATCTGCCCATGTCAGGGCAGTTCTTTGAATGGACCTCTAGTTTTATTAATGGACAAAGAACATGCCGGTTTGGTTGGTGTACACATTAGTAAAAGTCAACTGTACTAACAGCAATTGTTTCAACTTAGAACAGCAGCTATTTTGAAGGAATGTGCACCTTCTCACTGACCTTGTTTAAAATTGCCAGTGAATGGTGATGATAAAAGCAGGTGGATGTTCAGCTAGGTATGTGTACTATGCCTATAAAAGTCTTTAAGATCATGCACTTTCTGATTGTTTCCATCCAGTCCTGGATCTTGTGTGCTTGGATTCTGGAGCTAAGTGAACTGGTTCAAACCTGGCATCCTTAGTTCTTAGCTTGTGTGATTTTTGGAAAGCTGATTAACCTCTTTGTGACCCAGTTTTTTCACCTGAAAAATTTAGATGGAGAAGGAACTTCCTAATAGAATTGTTATGAATGCTGCATAAGTTCATATGAACAGTGTTTGGATGAATGCCTGGAGCGTAATAAACACTTACGGGACGTTAGCTTTTAGCTCATCTAATTCACAAGAGGGTAAAGTGAGGCCCTGGGGGAAAGTCAGCCAGGGGCATAGACAGGGCTGACATCCAAGTCCACTAGATCTGAACTCAGTTCTCTGATCTCTAAATAATGATTAATAAAATTATAAGATTAATATGATTTAAATGAATGACTGATCAATAAGACCTGAGGACTCAGAACTCTAAAATATGAGAAGAGTTGTTTTGGGGAAACTGGTTTATGCATTATCACATGTTAGTTTTTCAAAGTTGGGGGCAAACTATAATCTCTCTTCCTCACTTTGATACTGGCCACACACTGTGTGCACCTGCTGGCTGCTCATAAATTGATGCTTTTATTACTATCATAATTGTACATGAGGGCTGTCCACAGAAATATAATGCAAGCCAGGAGGGCTTGCCATACCCCTAACTTTAAACTTTCAGTAACCACATTTCAAAAGGAAAAAGAAAGATGTTGAAACTGTTTTAATAATTAAAAAATAAAATCATAAATTATTAAGATAAATTATTTAAATAAAATAATTTAAAATGTAGTTTATTTAATCCAAAATATTTAGCCAAATATTATCATTTTAAAGATCAATATAAAAATTGTAATGAGATATTTTATATATTTTTTCTGCTTAGTCTTTGAAATATAGTATGTAGTATGTGGCATGTGGTATGTAGTATGTAGTATGCAGATGCGTGGTTCAGTCAGTTAAGCATCTTCCTTCAGCTCAGGTCATGATCTCAGGATCCTGGAATCCAGCCCCATTTTGGGCTCCCTGCTCAGTGGGGAGCCTGCTTCTCCCTCTCCCTCTGCTGCTTCTCCTGCTTGTGCTTTCTTACTCTTTCACAGTCTCTCATATAAATAAAGAAAATCTGAAAAAAATAAAGAAATCCAGTGTGTATTGTGCACTAGCACATATCTCAATTGGAGCTAGTTACATTGCAAATGTTTAATAGGCATGAATGACTAATGGCTACTCTATTAGACAGCACAAGTATAGATAGTTACCTATAGATAGTCATCCTGAATTTTGAAATATTTTATATAAAATATAATATGTGTGTGGGTAAGTGCATGTGATATTCCAATGATATAAACAACCGATCAAGATCTTTGTAAGGTCCACTTGTAGTTTTAGCCCAAGGAAACAAAATCAGAAATGTTGTTTTTCCTAATGAGCAATTAAGCTTCCATTGGTCAGCTTTTGAGACCTACGTCAACTGAGGTTGATTGCATTGCCTGCAATACAGGAAACTTTTAGCTAAATTGAGCATTCTATCATAATAGTTATCTTCAGCCAGGACGCCTGGGTGGTTCAGTCCTTCAAGTGTCCAACTCTTGGTTTTGGCTCTGCTCCTGATCTCAGGGGTTGTGAGATTGAGACCTGCTTCGGGTTCCACGCTCAGCAGGGAGCCTGCTTAAGATGCCTTCCCTCCCTCTCTCTCTCTCTGTCACCCCAGCCCCCAGGCACACATGCTTTCTCTCTCTCTTTTTTGTTTTTAAAGTTGTCTTCAGCCCAAGTGTTTCCTGTCCTACTCTTGGCTCCTTTATTATTATTATTTTTTGTTTTAACAATTTGCCTAATGTTTCCAAAGCTACTTATTTACTGAACACTATTTGAACAGCATAAATAATCTATAAAATAATGAGTGAATAAAGGCTTCTAGGAAGCATTTCTTGGTACCTGCTTCAGACAAATTATTGGGCTGAATGAATTATAGCTGTAGGTGAGATGTGACTTGGAGTTTAGGATTCTTGGAAGAGTAATTAAATCTCAAACTCTAAATTCAGAGATTTTCAGAGACTGGAAAAGCTGAGAGATGATTTAGCTCAACTTGCTGAGGCCCATGGAAGTTAAGCAACTGTCTTAAAGGTTTTGAGATGGTTAATGGCAGAGCTGGCATTTATACTGAACTCCTAGTATATGTCCTGCCTTTACATCCATTTCAATAAGATCCCAGTAAACTACTCTTCAAATAATCAGCTGTTCTTTGTGAGTGGGCAGAGGCATTTTGGCTGGGGCAATTTAAGTCTTGACATTTGCTGGTGTGTTGGACTCAGGGTAATAGTGATTTACATATTATTTGCTGAGGGAAAACTGTGCTGGACCTAATTGGGCTATCCTGTGAAGGAGTCTAGGCTCTCCACCCCTGATAATAGGCCCATTATTCACATGAGATGACACTCCACTTGGAGTTTGGATCATAGATACTGGCTTTCATCAAGTGTACTCAATAAAACCACATAACACGCTAATTGCTGAAATTATTTAGTTAAATTTGGCATTGGTTGGGGAGAAAAAGCAGACATTCTCACATACTTATCTCAAGACTTTTGGAGAGCACTTTGTAAATGTGTGTCCAAAGCCTCAACAACAGACATACCCACTGACCAAAAACAGAGCTTCTAGGTATTTATCGTAAGGCAGCTTAAAGCCTCTGTCTATGTCTTCCTCTGTGAGATTTCTGTTCATGTCTTTTTCCCATTTCATGATTGGATTGTTTATTTCTTTGCTGTTGAGTTTAATAAGTTCTTTATAGATCTTGGAAACTAGCCCTTTATCTGATACGTCATTTGCAAATATCTTCTCCCATTCTGTAGGTTGTCTTTTAGTTTTGTTGACTGTATCTTTTGCTGTGCAAAAGTTTCTTATCTTGATGAAGTCCCAATAGTTCATTTTTGCTTTTGTTTCTTTTGCCTTCATGGATGTATCTTGTAAGAAGTTACTGTGGCCGAGTTCAAAAAGGGTGTTGCCTGTGTTCTCCTCTAGGATTTTGATGGAATCTTGTCTCACATTTAGATCTTTCATCCATTTTGAGTTTATCTTTGTGTAGTTGTAAGGGAGTGGTCTAGTCTCATTCTTCTGCATGTGGATGTCCAATTTTCCCAGCACCATTTATTGAAGAGGCTGTCTTTCTTCCAGTGGATAGTCTTTCCTCCTTTATCGAATATTAGTTGACCATAAAGTTCAGGGTCCACTTCTGGATTCTCTATTCTGTTCCATTGATCCATGCGTCTGTTTTTGTGCCAGTACCACACTGTCTTGATGACCACAGCTTTGTAGTACAACCTGAAATCTGGCATTGTGATGCCCCCAGCTATGGTTTTCTTTTTTAAAATTCCCCTGGCTATTCGGGGTCTTTTCTGATTCCACACAGTTCTTAAAATAATTTGTTCTAACTCTCTGAAGAAAGTCCATGGTATTTTGATAGGGATTGCATTAAACATGTAAATTGCCCTGGGTAACATTGACATTTTCACAATATTAATTCTGCCAATCCATGAGCATGGAATATTTTTCCATCTCTTTGTGTCTTCCTCAATTTCTTTCAGAAGTGTTCTATAGTTTTTAGGGTATAGATCCTTTACCTCTTTGGTTAGGTTTATTCCTAGGTATCTTATGTTTTTGGGTGCAATTGTAAATGGGATTGACTCCTTAATTTCTCTTTCTTCAGTCTCATCGTTAGTGTATAGAAATGCCACTGACTTCTGGGCATTGATTTTGTATCCTGCCACACTGCCAAATTGCTGTATGAGTTCTAGCAATCTTCGGGTGGAGTCTTTTGGGTTTTCTATGTAGAGTATCATGTCATCGGCGAAGAGGGAGAGTTTGACTTCTTCTTTGCCAGTTCGAATGCCTTTAATGTCTTTTTGTTGTCTGATTGCTGAGGCTAGGACTTCCAGTACTAGGTTGAATAGCAGTGGTGAGAGTGGACATCCCTGTCTTGTTCCTGATCTTAGGGGAAAGGCTCCCAGTGCTTCCTCATTGAGAATTATATTTGCTCTGGGCTTTTCGTAGATGGCTTTTAAGATGTTGAGGAATGTTCCCTCTATCCCTACACTCTGAAGAGTTTTGATCAGGAATGCATGCTGTATTTTGTCAAATGCTTTCTCTGCATCTAATGAAAGGATCATATGGTTCTTGGACACCTGCACCCCGATGTTTATAGCAGCAATGTCCACAATAGCCAAACTGTGGAAGGAGCCTCGGTGTCCATCGAAAGATGAATGGATAAAGAAGATGTGGTTTATGTATACAGTGGAATATTACTCAGCCATTAGAAACGACAAATACCCACCATTTGCTTCAACATGGATGGAACTGGAGGGTATTATGCTGAGTGAAATGAGTCAACCGGAGAAGGACAAACATTATATGTTCTCATTCATTTGGGGAATATAAATAATAGTGAAAGGGAATAGAAGGGAAGGGAGAAGAAATGGGTAGGAAATATCAGAAAGGGAGACAGAACATGAAGACTCCTAACTCTGGGAAACGAACTAGGGGTGGTGGAAGGGGAGGAGGGCGGGGGGGTGGGGGAGAATGGGTGATGGGCACTGAGGGGGGCACTTGACGGGCTGAGCACTGGGTGTTATTCTGTATGTTGGCAAATTGAACACCAATAAAAAATAAATTTATTATTAAAAAAAAAGAGAGAAAAAAAATAAAGCCTCTGTTTATGCATTGACCTCATATAAAGTACATTCCTGTCACATTTCTGATCCTTATCAGAACCTGGGAAGTAAGGCAAAGCCAATTATGCCCATTTTATAGTTTAAGAAAGCAGTGGTGGGCAGCATGGGTGGCTCAGTGCTTTAGCGTTGCCTTCAGCCCAGGGCATCGTGATCCTGGAAGACCCGGGATCCAGTCCCACGTCAGGTTCCCTGCATGGAGCCCGCTTCTCCCTCTGCCTGTGTCTCTGCCTCTCTCTCTCTCTCATGAATAAATAAATGAAATCTTAAAAAAAAAAAAAAAAAGAAAGAAAGCAGCGGTTGAGCAAGTTCAGGCCACTCGCTTGGCCTCATAGCTAATAGAGAAAAGCTTGTCCTCAAACCTGTCTTTAAATCCCGTACTCTGAACACTATGATGACTGTTCTATGGTGTTTACCCACTTCAAATATATTTTGTGGTAGGATTTCCAGATAAAATATAGGACATCCATTTAAATTCAAATTTAATATCAATAATAATTTTTAGTTTAAGTACATTCCTAAACCTTACATGGATGTCCATGTAATGTTGGATGCACACCCATACTCAAGTTTTAATTGTTGTTTATCTGAAATTCAGATTGAATTGTCTTATATTTCTATTCCCTTAATCTGGCAGCTCTGTTCTATGGGTGCCAGGGTCCCAGGTCTGAAAACAACCAGATGAATGACAAAAAGAGTGGAAAGTACAAAGCCATTCAGCCAGTCTCGATGCATCAGAAGTCAACAGGAGTTGTCTAACGTTGGAGAGACAGCAAGCAGAAAACCACTCAACAAAGACAGAATCACAGAATAGCTATGAATATCTTACATTGTGTAGTCATGAAAATCAATCCCAATCTCTCCAAGAAGGAGTATTTTAATTGCTCAAGAGTCAGGCAATGGGGTGAAATAAATAGACAAGAAAATCTACTGGATCATATAGAAAATATAATGAAGGAAATACAGAGTTAAATACTTGATGGAGAGAAAACATGTTTATGGTGGTGTACAGGCATGAATGACAATAGATCACAGTAAATTCATTTATTGGATGTATAATTGAGACAGAGAGGTGAAGGATAAAGAACAAGTAGAATGTGAGTCAACACCATTATTGTCATTTATTAAAGAAATAAACAGAATATAAATAGAGTCCAGTCAGGTTTTTTTGAAACACATCAAATATATGTATTCAGGAGGTTTATTAGGAACACACAATGAGGGAGTAAGGAAAGGCTGGAATAGGCAGAGGGAGACATTCAACTGTAATATGCTTAGCACAGAGAACTCAACTAAAAGCTTGGAAGGCTCTGGGGGACAGATGACCCTTCAGGGTTGTCCCAATTTGGAACAAGAGTTCTAAGTTTTGTACCTCTGCATAGATTAGTCATTGCATGAGGACTGCCCCTCGGGTTGGCAAACAGATCCCTCTGGCTTAAGATAATTCCCAGGAAGAGACAAAGTGGCACAGTCATCAGGGGACAGACACTCTTGGCAGATGGGAAGATGAATGCTTTGGGCCTGAAGGAGATCAGAGTGACACACCACAATATCTGCTACCTTCTGCCCCTCATTCTGTTCAGATCTGCTTGCTTCATGTGCTACATTTAAGCCATTTGAGACCAGCTTCTCTTGGATCTTGGATGGAGTCTTTTCTTGGAGAAACTTATAAAAAAAGGTTAGCAGGATGATCTACAGCTCCACTTTTGCAGCTGGTCTTCGGGCTATATCTGAATCGCATCATTTTTCTGGTTTATCTAGGTTCCCTTTACTTCTTTTTTTTAATTTTTTTAAAATTTATTTATGATAGTCACAGAGAGAGAGAGAGAGGCAGAGACACAGGCAGAGGAAGAAGCAGGCTCCATGCACCGGGAGCCTGACGTGGGATTCTATCCAGGGTCTCCAGGATCGCGCCCTGGGCCAAAGGCAGGCGCCAAACTGCTGCGCCACCCAGGGATCCCGGTTCCCTTTACTTCTAATTGATATCTATGCTGGTTTAGTTGTCTTACCTGATTGATAACACAGATCCTCATCTCTTTGGTCTCAGACCTTGGTCAACATGCTCTTTTCAGGGGTTAGCCTCAGTACTTGAGCACTTTCTGTCAAGGCTGGGCAGGGAAGCATCAAGCGATGCTCTGTAGACCTCTTGAGTGTCAAATTCATTCTTCTGCAGGCCCATTGCCCAGCGGCGGGGGCTCTGTTACAGATAATCCCAGTTGATTACCCCCACACAGTTGATTACCATTACACCTTGCTTGCTGATGTCTTGGCAAAAAAATTCTGAAGTGACCAGGTGGCAGCTGTGGCCTAAAGGTCAGTGGGCAGTTGACTATGTCTCCTGGTGGGGGATTGGTTTTAAGGCCTGACTTGAGCAAAGTGAGTGACTAATCTGTAGAGTGGATTCCACCCTATAGGTATGGCCAGCTCTCAATCTTAGTGATCCAGGAAGAAGGTATACCTAACAACACTCATGGCAGACATTTGGAGAAAGAGATAGCATGAGAAGATGCTGGACATGGCAGCTCAATGGACTGAATGTGTTCTCTGAAACTCATCTGTTAAAATTCTAACTCCCAGTGTGACAGTAACAAAGAATGGGGCCTTTGGAAGATAATTGGGCTGTGAGGGTGTAACCCTCATGAATGGGATTAGTGCCCTTATAAGAGAGACCCCAGACAGCTCCCTCACCCTTTCTACCATATGAAGATGCAAGGAGAAGGTGGCAGTCTGCAACCTGAAGAGGAGCCTCCCCAGAATCTGACCATGTTGGCATCCTGATCTCAGACTTCTGGCTTCTACAACTGTAAGAAAGAAGTTTCTGTTGTTTCCATACCATAGTGCTAGTTTTTTGGTACTTGGTTATAGCTTCCTAACTAAGATGAGCTGGCAGAGCCAAGGCAGTGAAATCAAACAGGTCCAAGTATAAACCTCAGCTCTGCCATCGCCCAGCTCTCTTGGCCTTCTCAGGGACTCCGTTTCATTTGGATAAAGGGGCTATAAATATAGCATACATGTCCTCATGCTTGTTTACTGAACAAGTAACGAGTTTAGAGAGAAAGCTTGCTTACTACATATCTTGGTAGGTGGCCCACTCCTGCCTTACAAATACCTGTCCACTGTCCACCTGAATTATGGAGACATTTGAATTATGAAGATAGCCTTCAAGAAAAGCACTTCAGAACAAATAGAAAAAGACTCTCTAGGAAATGAGAGCAGACAGGGAAAACAGGAAAGGAAGAATAAGGCATCCCTAAGTGATCTTTTATTTGATCCTTAAATGTGTTTGACATAAAAATGGCAGATTAAAAGATGCAGGACTCAAACCCAAAGTTAGTAAACATGCAGATTACAGTGAAATCATGAACAATTTGCAATGGAGCTGGTACTATTGCAATGACAAAGAGCAAACATGAACTTTGTTAGTGAAAGCATCACCAGCGAAGTGAAGAAGAGCATGAGGTGTACATTGGACTTGATTGAAATGCAAGTTCAATAAGATACAATATTTTGCTTTTTATGGCTGTTCATTTAAGACTAGGAAAGATTCGAACCAGCTACCAACTTTTATCCTCTGCACCAAAACAATCAATTTTTAGAAGGAAGGTCCAAAGAGACAACTCATCATTTTAGTTCATTTAACTTTTCTAACAACTTTATTACGAAAAAGGAGTGGTTCCCCAAAACCCTAAGATTTAGATAGAAGAAGCAGGATTTACCACATCACACAGCCGGCGTAGGGCAGTATTAGGATTTGAACTTCCAAAGGCCATACCAATTCGACTGTTCTGTGTTCCTTCATTCCATGCTTCTGCATTTGCTTTGTGATAATTCATGTTTATAAAGTATTCAAGAAATGCATATTTTCACAGTGATTCTTGGAATATTTGCATTTTTATGTGGATAAAGCAGTTAATATGTACACAAGAACATGAACTAGAAAAACCAACCTGCAAGTCACATGCCTCAAATGACAATCTATCAGGCAACCACCATGGGTTGAGTGTCCATGTGCTGAACCTGTTTTCCATATGAGACCTTCTCTCCATGCCTTCTTCTAAGAGCTGTTAATCATAACTGTGAAAAAGCTGACAGGTTCTATTTCCAACATAAGCTCTTCTTAAATTATTTCCTGTGACTAGTTCCTAATTTAAATTAGCTGCTTTTTTCATGGACAATTCCACTACATAGTCTTTGTTTTTTAACCATTCTCATATTATTTTCATTCTTATTCCAGCCTTCTTTGTTTACCCCTCCTGTTATTTGCTCTTCTTTATTTTTTTAAGATTCTATTTTACTTATTTATTTCACAGAGACAGAGAGAAAGAGAGATGGAGAGTGCACAAGCGAGAGGAGCAGGAGAGGGAGAATCAGGCTACCACTGAGTAGAGAGTGCAATGCTAGGCTTGATTTCAAGACCCCAGGATCATGACCTGAACCAAAGGCAGACACTTAACCAACTGAGCCACCCAGGCGCCCCTGTTAATTGCTCTTCTGGTGATTTTTAATGACAATACCAAATACATTCCAATAGAAAAAGTCCATAAGCACAATTATTTGGAGAGACCTTTGATTATAGATGCTTGCCTTCTTTACCTCTGAAGTTTATAATTTTTTAATACTTTCTATGTGTCAGGACCTAGTAAAGATGAATCAGAGGTTTCTGCCTCCTAGGGGCACATATTATAGATACTGGAGTGCTAAAGACCTGCACCAAATATCTACAATGTAATGTAACACATGCTATAGTCGAAATGAGCTCCAAATTCTGATGGAACACTCAGTGCTTAATTGGTTTGGCCAGAGAGAGTTGGGAAATACATTCCTGAAAAAGTGATATTTGAGCAGAGTCTTCAAGATGCGGTAAAACTTTTCATGATAGAGAAATTGAGGGAGAAGAACATTCTACTCTATTGTGTGCTTATGGATTGGCTTTGTTGGAGTATATGTTAAATACATAATATGTAGGTAGGGCATACTGAAGAATTTCAGAGGTGGGAGAATGATACACAGCACAGGCAAGAGCCACTAGGGATGTGATTTTGGTAATACTGGCCCTTGTTTGGGGCCTTTAAAGCTACAGGATGGGGCTGGACTCCAAGAAGCATCAGAGGGAGGGCAGTGGACATGCCCAGTGGAAAGGAAACTGAGATATTTATTTACCCCATAATTCATAGGACAACATGATTTTACCCTAGTGGCAGGAGACC
Source organism: Vulpes vulpes (assembly GCF_048418805.1). Lineage (NCBI taxonomy): Eukaryota > Metazoa > Chordata > Mammalia > Carnivora > Canidae > Vulpes > Vulpes vulpes. The sequence continues at coordinate 9,167,388 of NC_132792.1, read as the reverse complement.
CAACATTCGTGAGGCTATAGTCTGTCTTTGAGGAAGAGGCTGTCTGTTAGAGTTTGCAGGGTGTGGGCCCAGGAGTCATTGGACCTGGATTTGAATTCTGGTGCCAATACTGGGTAGCTTTGGCCGTGTCACTGAACCTCCCTGGGCCCAGCTTCCCTGTCCATACGACTGAGTTTGTACTATGTAAGCTGCAGAGTGTTTGTAAAGATCGGAGTTAGTATATTAACATGCTTTGAATACAAAGCACAAAGCAGGTGCTAAATCAATGGTAGTTATTACTATCGTTATTTGGAATTTCCCAGTCTAGTAAAAGAGTGTGGAGAGGAATGACAAAATGTGAAATCAGAAATCTCCAGAATTCAGGTGGCAGAAAAACAAGTCTGATTACACGGGGAGTCTGCTGACAGATCTCAAAGCACACAGTGGGGATGTCAGCAGGGATCCTGGCGAACAACTCATGCCACCCACCACCCACTTCACAGGTGAAGATTTGACGTAGAGAAAGGAGAAGGACTTATTTGTGCCTTACAGCGATTGACAAAATATTCCTTTTAGTAGAAAAAACCAAAACCAAAGCCAAAACAAAACAAATTAAAAGAAAAAAAAAAGGCCACAAAAACAGATCTAGGTAATGGGAAGTCAAACGCCAGGTAACTGTTGAATGAAGGCAGAAGAAAGAGCAATTTGGGACACATCTGCCATGTTTTTCAGAGATTACAAAGTAATGCCTGCTAGGCAGACAACCTAAAAGGAGAGAAATACTAGTCCTTAACCTGTTCCATGAGTCCAGGGAAAGGGCTAAGGGGAGCAGATAGTATGCTCGGGCCGCCTGATTGGGACTCTTGGTTCAGTCTTGACACTGCCTTGTCCTTGAAGATATCCCCAAGCTGATCTGCCTCCCTCTACGAAGGCCGACTGAGCTGGCGCATTACATCCAGCCTGATGCTTTGATAGTGCAGGAGAATTGGATCCCCGTCCTGGAAATCATACACAGAACACCATGGGCAGAATAACAAGTGTAAAAAAGGTGGTTTGTTCTTATTGTCCTTTTTTCCAAAGGCTGGCTCTTATAACCCGTGGAGTCTCTGACTCTAATTTTGAGGGAAGAGGAAGTTCCTGAGAAGGCCACAAATATCCATTTCACCCTGCCATGTGAGATCCTGCTCCTCCATGCAGAGTGCGCCTTGCTACTTCTTTGTTCACTTCCCCTGGTTTTACTCTGTGCCTGAAGAGGCCCCAGTAAGAACCAGCCTGGGCACACAAACGGCTAGACGTTCAACATCAAAATGATTTTATCTGCGTCAAGCCCGACATCTGCACAATGGACCCTGTGTAATCTTGAGACGTGAACCCCCCCGTGTGCCGTTTGCCAAGGGGCTGGAAGCAGAGTGTTTGTTTCATGAAACGGGACAATGTGAAGTTAGAAAGCCCGGGATAGCCTGAACCCTTGGCTGCCACATGGCCATAGATCAAACCTGGTTCTTGGAGTCCCTGTGGACACGTGTGACAGCTTTATCACTCTGACACGAGTAGTCAAATATACTTCCCTTTTCTTTTCTTTTTTTTTTTAAGATTTTATTTATTTATTGGACAGAGAGAGAGCACAAGGAGGGGGAGCACTGGGCAGAGGGAGGAGAAACAGGCTCTCAGCTGAGCAGGGAGCCCAATGTGGGGCTCGATTCTAGGAGCCTGGGATCATGACCTGAGCTGAAGGCAGATGCTTAACCACCCAGCACCCTACTTATCCTTTTCTTTTTTTTCAAGATTTTATTTATTCATGACACACACACACACACACACACAGGGAGGGAGAGAGAGAAAGAGAGAGAGAGAGAGAGAGAGAGAGAGAGAGAAAGGCAGAGACATAGGCAGAGGGAGAAGCAGGCTCCATGCAGGGACCCTGATGTGGGACTTGATCTCGGGACTCCGGGATCACACCCTGGGCCGAAGGCAGGCGCTAAACCGCTGAGCCACCCAGGGATCTCCCTGCTTATCCTTTTCAAAGTGAAAATTACCTTATTGCTAGAGTGAGAAATGAACTTACTTTTTTCCCCCTGTGGCAGCACAAACCAGGCAATGCCATGGAATACATGAGGCTGGATACTGCAACTTGGAGGCACTATCCCATGACTCCCGATATTAGACACCAATGACACTAGACACACTTCAATCCATGCTGGTTCTTTCTAAGATATGGCTTTCTCTGTTTATTTAATTAATTAATTAATTAATTTTTAAGTAGATTCCATGCGCAAACAAGGAGCCCAGTACAGGGGTTGAACTCACGACCCTGAGATCAAGACCCGAGGTGAGATCATGAGTCTGACCCTTAATCAACTGAACCACCCAGGAGCCCTGGCTTTCTCTGTTTAGATGCCCTATGCCTGAATGGAGATTATTTTTAATCTGCAAAAACAGTTTCCATTAAGTGAAATCATTCTGGTGCTTTGCTTTTTTCCAATATGCAGTTTTGTTTGTGTGTTTTTTAGGATGCTTTACTATAGTTTGTGCCCCTTCTGTGGCTCTCTTTCCCTCCTGGGGGATGACACAAGAACCTGAGAATTCCTTACCTCTTCCAGTAATTCAGCTTCATACAAGTTTCTTTGTAGAATATTAATTTCTGCTTGTTTTCATACTCTTAAATTAATTAAAATCCTTATTTTCTAATTAATATTTACCTACCAATTATTCCCTTTTTAAAAATTTCTGATTTTATTTATTTTGGCCCCACACTCTTTCTTGATCAGTCTATCTAAAGGTTTATCCATATTTTTTTTTGTCTTTTCAGTGAGCCACCTCTTAGTTTCATTGACATTATCTAGTCTCTATTTGTTTTATTTCCACTCTGATCTTTATCATTTCTCTTCCACTAACTTTGGACTTTCTCTTTTTCTAGTTTCTTTGGATGTACGTTTTGACAGTTTATTAGCAATTTTTCTTGTTTCTTGTATTATGCCCGTGTCGCCCACTGTTGAGCTTCCCTCTTAGAAAAGCTTTCTCTGTGACCCATAGATTGTGGCGTGTTTTCCGTTTTCATTTGTTTGAAAGAATTTGGGGATTTCCTGTGTGACGTCTTTGTTACCTGTTCATTGGTTAGTCACATGGTGTTTAGCCTCCATGTGTTTGTGAGTTTTTCCAATTTGTTTGTGTAATTGATTTCTGGAGTCATAATGTTGTGTTGGACAAGGTGCTTGATAGGAGCTCATTCTCACACTTATCGAGACTTGTTGTGTGGTTTAGTTTGTGATCTGCCTGGAGATTGTTTCATGTGTTGTTCCTTTTTAAATTCACTATTTGCAGCATAACATCTTTCTGGGTTGACTTTTCTTCTCCATGAGGTACACCCTTTAGTATTTTTAATTTTTTTTTCCAGTCTCTTAGCGGGAACTGCTCTGAAATTTTGTCTTAAAATTTCTTCATGACACGCTTATTCCTGGATGCAAGTTTCAGCGGGTCTAGGATTCTACTACAGGCTGACAGTGATGTCCTCTCTAAACATTGATGATATGGTATTATTGTTCACTGGTTTCTACTGTTGCTGGTCTGAGATATATTCTTTCTTAGCCATTCGGTTTTGCTCTTCCTGGTTGCTTCCAACAAGTTATCTTCAGTTTCCTGCTTTTTTTTCATGAAGAGGTCTAGATTTGGATTTACTTTTCTTTTCATTTCTTTTTGTTTTTAAAGATTTATTTATTTCAGACACAGAGAGAAAGAGCATGAGTAGAGGGAAGGCCACAGAAAGGGGGAGACACAGTCTCCCCCTGAGCAGGGAACCCAATAGGGGACTCTGTCCCCAGACCCTAGGACCATGACCTGTGCTGAAAGCAGACACCTAACCAACTGAGCCACCTAGGAGACCCAGATTTACTTTTCTTTATCCTATACATAACCCATTGTTATTTTCAATATGAACATTGCTGCTTTTCTACGCTGCTGGAAAGTTCTCAGACATTAGCATATTTTGCCTTTCCCTATTTTGTCTGTTCTCTCCTTGTAGAGAGAGAGTGTAGAGTCACTCCTATTAGAGTGACTAATAGACATGTGTTGGGACATCACGGTCTATCTAGTTCCCATATCTTCTCCCTGCTGCTTTTTGTATATTTTCCTCAAATCTATTTCTCATTATCTGGTTCTCTCTGAAGAGTTGGTTATGTTTAATTTGCTGTTTAACTTGCCCATTGAGTTTTCGATTTCAGTGACTGTTTTGTTCATTTATGGAAGTTTCTTTCACATTGTTCTGTTCTTAGGTTTCCAATTTCTTCTTTTAATGTCTGCAGTCACTCAACACCTATTTATAGTCTTTTTTTTCCCGTTGCTATTATTTGAAATGCTTGGCATTCTAAAATCATTTGTTTTGTCTTCTGACATTGTTCATGGCTTATTTGCCTGTTCCATGGAGAAGTTTGGGAAAAGGTTGAGACTAAACTCTGACATCAGAACATATGGATTTGAATTTTGAGTTCGGTATTTGTTAGCTGAATGATCTTGAATTAGTTGCAGACAAACTCTTCATGGCTGACTTTCCTCAAATGTAAAATGAACATATTAACAGAAACTATCCTAATGAGATAGTATGCATTAATGTTACATTTACAATGACTAGAAAGTTTATGATACATAAGAATTGCTCAGAAATGTTAGTTCTATCACCATCATCATCTATTTGGGTTTGTGAACTTGTCTTCAGTGGGCTTTGTCTTTCTGAATCCCATGAATCCTGGTGTGGTAGGGCATTCCCACATGGTGGTTTTCTACTTACTTTTCTCAGGCATCTCAGGAGGATCTCCTGTGTGGACTCATGTTCTATTTTATTTTATAAGGCTTTGTGTTATGGAGCCACAAAGCAGTGTAAATTGAACACCCAAACCTGAGGGTCAGCAGGCTCATATTAGGGTCTGAGGAGGCCCAACAAAGAGTCATAGTAAACAGGAATAGCAAGTTTACTTGCTATATTAAAGAGGTTTACTATCTAGCCACACAGTCTATTTTAGACCTTCTCAGTGTGACCATTAGCTGAGAAAATGTTTGACCAAGTATCTAGTCTGCCTGCCTCTCTGGAACTTTAAACATGAACAAGCAGAGGGAAATGCATACTTTCTGTCGCTTGGCAGATCCCAAAAGCTATAGAAGAAAAGGAAAATGCTGAAGTAAAACGTGTCCAATTCATATGCCAACCTCCTAGTTAGATAAGTTGCTCTTCCTCCTCTGGAGAGGTGAGGGATCAGGAGAGGGCAATAGGGTTATAATAAAGGAAGCTCCTCCACATGGAAACATGAAGCCAAGGGCAAGAAGATTCCCCTACTATTGGTTCCCTAACCTGCAACTGCACATCAACAGCTCAGATGGATTCCAGGACAACTTGTGGCATGCCTGAACATGTGAGTTATATCATGGCTGTGTGTACTATCTAGGCTACTGGGTGGTTTTCACAAGTCTGCACTTTTATGTAGGGTGTAGTCTTTCTGACGTCTGATGATGGGGGTCTCGCTTTCAGCTCCTTGTTTTGCAGCCCAAAGCCCTGGGATCTAAGACTGGACGTGAGACCACAGTCGGATGCTTACTGGTTGAGCACCACTTTCCTTCCTTGAAGGCTCAGCTGCACAGTTAAAGGAATATTTGTGTTACTTCCTCTGGCATTTTAAGACATTTTGAAACAGTAATTTAATCTATGCTGCTATGTTATTAGAAGCTAAGGGCCCCTTTGTTAGGCTCAGCACAAGTACACCTGCCTGCTGCATGCCTAGTTCTTAGTCATACTTTTCCTTGTTTTTCTCTGTCCTTCTGTCTGTTGGTCTTTCTACCTATCTTTCTATCTTTCTGTAGTTTGCTGCCTTGCTGTTACTCCTTGTCTCTCCCCAATCTCTCCTACTTCTATTTTTTTTCTCTACTGGCTTAATTTTCTATTGGCTCCCCCCTCCTTTTTTTTTTTTTGTTTTTTTTTTTTTGGTCTTACTGCAAATATTTGTTATTTCAAATCCAGAATCTAGCTCAGAATCTATCTAGAATCAATATCTATTGAACAAGAGTAACTTTCCCTCTTTATGGAAAAGACAAATTGCTGCTCTGGATCTATGCTAAACATGTAGCACTTATTGGAAGACACACCTACATGATACTACTCCTGGTACTATTGCTTTTCCATCACTAGTCATATCACACCCCTCATATCATCACATGTATTTAATGCGTATCCTCATCCAGGGACTTTTCTACAAACTTCTAATGTATAAAATCATTAAATCCTCATAATCTTCTTAGAGCAAAGATACCATCATTACTGCCCTCTTGCTAATAATGAAATTAAAAAACTTGTTTTAGTGAGAAGTTCAATAACTTATTTTAGATCAGTAATTCTCAACTGGGGAGAATTTTGTTCCCTCTCCAGGGTCATTTGGCAATGTCAGGAGGCATTTTTGGTTTTTACAATAAGAGTAGGGGATTCTACTGACATCTCCTGTGTAGAGCCCAGGGGTGTTGCCAAGCACTCTATAAAGCACAGGACAGCCACTTATGGTTAAAGAATTGGTCTTGAATGCCAACAGCACAAAGGTTGAGGAACTTTTGGGTCAAATAAAGTATGCATTGTCCTATACCTTTAAAAATAGTATATATCTATAATGTTTAAAACTAACCTGTCATTCTCTGTGCTAAAGTGTGAGGGTTTTTTTTTTTAATTGCAGTTATTGATATAATTGGGCCTATATTGGCCAACTTAAATTATTACAGTCTGTATTTAATCCTACATTACCACCCTATTTAATCCTATATTACCTTCAAAAACTTGACTCTATGTCAGAGATCATCAATTCTTCTTCACATCTTTGTGACTAATGGAAAGAACTGAATGTTGAAAAAGTGTTAATTAGATATTAATTAATGGGATTTCTAATTGGATGCAGGAGGCCCTTTCCTTTTGGCCCTATCTATAAAATGAGGTGAGGGGCTCCTGGGTGACTCAATCAGCTAAGTGTCTGCCTTCAACTCAGGTCATGATCCCAGGGTCCTGGGATCACCATCAGGCTCCCTGCTCAGCCCCTCTCCCTCTGCCCTTCCCCTTGCGTATTCTCTCTCTTTCTCTCTCTCTCTAGCTCTCTCCCTCTTGTGCACTCTCTCTCTCTCTCAAATAAATAAAATCTTAAAAAAAAGATTCTCTCTGCCTCTCTCTCTCTCTCCTTCCTCCCCTAAAAAAATAATAATCAACTAAAATGAGGTGATTGTATTAGACAATTTAAAAATTCTTATTATAAATTACATTTATTTTTCTAGTAGAAACATTACTTCAGCTCACTGAATCTTGACAAGCTTCTTCCCTCCCACTTATAAACTTCTATGTGCTCTTGTAGATGAACCAGAGCATACGGCTCCTTCTGGCCCATAGACTCCAAGAGCTGCTTCTGAATAGAAGCATTTAAGAGCCAGTGTGTGACACCCACCCCCTGCCCCATCTTTTCTGGGCACGAATGACATCTAAGGTTGCCTTTGAGATGATAAAGCCTTCATCAGTCTAGGTCTAGGACTCTGCTGATCAGAGATGCTGAGTAACATCTCATGTAAGTGAAAAGAAGTTTTTGTGTGTTAAGCTACTGAGATTTTGGAGTTTGGTATAGCCACACAGTCTCTTTTATACCTTCTCAGTGTGACCATTAGCTGAGAAAATGTTTGGCCAAGTATTTATAAGAGAATAAAATGGTAGATACAGAGAGAGGATGGAAGAATAATTCACCTACCTTCTTTATGTTCCTACATCATTTAGTTCCTACCACCAATATAACAGGTGCCTAGCTGAAGTGTAATATATGTGTTTACATAGTGCTCATCTCCACTAGACTATAAGACTCATATTTGGGATTTTATGTCAGGATGATGCCTTATTTATCCTAATAGTCACAGGCCTAATAGTTGCCAAGTACTAAGTAGGTTCATGAATTTGGGGCAAAATAATGACTGTGTGAATGTATGAAAGCAACTGACACAGGACCCTGAACATAAATGGATACTCCAGCAAATGTTTGGTTAAATGAATGAGTAAATGAATATCTGAATACACAGAAGATCGAATGAGGCCATTATACACCAGGAAAGGGGGTGGAAAATACAAGAATTCAAGCAGGACCTTAAGACCGAGGGTGGGGGGTGTCTCCGAGACAATCTCTGTGTGTTTAATGGAGTATGTGTCAGATCTGATGGTAATCAATCTGCTGGGACACAGAAGGAAAAGTGTCAGGAAACTCCTTGCAACTCATGACAGTGCTGTCTTTGGCAGTGGTGGGGAGGGCCTAAAGTCCTCTGGATGCATGGTGTGGGGTTACTCAGCTGCCTAAGGGCACCCAGCAAGGGGCAACATATATTAGTAAAGCAGTGGTTATGAAAATCTTTATTTATGTCCGGGGCTTAATGAAAGCTGCTGAACTCCAGTCTGAGGACCAGTGGAGGGAAGGGGGGTAATGATTCTGGAGACTGAAAAAACCTGCTCAGGTGTCCTGGATCTGGCTTAGAGTCTGGGAAGTGGCTATGCCCCAGGGCCTAGGATCCTAGCCTGGACAAAGGGCCTAATCTGGATGTTGCTTTTGGGCCCAATTTAGAGGCTGCCTCTGCTTAGTAGCCGGGAACACTGCCTCTTGGTTGCAGATCACCCATTTCCCCAGCTTCCTGAGTGAGTCAGGGATGTCACCTTGTTGCTATGCATCTGCTCTGAGATTGCTACTGGAAATGATTCCTTTGAACACTTGAATTATTTTTTATGTTGGAGTTGTTTTATTACTGGTTGTAGGATGGGGTTAGGATAGTTAGTACACTCCAGCATTGCACTCTGGGGACATACGGGGCTATTTTATCTGACTTCTGAGCTGTGAGGGATGTGGGGTATGGAAATACACTCTGGTTACAGGTAATAACAGAACCTCACATTAATTGGACCGTTCCTAGTTGCTTGGGTGCTCTGCTAAGGATTTTACAAAAAGGCAAGACTCTTGAATTGATTTATCTATTTTTTAATGTTTCATTTACTTATTTGAGAGAGAGAACAAGCAAGCAGGGGGAGGGACTGAGAGAGAGGAGGGGGAAAGAATCTCAAGCAGACTCCACATTGAGCACAGAGCCCAATGAGGGGTTCAAACTCATGACTCTGAGATCATGACCTGAGCTGAAACCAAGAGTCAGACACTTAACTGAGTCACCCAATCTCCCCAAGACTCTTGAATTTATCCAGCAGTGGGACTTTGTGAAAATCTTTTAACTTTTTTTAGATCTCAGCCTCCCCATCTCAGAAATGAGATAATAATTCTTTTTTTTAAAAGTCTTTTTAAAATTTTTTTAATTTATTTATGATAGTCACACACACACACACAGAGAGGCAGAGACATAGGCAGAGGGAGAAGCAGGCTCCATGCACCGGGAGCCCAACGTGGGATTCGATCCCGGGTCTCCAGGATCGCGCCCTGGGCCAAAGGCAGGCGCTAAACCGCTGCGCCACCCAGGGATCCCTCAGATAATAATTCTACTGCCTTGGGGCATCTGGGTGGCTCAGTGGTTGAGCATCTGCCTTTGGCTCAGGTCCTGATCCCGGGGTCCTGGGATCCAGTCCCACATCAGGCTCCCTGCAGGGAGCCTGCTTCTCCCTCTGCTTATGTTTCTGCCTTTCTCTGTATGTCTTTCATGAATAAATAAATAAAATCTTAAAAAAAAATTCTACTGCCTCTCAGAGCTGCTATGCATATAAGTTAATGTGTGAAAAGGGCTTAGGACTACTTGACAGTGTTAGTCCTCGGCCGCAGTTATTGATTTCGGTGGTTAGCATTTAATCTTCCCTACAGTTCAGTGGTATTATCATTATTCTCTCTTTCCCCATATAGAAACTAAGGCTGAAGTAATGAAGCTGTGTATGATGCAGGGAGGGTAGGAAATCTCTGTCTGACTCTGGAGGCTGGACCCTGAGCCATTACTGGGTCGAATAGTATCCTCTCCAAATTCATGGAACCTCAGTGGAAACAACCAAAATTTCCAAGATGGGTGAAGAAAATGTGGTGCACACAGACAATGTACATTTCAACCTTAAAGAAGACAATTCTGTAATAGGACACAACATGGGTGGACCTTGAGGACATTCTCCTAAATTAAAAAAGTCGGCCACAAAAGGCAGATACTGTGTGATTTTTCTTATAAGAAGTCCCTAAAATAGGGACACCTGGGTGGCTCAGTGGTTGAGCATCTGCCTTCAGCTCAGGTCGTGATCCTGGGGTCCTGGAATCCAGTTCCACATTGGGATCCCTGCAGGGAGCCTGCTTCTTCCTCTGCCTATGTCTCTGCCTCTCTCTGTGTCTCTCATGAGTAAATAGGCAAAATCTTAAACAAAACAAAACAAAACCAGAGATACAGAGATATACATAGGGAGAAGTCCATGTAAAGATGAAGACAGGTATTGGAGTGTATCAACAAGCTGAAAGATGCCAAGGATTGTCACAACCACCAGAACCAGGAGGGATTCTTTCTTTGGACCTTCAGAGGGAGTGAAGCCCTGGGAACTAGCTCAGGTTTGTATTTAGTCTTCAGAACTGTGGGAAATTAAGTGCCTGTTATCCTGAGCGACTCTGCTTGTGGTTACACTTGCCCTGCAAAACTAGCTCAGCCACAGCGAGCCCTGCCTGAGGGCTGCTGGGGGACAGTCCTGCCCCCCTAAATGGAGCTGTTTTTGAGGAAGAGGGTGTGGGATTCTCTGTGGAGTCTTTCCTGTACCTAACTGGCAAGGTTATTTTTAACTTTAGCTTGTGAAGTTTATAATGAGGGCTTTTCTCACTTTTCAGTAGGAGTCAGACTTTACACCCCAACATGCAGGCTTTTAAAATGGCAGAGTTGTAGAAAGGGCTTGTGACAATGCCTAGCGGGTGAATCTTTGTCTTCAATGGTTATGGACTCCTAGCCAAATCCATTTTCATCATCATCGTTATCATCATCAGCAACAGAAACCCAAACAAATATTGTGCCAAGCACACTAAGTGCATGATCGCATTTAATACTCATTCTGCATGCGGAGGTAGCTGCTATTATTTCCACTTTACAAATAAGAACACTGCTGCTCAGAGTACAAGCAGAGCATCACATCAAGATGAGGTGCTGCTGGCTCACGGCACTCAACTCATTCCCTTAAATGTCATCCCTGATGGACGGGGGCTTCAAGGGAAGTTTCTGTAAAAGAGAAATGGCTACGAACAGTCAAACCTCATTTGTATCTAACACTCTCCATCCCATCAGATGAGGATGAAAATCACTCCAACCACCTTGAGTCCTGCATACTTTGAATGGCTGGAACAAGGTAAAATCAAATTGCTGCTTTCAGCTTTGAGAAGCTACAAAAGAAAAGAACCCCATAAGAATCAGAGGTTAGTTTGGAATCAAAGGCTACTAGTACTCTGTATATTTCGCTGAGGAAATAAATCATTGAAGTGACGTCAGAGGGCATTTCTGGAGCTCAATGTAGGCAAAAGTTTTCATAGGTGGAGAGTTAACAAACCACAAGACTTTCCATCTAGGGGGATAATGAAATGTAGCAAGTATCTGACTTTATGTGTATTTTCACACCGATTCTTCTGCAACCCACAAGGTAGGCATCAAGTAGCCCTATTTTGCAGATGATAAGAGTGGAGCTTAGAGATGCTGTGTGACCTGCCTGAGATCACAAAATGCTCATCTCTCTCGCTCTGAGTGATATTTATCATTAATGTTCCAGAATACTGCAGAAGCTATTTTAAGGATTTGACATAGATTATCTCATTTTCCCTTCACAAGCAACCCTAAGAGGTAGGTTCTGTTATCCCCATTTTATAATGGAGAGCCTTGGATTATTTAAATCACCGTCCCAGGTCACCAAGTGACAGAGGCAGGGTTTGAACCCCAGTGGTGGTTTTCTTATTCTGTGACCTTTTCTCTCAAATGTGCAGCATGCGGTGGAGGCAGTAGCAGCAGCCACTATAGCAGTAATGGTAATAAAAAATAATGTGTCCCTAGGTTAGGAAATTTGGACTGTTTGCAAAGGACTTGAGAGGACGGGGAAGAGGGCAGTGGGGCAGATGCAAGAGGCAGAAGACTTAGCATTCTCTGGTTGGGGAGAATGGAGTAAAGAGCAGAGCTGGGAGGGAGAGATTCTGGGAGAAGGCAAGGCTATGTGTTCTCTGGCACAGCTCAGCAGTGGTGGGTAAGAAATCAAATAGGGGCAGAAGTAGCACTGAAGGAAGCTGGAGCCCAAGGTTTGGACTCACCCAGGAGCTAGAGGAACATCTCTGAGAGAAGTCCACAGTTAGAGAGGCCTTGGCATTGGAGCTGGGGACTTGAAGGCAATGTTACCAGGTTCTTATGGTGCAGGGAAGCATCGGCTACTTCCTGAATTGCCAATGTCATTCTGATCCAAATCAATTAATACATCTAACACTTTTCATATAGTTTCTCATTAACCTTGTTTTCTCTTTGATAAAATTATTTTCTTGATCATGTTCTGCTTTCTTTCAGCCAAGGACTCAGGGATAGGGAAGTGGCGAAGGAAATGAACATGTTTTCAATGACTGCCGTGTGCCACCACTGTATGTGCATCTGCCATTCAGTCCTAGAGCAACCAACACTACAGAGGAAGAATCATTATCCCAATTTGGCAGATGAAGGATAAGCCTGGAAGAGGTTAATGACTTGCCTATGATCATTCAGCAAAATGACTCACCCCAGCGATAAAATAACTTGCCTACGAAGTTAAATGACTTGTGCTAGAGGTTGACCAGGAAATTACATGACTTCCCAAGATCATTTAGATTTTGCTGGCTCCAAAGTCAGGCTTGAAAGTCTTATGCTGTCTGCTGTCCCAGAGCCTTTTTATGTCCTTTGAGCACCCAACATAGAGATAAACTCTCACCAGGCACTCAATAAAAGTTTCTCTTGATTGTGGAGCTAAGATGACTAAGTCCAGCACCAGGATGGGCCTCTGACATTATTTTTTCCAGCTGTGTATCCAGGAGGAGACCTGGATATCCTGGAAATGAAAGCCAAATAAACACCAGCTTAATTCAGGTTATAATTTAACATCTAATAATGCAAATTCTATGTGATATCCTCCTTTAGATGGAGGCCCTCAAAGTCCCACTCATTTTCTTCTTAGATGCCTTCCTGTCAGGTGTTTCGGTAGGTATTGGAGGGACCTCTAATGAAAAGGTCAGTCCTTGATCAGGTGTCTGTAGAGTATGGAAATACTGCTGTACTGTCCCTCTTGCTTCTCTTGTGATCCGGTAGGGAGGTCTGGGCTTCAGTTTGTTTTCAGGAAAATGAAGATGTTGAATCTTTCATGAATTCTTAAAGAATGTACTCAAGGGAGCCTTTAAAGTTCCAACCAGAGGGAAGGACAAATCTTGGAGATGGACATCTCTTTGGAGTCCTGGCTTTGTCTGTCCTTGCTGGATCCTTGAATATATTCTTAAACTCTGAAACCTCTGTTTTCCTTAATTATTCTTTTTTTCTTTAAAAGTGCTAATAACCACCGTCCAGGCTCCCAGGTGAAGGTGCTCCCTGGGGGTTGGTTGTGCAATGGGGGAAACTGGCAACCGTTTCTAGCCTGGATCCTGGAGTGGCTTCCTCAGTGGTCTCCTTACTCACCTTCATGCCTCTCCACCACCCTTTCTCCACCCAACAGCCCCCTGGAAACCCACACGAAAACATGGATCAGGGGCACCTGGGTGGCTCAGTCGGCTAAAAGCATCTGCCTTCAGCTCAGTTCATGATCTCAGGGTTCTGGGATCTAGCTTTCTGCTCAATGGGGAGTTTGCTTTTCCCTCTGCCACTCATTTTTCTAATCAAAGATCACAGCATGTTCTTTCCAACTGCCTTCAACTTCTGCTACTGTCTCTGGGACCTGGTAACTGCTTCCTCCTCCTCCCTCTATTTAGAAAGAATAGTCACTGGCTCTCAGGGGCTTCACCATCCCTGTGAGATCTCCTTAATCTGCTCATACTTTGGAAAATATCCCCTCTATAAACTCTTTTTTACCCCCATTTGACTGTGTATCTGTTCAGGACTCTGATATAACCCCTTTGGAAAATATCCCAGTCTTGACCTACTACTCAGTAGCATTCCTACTTTGCATACACACAAAGTGGTTTTTCTGCCGATTTCTTTTCTTTTCTTTTCTTTTTTTTTTTTAATGTTCCACAAATTGTTCACTGCTTGAGAAATCATATCCCTATGGCAGAACTGATATTTAGCTTGTGTTCATGGGCTTGACCTCCCTGGTTTTAATGCTGGCTCCCATCTTGACTGCTTGCTCAAAAGCTGTATCTGTACCAGCTATAACTATTGGAACAGTTACTGTCCACAAAGGCCATGCCCACTGCGATATTTGAGTCACCCAGAGCAGGTGGCCTGTGTTTGTAGTTGTTATGCTCACTGTGATATTGTGCATGTGTATAAATGAAAATGTTTATGTGTTAGTCTCCTATTGCTGTAGTAGGTCATTGCCACAGACATGGTGGCTTAAGATGACATAGATTTATTATCATATAGTTCTGGAGGTCAGAAGTCAGAAAAGGAGACATACGGGGCTCAAGTCAAAGTGTGGGCAGCATTGCATTCCTTCTGGAGGCTCTAGGAGAGGATCTACTTCCTAGCCTTTCCTAGCTTCTAGATGCTGCTTGAATTCCTTGGCTCATGACCTTCCATCCTCAAAGCCAGCAATGGCTGGCTGAGTCTTGCTTTTCCTGCTGCATCCCTCTGAAACTGACCCACAGTCCTCTCTCATTTATAAGGATCTTTGTGATTCCATTTGGTCCACCCGGATAATCTAGGATAATCGCCCATTTCAAATTCAGCTGATAAGCAGCCTTAATTATACCTGTAACCTTAATGCCCCTTGCCATATTGCATAAAATATTCACTGGTCCTGGAGTTATGACATGGACATCATCTACCACAACACAGATATTCACACAGTTCTTATTTTAAAACATTTAAGAGAAAAAGTGTATGTAACAGTTAATAATTGTCTTACTTCTTTGAAATCCTTACTTTTTCATTTCAAGTAGGGGTAAGCAGCTAACAACTTCTTTTAGTATAGTTGTCCGTTTTACCAAACTTAAGAGAATTATGTTGATCTCACATTGATTTTTGAAATTATATATGTGAGTATCATATTATATCATATAAATAAACTTTATTTCCAAGTAGTAAAGGAATCATTAGATTTGTTTGTAACAAGATGGGAGTAGAGAATCTGATAGTGTTGAGAAGCACTCTACTAGATATATCTCATGTTCCCATGACAGTGACTGGTGTGCAGCAGAGCTCAATAAGTTTTGGGGGAGTGGATGAACAGGTGGATCAATTAGTTGCCTTCAGCGTTAGTATGAGGAGCTTGGTGGCACTGCTGTGTGTTGTTTGAAGGATACCTTACTAAGTCGAGGTCAAAACCTCTACACCATTGGCTTCTGAGGCTTAGAACAATTTATACAACATTCTGGTCCCCAAGAATAAAACAAATTCTACGCCAAGAGGATTCCCCTTGCAGGTGGCCTTTTGGGGGAGGAAATGAACAGTTTCTCATTTGCTCAGTGTAAATTTCCTCAGGATTGCAGGTTGAGATTAATGAGCTCAGGAATGGAGCACTGAAAAAAAGATGAAAAAAAGAAAAAAAATAAAGAAGAAAGAAAAAGAATCAAGCAGAGTTCCAGGTGTTCTTTGGGAATATATTGTTCCCAGGGACTGTTGACTTGCCTAATTCTTAAAATTCTTGCCTGTTGTTCTTTCCGTGGCTTCTTCTATTCTGCTCTGAAAAGGATTTCTCTTCCTACATTTCAAGAAGTTCCCTCCAATTGGCCCATGTTCCTCTTTGACTGTAAACAGGTCTTCCTATCCTGTGTGTCCCTGAGCTGTGTGTCGCCCAGAGATTTGCACTAGCTGCAATGAAAACGTTTGTAGCTAAATCTTTTACCTGGAAATAATCTTAGAGCCCCAATGTCTTCATTTTGTTAAAGAAGAAATAGAGAAGCCCAGAGATCTGAGGACTTCCATCAGGTTGTGTACCTGGTTAGTGGTAGTGCTTGGCAGGGAAGCCTTCACTGGGGATTCTCAATCAATGTATACAATTTTGTGCTTGAGCTGGAAGTGGAAACAAAATAAAACATATACATACCCACACATACATAATGCACATATTAATTATATAATTTCGTTTAAAGTCATACATGCCATTGAAAGGCACTATCAGAATATGGAGGGAATTTGCATAAAATATACATTTTTAAGTATGAAAAGGAAACAGTGAAAATGAGAAAAATGGAAAGAAGAAAAGGAGAACTCTATGTGCAGTAATTTACATACTGACAGCAAGTTTCTTTGAATGGAATATACAAATGTATGTAAATTGGCCTGACTATTTAAGAAAAAGATATGCAAATATATGTCCACAGAAATCTGCTACCCGTCATGTTGAAGCAGAATAACAAGATGCTTGATTTTCCCTCAAATTATTTTTCTTCTTTCCGGAATGTTCCCTGAGGAAACTCTAGGACCAAATTCCTGCCCATCTAGCATTTCAGTCATCTGTGTGTCCATATTATGTGCACTCCAAGCCAAGCGTCAGATGGGATGCTGGAGTCACAAAGGTGAATAAAACAGAGAAGGCACTAGTCTTCAAGGAGCTCAGAGTCTAACAGGAGACACACATGTACAGGAACTCCCATGATGTGCCATTGGGATACATGCACTGAGTGTATAAATGCATTCGTTGGATCATACACTCACTAGGATACATATGTCATTCAATTCACCGTAATAAGATGGGACCAGTGAGTCTCACCAAGTGAGAGCTATTCTGTGATACATCTGGTGTCCCTCATGTTCTCATGTCTGGCAGTACCTTGCTTTGTGGACTCTCTCACCTTTTCCTTGAGTTCTCATCTTTTATTGCTTCCAGGTCATCTTTTCTAAGTCCTCATTTGGATTCAACACCTTCCAGGGTTTCCTGATGGTCATCAATCCTGACCAGGTCATTCAGAGGGTGGCAAGGATCTATGTAGCCCTTTCTAGATCTATCCCTCTCTGATTCTATATTGAACTTAATATAAACTGAATCACAGAGACAAAAACCTCAAGAAACAAAGGGGGCAGAAAGAGGGAACTGATTTCTCTTGAAGGAGAAGCTTTCAAAATGCAAGGGCTTTGGGAAGGCAGACAAGAAATCAAAAGCCCATAATCCCTCCTTTAGTGTGTGATCTTGGCTCAGACACAACCCCTTTGGAATAAAGCAGAAGAAATACTATATACTTTGAAATGTTGTGAGGAAGAGTGAATGAAACCAATAGCAAAAAATGTATCTTTCCATCCCAGAAACTTCCCCTAGACTTCAGGCTCATAGAAACAATAGAGTATTTGAGATCTCTATGTGAACATCTAAGATTAATCTCAAAACATGCCTAAAATTGATCTACTGATCTTCTGATCCCCCAAAGCTCTTCCACACACATCCTTACCCACGTCAGTTGTTGACCACTCCATTCTTCTAGTTGTTCAGGCCAGACTCTTGGAGTTACCTTTGACTCCTTTCTTTCACATGTCACATATTACACATGAGAAAACCTTATGTCCACCTTTGATATACAGCCAGAGTCCCACCATTCTTTCAAACTCCACTGCTACCACCATGGCCCAAGCCACCATAGTCTCTGATTTCAGGGATTTCCATAATCTCTGTGCAAGTCTCCCCTTTCTGCCTGTGTGTCCCTATAGAGCAGAGTAGACAATGTGATCCTTGAAAATCTTCAGCAGATCATATCACTTCTCAAAATTCTGCAATGATGCTCCATTTTTGCTCAGAGCAAAAGCCAAAGCCTTTGCAATGACTGGCAAAGGTTTGCATGAAAAGACCCCACATTTCCTCTGACCTTCCCCCACTCCACACTTCCTCCCTCACCCCTTTCAGCCCCTGCCTCCCTGATGCCACTGCTTTCTCTGATTTAGCCTCACTGGCCAACCCACTGTTGATTGAATATCCCAGACATGTGGCTCCTATGGGGCCTTTGCACTGTTCCCTCTGCCTGACACCCTCTTTTCCATGCAGTCTCTTGGCTCATTTTTTTTTTTTTTTTTACCTTTTTAAGTCTTTGCTCAGATGTCACCTTGTCAGTGAAGCCTAATGTCACCACCAAATTCGATACCACAGTTCCCTCCCTGGTACTTTCTCTCCTCTCCATCTGCTTTATTTGTTCTTTTTAGTTAAGTATCACCTGCCTCTTGCTAACAAGCTGGAAGATGTATTGATCTATTGTGTTTATTGTTAATTGTCTATTTCCCCACTGTATAATTGAAGCTCCTTTTAGGGCAGAGATCTTGGTCTGTTTTGTACAACATGCCTAAGTCTGTGTCTAGAAACATATTTGTCTAGAAACCAGGAACTCCATACGTATTTGTCAAATGAGAGCAACACCTGCGGTAAAGCAAGCACGTAATTGTAATATGTTTTCTCTTCCTTGCCTTGCCATCAGCTGAAAAGCCGCACCCAGTTAGCAGGTAAATAAGGACTAGGGATATGAAGTACACCCAAGGACTACGGTCCACACTGCTCAGTGGTGTACAGGAAGTCATTAAGAGACAGGGGCTAAGAGGTCATCACAAGAATTTTTTCTCTTTTTGTTGTATCTGTATGAGTTATCTGTATGTTAACTAAACTCACTGTGATCATCCTTTCATAACACAGGTGAGTTAAAAACTGTCATGATGCACAGCTTAAACTTCTAGAGTGATGTGTGTCAATTACTTCTCAATAACATTGAAGGGAAATGAAAAGCTCCAGACTGTGAAGGTCAAAAAAAGAAATGGCCACCAGCCATCTTTCCCCCCTGCCCCTGCTGTGACATGGTCCCCATTCAGTGTGGATTATCAAGGATCCAGAGGAGACACTCTCCACCAGGGAGGCAGTGCTTCCTCCTGGCGCAGGTTCGTCTCTCTTTGGAACAAGTGCCATGTTTCCTCCTCCTCCTCATGCAGGTGCCACGTCCCACTGCACGTCGTGAACGGAGGTACTGTGCTCCTCACCAGGAAGCACTGAGCCTCTGCTCTGTTTCCTCTTCTCAGCTACAGACCCTGTCACTTAGCCTGAGTTTCACGGCTTTTCTTTGTTGAATAGATTTTTCTTTGCCTACGTGTGAGAAAGTTTCTTCCTTCCTGGTCACACCTGTTGTGGCTTCTCAGCTGATTCTGGGCTGTCTCAACCGTGACTTAGTCCTCTAAGCCCAGGGCTTGGGAAGAATAGGACAGAGGATGGATTATTAATAAGAGCACGTTGCCCAAATAGCACGTCATCTCAGTTTCCAGAGCACTTTCCTACCCGTTGACTTCTCATTCTCACAAAGGGTTGGTCCTGCTTATGATGGTTCCAAGGCAGTGGCATTTAGAATAAGATGACTCTGCAGTTACTCAGGCTTGTCCACTTACCAGCTGGGTGATCTTGATCTTGCATGGCCTCTCTCAGCCTTATTTGGATCAGGACTAATGACTGCGTGATCCTAAAGTCTACCATCCAGACCTAGATACTTTTGAGCTTAAAAGTGAGTACTTTTTCAATCTCAGCTATTGTAAATAATGCTGGAATAAACATCAAGTGCTTATACGTGGAATCTAAAAAACCAAATGAATAAACAAACCAAAAGCAGAATCAGACCTGTAAATACAGAGAACAAGCTGATGTTTGCCAGAGGTGTGGGGGTGGGGAGATGGGTCAAATGCGTGAAGGAGGGTGGGAGATAAAGGTTGCTAGTTTTGGAATGAATAAGGCAAGGGAATAAAAGTCACAGCATAAGGAATATAGTCAATGATACTGTAATGGTGTTTGTATGGTGGCAGATGGTAGCTATACTTGTGGTGAGAATGGGATAATGTATAAACTTGTCTAATCACTATGTTGTACACCTGAAACTAATGTGACACTGTGTGTCAGCTGCATTCAAATAAAATTTTTTTTCCGGGATCGAGTTCCATGTCGGGCTCCCTGCATGGAGCCTGCTTCTCTCTCTGCCTGTGTCTCTGTCTCTCTGTCTCTCTCTCTCTCTCTTTGTCTCATGAATAAATAAATAAAATCTTAAAAAATTTTTTTCAAGTACTTAGAAAAAATATTTCATTTATTTACAGTGAGCTGGGGGAGGGGCAGAGGGAAAGAAAGAGAAAGAGAGATGGAGAGAAATAGAGAGAGAATATCCAGCAGATTCTGTGCTGAGTGTGGAGCCCACTCAGGGCTTGATCTTACCACTCTGAGACATAACCTGAGCTGAAATCAAGAGTCGGACGCTCAACCGACTAAGCCACCCAGGCACCCATGGTGTACTTTTAATAATTGTATGAAGATATGAGCTTTCCTGGCTCTGTTCCAGGGCTATCAGGTATATGATCACCTTTGCTAATGATGATACTTCTCACTTATAATATTAATGCTAATACTAATACAAAACAACCAATGATAATAATAATAATAGTATTTATATCTCGTATTAATAAGTATTGATATCTAATAATACTAAAGATAATACTTATAAGTGATTGTGAAGAGTAAACATACATGTTAAAAGCACTTACATATTGTAAAATGATATGTAAGTGTCCAGTGTTTAAAATCTGAGGAGAGAGACCAGGTGGATCATTCCTGAACAAGTAGCAGCTAAGGTATAGAGGGGTTAGTGAGATTCTTCACAGCTATCCAGATGGTAAATGACAAGGAGGGTTTCTTTTTTTTTTTAATTAATTTTTATTGGTGTTCAATTTACCAACATACAGAAAAACACCCAGTGCTCATCCCGTCAAGTGTCCACCTCAGTGCCCGTCACCCATTCCCCTCCAACACCCGCCCTCCTCCCCTTCCACCACCCCTAGTTCGTTTCCCCGAGTTAGGAGTCTTTATGTTCTGTCTCCCTTCCTGATATTTCCCAACATTTCTTCTCCCTTCCTTTATATTCCCTTTCACTATTATTTATATTCCCCAAATGAATGAGAACATACACTGTTTGTCCTTCTCCGATTGACTTATTTCACTCAGCATAATACCCTCCAGTTCCATCCACGTTGAAGCAAATGGTGGGTATTTGTCGTTTCTAATTGCTGAGTAATATTCCATTGTATACATAAACCACATCTTCTTTATCCATTCATCTTTCGATGGACACCGAGGCACAAGGAGGGTTTCTAACTTTCAGTCTAAAATGAACGGCTAACAGAAACATGAAGAAATGCTCAATATCACTTGGCATCACGGAAATACAAATCAAAACAACAATGCAATACCACCTCATGCATCAGAATGGCTAACAGATGTTGGCAAGGACGTGGATAAAGGGGAGCCCTCTTGCACTCTTGGTGGGAATGAAAACTGGTACATTCACTCTGGAAAACAGTATGGAGTTTTCTCAAAAAGTTAAAAATAGAGTTACCCTAGGACTCCGCAATTGCACTATTAAGTATTTATCCAAAGCATACAAACATAGTGATTCGATGGGGGCACCTGCACCCCCATCTTTATAGCAGCAATGTCCACAATAACCAAACAATGGAAAGAGCCCAGCTGTCCATCAATGAATAAATGGATAAAGAAGATGTAGTCTATATACACAATGGAATATTAGTCATCAAAAAACAAATGTTGAACGAATCAACATCCACAGGTGTGGTCTATTTGACATGAAGAGGAATATGGGATTTTTGTAGAAAACAACCAAATAGTTATAAACTTTTGGCCAAGAGAACCAAACACCTGGGAAAGGCATGAGCAGATGGTAGCAGACAACACCAGCTTAGAGGTGTTCCCTGAGTGCTGCAGGGCTGACCTTTGATGGATGGTCTCATGCACTGCTGATCCTCCCCAGCAGGAGATACTGGTTATTCATCCTTTTGCTTTGGGTTCACCTGAGCCTTCTGAAAGGTATGACACAGCTCTCTCTGAACCACACATCTAATGGCTGTGATTGCCAGGATTCTAATCCATATGCATTCCACCAAGACATCTTGTCTTTTACTGTTCATTTCTCCTTTTGTGAAATTTCAATTAAAGTAATCTCTAGGAAATTTTATACACCAGACACAAATAGCTGTTTGCAGATTGGAGACTTGTGTAAAGTAAGACTAGACCAGAACTTCCTAAAGTTCACTGAACACTAATCCAGCAAGATGTTCCATGACAAAGGGTCCCATGGATAACAGCAGATGTGATATCCTATTTCTCCCCAGTAAACTCCCAATGCATCTTAGAGACCCTACAAGACCTTCCATAAGAAACATGTCTAACTTTGTGAGACATGGCATTCTCTACATTTAAAATTTTTTTCCCTAAACACCCTTTCTCACCTACTAACATCTCGTAATTCCAGTGTTTAATAAAATACACATTGGGAGATGCTGGGCTGGGAACATTTCCACTATTCTTTTCAACTCTGAAATTCTGATCTTTTTCAAGAGACCAGCTAGTGGCCTATTTGGAGAAGCCTGAGTAAATGTTGTTGGTTCCCAACCCACATTTGGGGGATATTTATTTATTTATTTGCATCTGTGCTTAGGGGTCCAGCACAGATAATTCAGAAAAAGTGAACCATTCTCATCAAGCAAAGTGTCTCTGAGAAGCCAAGTCCTGTGTCTACTCACCCTGAAGAAAGTGGCTATAAAGAGGAATTCCATCTTTTGGAGGCCATGAGATGCAGGAATGTTCCGATTTACAATGTTTTCAGTGGCTGGTTCAAGGCTGGGGAAAAGGTTGAGTTTGTGGTCTTGCCTGTAAGCTCTGACATCCTCAGACAGCAAGAATTGGCACATTTTAGGAAACAGACTTTAAATAACTCAGAACTGGCAATCTGTGTTCCAGAGGATGTGTCTTCTCTTTATTTTTCACATTGTTAGGTCGTGCTGATCAGGCTGATTGTTGTTTTTTTAATGACCCCTCTTGGCTTTTCCAGGCAGTGGGGGGTTTCATTGGTGGCACAGGCTAGGTCTGAGCAGGAAAAAAGCAAGTCCAGCTATGGATCTTCCATGAGGCACTACTTACAAGAATCCCTGCCAGGCTGCTGGAGCAGTCTCTCGTCTTCCCCAAAAGTGGGCCTTGTTTGAGATGACTAGCTGACATTGGATTCAAAACTATTTTTTGGCAAGAAGAGGAGACATAAAGGATCTGGTTCCAACATGGGCCCCAAATTAGGCTTTGAGTGGAGCTCCAACCTCTGGAGGTTCCAATAAGACCTTGTTTTCATGGAACTTCTAGCCTCATGGCAAGGAGACAGCATACGAGGAAACAAATGGACGAATACAAGAATTTCAGATGCTCATAAATAATGTGAAGAAACAAAATATAAAGAAGAAAAAATAAGTAGGAGTGTGAGTGGGTTGGCTAATGGGTGATCAGGGAAGGCCTCCTGAAGAGGTGGCATTTGAACTAAAAGCTGAATGCCAAAGAGGGGCTCCCATGGAAAGATCCAGGGGCAGCCCTCCATGCAGAGGGAGCAGTAACACCTGCCCTAACTTGGAGACAAGTGTGTCTGGTTTGAGAACAAAAAGATGTCCAGTGTGGCTGTAATTTATGGAATGAATGAGTGGTAGGACTTTTCTTCCTTCTGTACAATCTGAAGCCACTGAGAATTTTAAACAAGGTTGTCATGCAATGTTCTTTATGCTTAGAAGGCTGGTTCTGGCTGTTAGGAGATAGGAATCAGGGGGAGGGTGGGGGAGAAGAGCAGAAGCAGTGGGACAAGGTTAATAAAGTGGCCCAGGCTGGAGAAGAGATGTCCTAGATTGTAGCTGTGTAGGTGTTATAATCCCAAATAGTGTCACACAAGTAGGCAATAATGCTAGCTAGCTGTCATTATAGTTATTATCCGATGTCTCACAGCTCCATGTCCCACAGAGTTCCAAGTTGCTTTCCCAGCTCTTGGGTTAAAGGGTGTTTTCCAATTCCTCCCTCCCCCTGTCCCTCCCTCCCTCCTTCCTTCCTTTTTCTCTTTTTCTTTTTCTTTTTCTTTTTCTTTTTCTTTTTCTTTTCTTTCCTTTTCTTTTCTTTTTTTCCTTTTCTTTTTCTTTTTCTTTTCTTTTCTTTTCTTTTTTTTCCTTTTCTTTCTTTCTTTCTTTCTTTCTTTCTTTCTTTCTTTCTTTCATTCAATTAGGCAACATATAGTACATCCTTAGTTTCAGATGTAGAGCTCAATAATTCATCAGTTGCATATAACACCCAGTGCTAATCATATCACATGCCATCTTTAATACCCATCACCTAATTACCCCATCTGGCATCCACCTTCCTTCCAGTGACCCTCAGTTTGTTTCTTAGAGTTAAGAGTCTCTCATGGTTTCTCTCCTTCTCTGATCACTTTCCTTTCAGTTTTCCTTCTTATCTCCTATGATCTTCTGTGCTGTTTCTTATATTCCAAATATGAGTGAAACCATAAGATAATTGTCTTTTTTTCTGATTGACTTATTTCACTCAGCGTAATAGCCTCCAATTCCATCCATGTCAATGTAAATGGTAGGTATTCATTCTTTTTGATGGCTGAGTAATATCCCATTGTATATATTTACCAATCTTTATCCATTTACCAATCCTTTATCTGTCTAGGGACATCTCAGCTCTTTCCATATTTGGGTTATTGTGGACATTGCTGCTATAAACATTGGGGTGAAGATGCCCCTTCAGATCACTATGTTTGTATCCTTTGGGTAAATACCTAGTGGTGCAACTGCTGGATCATGGGGTAGCTCTAGTTTTAACTTTTTAAGAAATCTCTATACTGTTTTCCAGAGTAGCTATAACAGTTTGCATTCTCAACAAGAATGTAAGAGGGTTCCTCTTTCTCCACATCCTAGTCAACACCTGTCATTTCCTGAGTTGTTCATTTTAGCCATTCTGACTGGTGTGAGGTGGAGGTATTGCCAGTTTCTGGAAGGTGCTTCTTTCTTAGGCCTATGGGGCTGGCAGTGTCCAGCCAAAAGGATTAGGGGTGCTATGGGTCAGAGAAAGCCTGGAAATCCTAGTGTCCACCTGACCATCATCATACACACAGGCCTAATCTAAGAGATGAGCAGGACTCTGAAGAACACACAGGAACTAAGGGACCCATGTGGGACATGTTCTCTCCCGGGCTATTACTGTCCCTGCAAGGATGTGTATAATTGTCTATAAATAAACACCTTCCAGAGCTGCTGCCATACGATAAATCACTTTAATCTCCACTAAATCTTGCATCCTTTTGCATTTTAAATGAAAGCTTGTATTTTTAAAACACTTTTTTTATGTAGCTCAAAATTAGCTGTGTTTCCCCTTGATTTTTCTGCAACTGACTGAGTCCAAGGCTCCCCTTGGTAGTAGATGTCCTTCTCCCACCAATTCCTTCACTGAGCATCCATAATGACCATGGACCTTCACCCTTGTGCCCTTTTTCATCTCCCTCTCATACTTTATCTTCCCATAGAGAAAGAGGAGTTAAAAAGAGAATCTTCTTACCAACAGGACATGGGTCATTGCTCATTTCTTCCAAGAACATTTTAGCCTTATTGCCACCCTAAAATATGTCTGTATGGCACAAGGATTATTTTTAGGCTGATTACTTTTAGGAAGCAGCAGACACACGAAAAAACTCTGAATTCTGAGTACAAGTCATCTCTTTAGATGAGACACATTTACTTTTGTAAGAGAAACCTCTTTCATCAGGGTGTCTCCCTCTCTGTACCAGAAAGAGAAGGATGAGGAAATCTCTAGAAACTCTTAGCTATTGGGATGACAATGACCCAAATCTGCATAACTAACTTTCCCCACTTACTGTGCTTTCCCTGATAGCCTCCTATAATTGGCTACCCCCAACCCCCTACCCACATGTCTTCTTGTATCTTGAGCTGAAGACAATATTTAAGGTGAGCAAGAATTTCTATCTCCTCAAAGGCCCTTCTAGCTGGACTAAGAATCAAATTGACATGAGACATATTAACAGGAAAAAATCAAATATAATAGACATACATATGGGGATGCCACACAGACATGGAAGTTCCAAAGGCAGTCAATATGAGGTATAAATGTCATTCTGAACTATGGAGAAAGGGGCAAGGGTCTAGAAGACACCACACTTCAGAGGAAAGTGTGTGTGATATCTAAATGTAGTGTCTCTCCTGATTGGTTGGGGACCCTGCCAATTTGGGACAATGATTGGATGGGGGCTGGTCAGTGAAAGGATTCACCTGAAGCAGGACAAGGGAGATAGAAGTTGATTGAATATGCTATGGGTGAGCCAGACAGTAGAGGAGGAGCTGTCTGCAACCAAGCAGTGGGTGGGGGCTGTTTTTAAAGGGAGAAGATGAGGGGGTATGGAGACATATGGAATCTTCCCTTTCTTGGTAACTGTGTCTGGTTGCAAATAACGCATTGGTTAGGTAGGGCCTATGGATATTTTGAGGTGGATCACCTATGGGCCTGTCTGTATTCAGCCAGGTGGTCACCGCAGGCCCTTTAGCCTTGATCAAGTCTCCATGCCTCAAGCCTATTGTCTAAAAGTGGCCTCTACAGAAAGGAATGCACTCCACAGAGCAGTAAGAAGACCAGATGTTCGGTAATGAGATGTTAGCCCTACCATACAGATGGGTCACTCAGATAAAATTTGTCTCTGTTAATAACACTTATTGCTGGGCAAGACCCTCAATTTAGATTCTTCTGTGTTATCAAGGGAGGAACAAAAGTCTCTTGAGCCTGCAGGGTCTCAAGTGCCTTCAGCTCAAAATAATCCACATGCCAACATGGCACATTCTAGGGATTGGAGACAGGCTATCCTGATCTCCTTTATCTTAAAACATCAATTTTTTCTTCAGTTTTTTTTAAAATGAAATTTTAGCAACAAAGGACCAATCAACTAATCAACTACCAGAGGAGATTCCCTGCAGAGATTTTGGATGTGTTTCACATATGTTCGATTATGTGAATATTTCTATTGGAATATCACAATTCGATTTCTTGCAGCCTTCATTATGTGTGTTTTCTCTACAGCATCCCTACAACTCGGTCTAAGGAGCAGTAACCAGATATTTTACTAGTTCATCCACACAGGATTTGAGGAGAATCTATGTATTGTGCTGTTGCTACGTTTATGTAAGATAGATAAACCATGAGGTGTAGCAGACAGAAGGAAAGATTGGAAGACAGGAGACACAACCATCAGCTCTGGCTCTGTATCTGCCTCAACATGCCGCATGGCCTCTGGCAAGTAATATTAACTCTCTGATTTCATCCTTTCGTATTTGGGACTGACTGAAGCTTGATGTCTAAATCTCCATCTGATGCTGAAGTTGTAGCACTCTGGGCTTGAACAGCTGACCTATTTGAGGGCTGGTAATAAGGTGCCTCAACTTCTCTGATCCATCAAAATGTGTGTCTGTGGAATTCTGGCTTTCATTTTGTGAGAAAACTCACAGCATTACGGATGACCTCAGAGAAAGGGATCCAAACTAGACTGCTGGGCATTCTTCAGAAAGGGGAATGGACAGGACAGGAGTTAGTAGGTCTCTACCTTCTTTGAGGGAACCTGACATTTTCACAGCCTCTCAGCAGGGGCAGAAGTGACTGAGAGGGTGCAGATGCTGGTGTTCCAGGGGTATTCTGAAAGAGGAGCTGACGTGGCTGAGTATTGGTTCTAGAATCCTGAGTTCTCTCCCTGCAGTGTGAGTTGACCATCGGGGATGCTCTGTGAGCCTCCCTGATCCAGGGCATGGGGAGATGGGCCACAGTGATCAGAACATAAAGACAGCCCTTTGACTTGATGATGGGGGATATCTGGTGACCTGGCTATTGCCAGCCAACCCCTCATGTTTGCCACCACCTGTAACCTCTCCACAACTCTGTGAAGTAGCTATCTCTAGACTGTTTTTACAGATGAGAGGGTGGCTCAATGGCTTGGTACTGGCCCAGTCTTATCCATCTGGGACCGTGGTCTGAATCTGTGTCTGCCTAAACCTAAGCCTCCATTCTGTCCACTGAGCCATGCAGCTTCTAGAGTCAGTGTTTCTGGCCAGAAGTGTCTCCCCTTATAATGCTTCTACACCTTTCCCCTAGGAATGGTTTTCTTTCTTTATCAGCGTCCTCAGGATCCTTTTGGAAGTTCTCGATGAGCACTGTTTGTGTCTTTATTAAGAGCATAAAGATCTACAGGAATTGCAGCAGAATGTGGAGAGGATCCATGGATTGAGAATCAGGAGCAGGCACATGTGGATCAATGATTTTGAAGGACAGTGCAGTACCTGATTCCAGAATGTTTTGTTGCGCTTTGCTGAACTGGAACTGAAGAAGCAGAAGGAAGCTTAATGTAAGCAAGGTATCTGTGCAGTTGGGGAAAGCTTATGGGTCAGCTTCCATATGGCTAAGAAATTTACTGATGTTAGGAATAAGCCTAGAATTTATGCAGTACCCCTACTTTTATTTTTTATGGAGAGGGAAGTGGAGCCTTGGCTTGTGTTGAGCCATGCTGTGGTCTGAATTTGCACATACAGAAAGTGCAAACTTCACTTCAGATTTCAAATACTTAGTAAGAAAACAAATGTAAAATTTCTCATTAATAATTATTAACTTAACCAAAAAAATAATTATTAACTGATTGTTAAATAGTTGTCCTGCAGATGTATTGGGTTAAATGACATATATTTAAAATTAATTTCACCTGTTTCTTTCTACTCTTTAAATCTGACCACTAGAAAATTTTAAATTACATATATGACTTGAATTATATTTCAGACTGGGCTGGCTCAGAAGAAGAAAGGGACTTGCTTGGAGACACAGAACCAACTCAAGTTGGGACCAGAAACCAGGAATCCTGACTTAGGCTCTCTCCCTAGTCTCTCTTCTCCTCTTTCCCTCCTCTTTCTCTTGGTCCTCCTCACACACTTGATCCAGGACCAGTTCTTACCATAGGTCCATGCAGGGCTTCTCCTGATTCCCCATTCATGTGTTGTTCCCCACAGCCCTCCACCATGCCACCCCAGCCCTCGACATTGTTCCTAGCTGCCCATTTTATAAGATGGAGTGACTCTATCTCTGGAAGAAATGGTGAAGTCTGCTCTCTGTGGCTCAGAGCATGTTCAATATATACAGCAATTTAATTCTTTGGTGTTCTTTCAAAGCTACATTAAAAAAAAATATTTGTTCAATATTTATTTAGAGAGATTAAAAATAAACCACTATTTTATTATTAAAATTATTTACTGCTTGCCTTTTGCTCCATTAAGAGCTTTATGACATGCAAATGAACATGAAAGAAAATTGTCTTATTTGAAATGATATTTTATTCCAGTTTTCGTTAAGATCATAATTAAACTTTTAACTGATTTAGCATTACAAGAAAGATAAAGCATAGCAAACAAATGTTCTGAAAGTTAACTGGGAAGCGAGTTTGTATTATAAAGCCCTTTCAAAAATAGTGAGAAGTCTATGGGAGAGAGCTGAGGGTGGCTGGAGGGGAGGGGGCTTGGGGGATGAGATAACTGGGTGATGGGCATCAAGGAGGGGACGTGACATGATGAACACTGATTGTTTTCTGCAACTGATGAATTGCTGCACTCCACAACTGAAACTGGTGAGGTGCTATATGTTGCTAATTGAATTTAAATGAAAAAAAAAAAAAAAAACAGTGAGAAATCTAAAATGTGGTACTTTAAAAGGTATTATAATGATTTTACTATTCCTAATGTATAGCATCAGAAGTTTGAGATATAAGTCACTTATCATAAAATTCACTCATTTTGAAGTATTCAGTAGTGCTTAATCTAATCACAGAATTGTGCAACCATAACCACAGTCAATTTTATAACATTTTCATCAGCTCAGAAAGAGACTCGGTATCCTATAGCTGTCACTTCCCTACTCCCTATGCCTGAGCCCCCGAGCCCCAAGCAATTTCCTGACTCTACAGATTTCTCCATTTTGGACTTCCATATGAATAGATTCATCTAGCATGCAGCACTACCCAGTTTCTATCTTACTCAAGATACTGGTCACTCACCTCTCTACTGACAGAAGCTGCAGGCACATAGACTCCATCACAGCAGTAATGCCCCATATGATAATTGTCTTTCTCTGATTGGTGGGGGGATAGGATCCCTGGGTGATGGGCACTAAGGAGAGCACATGTTGAGTTCAGCACTGGGTGTTATACTATATGTTGGCAAATTGAATTTAAATTTAAAAAAATAAAAAAATAAAGAGTGAATTTATGACAAAAAATAAAACTAAAACTGCAAGAAGCACAACAGCAATGCCCCATGTATCAAGTGCTTTCAGCAGAGCAGGGTAAACCGTTAGCTCCAAGTCACTGTCATGTGGCTAGTGAGGCACTGAGGTTGCTACCCCTAGCTGCACAATGTAATTTTAGTGCCATGCTGCAAAAACTTCTAAACAGAGATAAAACAGAAAATATCAGTAGGAAGTCTTTTTTTCATTTTTACTCTAGAACACTTTTATTGGCGAGAGTGGAACAAATGTAATTTTCTCCAATTCTATAGGTTCTCGGTGAAAATTTGAGCTAACTGGCATCTGCTCTGATTTATTTCAGTTCCGTGTTTGTGCCCTTGGAGATTAATGTTCCAATGACAATCTTCTTAGTCCAGCTCAGTTTGTGCTTACCTTTCTCTATCAGTGTGGCTATCCTCCTGTTGAACTTTATATTTTTGCAATACCCAATTTCTTACTATTTCCCAGAATACTTTGTTCTTTCATGCTACAGGGCAATGGGAGTCATTAAGAAACTTTAATCAATAAAGTGACACAGTCAGATTTGCACTTTTGAAAGATGGCTCTAGCCACCTAT
The DNA here is from genome assembly GCF_048418805.1 of Vulpes vulpes. Lineage (NCBI taxonomy): Eukaryota > Metazoa > Chordata > Mammalia > Carnivora > Canidae > Vulpes > Vulpes vulpes. The sequence continues at coordinate 9,136,579 of NC_132792.1, read as the reverse complement.
GGAGGGTCATTTGGAAGGACATAAAACCAGCTCCACACAGGGAGATAAGTTCAATGGACCACTGTGTTACTCCATGAGACAAGGAGCTTGGTGGCCTGAGCCAAGCTAGTAGCAGTAGAATGGAGAGTTGACATTTTTAAGAGTAGACATGGATAGCTTCTGCCAGAGAAAAGGAGGTTGGAAATGGGCAAAATAGATAAAGGGGATTAAGAGGTACAAACTTTCAGTTATAAAATAAATAAGTCATGGAGATGGAAAGCACAGCATAAGGAATATAGTCGATAATATTGTAATGGCATTGTATGGTGACTACATGTGTTGTGGTGAGCCTTGAAAATGTATGGAGTTGTCAAATTGATATGTTGTATACCTGAATCTAACATAACATCACATGTTAATTGTGCTTCAATAATAAAAAGATTTTTTAATTGATAGTTGTTGGAGCTGAATACGTGTAAGAGACTAAAAGATTAACCTGGCTTCTGGGTCATGGTAGAGACAGCATCTTTCTTCACTAGGATAGGAGAAATGGAGGAGAAACACATTAGGGTAGGAAATAGCTCACTCATTTAGCCTGAGTTTAATGGTCCTGAGCAACATCTAAGAGGTGCTGAGTTGGCGGTTGTATATATATGTCATAACTCAGGAGAAAGGTTTTGGTCAGATCTAGAGTTGTCAATACCTAGTTTACTTATGGTTGCAACCACCCAGCATGTTTATGGTTGCAATCAGCATATTTATGGTAGCAATCATCAGGCATGATTCATACATGTGGGAGACCTATTGGGGACTGAGGTTTGAGAAATGAGCAGAATAACAGGAAATCATAAAAAAAAAGGCTGACAAGGGTTAACCAGAAAGCTTGGAGAAGTCACTAGAAGGATGTGGTGTCAGGGAAACCAATGGAAAAAGTTATTCAAGAAGGAGGCCCATGTTCATGGAAATTAAGGCAAAGAATGAAAGTGTTCATTGGCTTTCTGGCAAGGAGGTCATTGGTGACCTTGGTTAGGGCCACAAAAGAGGAGGGTGGGCTAGATGTTAGGTTTCAGTGCACTGGGGGATTTCAGTGAGGTGAGAAAGTGGTAAGAGTACATATAATTAAGTTGGCTCTATAGGTTGGTAGTTTGAGGATGATATGGAATAAGACAAAAAGTATTTGTGATTTAGAAGAAAATGCCCATAGCATCGTATACTGGTCTCTCCACTGAATTTATCACGTTGTATTTGTGTCTATCTCTGCAGCATTTATCTTTGAACTTCCTAAGAACAGTCCTAAGAACAGAACACTGTTTTGTCCATCTTAGAATCCCCAGTTCCCTGACATACCACTGACAATATTTTGTAACAATAAGATTGTTAACAGTTTACAATATTTTGTTAAAGGCTGTTTAATAATAGAATGAATAAGAGGGAAATATCTAGGATATTCTTATGCCAGGATCTGCCATTTAGTTTAAAGGGAATAACTATCAAAAAGCAAAGATTGCCCAAGATTTTCTTTGCTGGAATCTGATGTCTTTACAGCAAAAGCAACATGTTTGCATGTCTGTATATTCAGTGCCTAGCACAATGCCCAGTGCATACTAGGTGATCCCCAAAGACTTCTTTTTTTAAAATGTATTTTTATTTTATTTAAATTCAATTAATTAACATATAGTGTATTATTAGTTTTAGAAGTAGAGTTTAGTGATTCACCAGTTGCGTATAACACCCAATGCTCATTCCATCAAATGCTCTCCTTAATGCCTCTCCCCTAGTTACCCCAAACCCCCACCTGCCTCCCTTCCAGCAACCCTGTTTGTTCTGTAGAGTTAAGTCTCTTAAGGTCCCTGAAGGCTTCTTACTGTAAATAGCAGTGAAGTGACAGTCCCGACAATGGATGTAGAGTATGTGCGGAGCCTGAACCAGACTGGGGAAGAGAAGATTGGGGATCTCACAATCACTTTCTTCAAACATCAGAGGGCCTGCCAGGTGCAGTGAAGTATAGGTGCCTTTTCCATGACTCCAAAGAATGACAGTAGAACAAAGAGAAAAAGTCAGCAAAATATCAGTCAGCAACTGAACTCAATTATTATTGCTCTTGTTTAGGTACCTTGTTCTTTCACCACGAATGTTGAGATTCATAATTTATAAATAAGTTTATGCTTATTTCATAAAATTATTTTCCTTGACTTCACTTTGGCAAAATAATTCTTTATATTTTTATAATGAAAATTTTCATGTTACTTGTGTTCTGTTGACAAAAATACATTATAAGATTAAAATATAAAATAGGGTTCTATTCAAAGGATATGAAATTTGAGTACGTTTCCAGAAAATGTAAGCTAAATGCAAGCTTAGATGTAAATTACATTTCCATAAAATGTACACATTTGAGAAGTTAAAATTATTTTGCATATGTTTCTGAAATGTTGTCTTATAAAATATTCCATGTTGCTTTTTAAAATTCAAGTGGAAAACATAATTAAATTTGATTAGTATCAAAAATCTTCAGCAAAATTATTCAAATACAGTTATTTCCTTTATTTTTAATGTGATTAAATTTTATTAAATATATGTATGAAAATAGGATATTCATATTTCTTGCATCTGATGCCCATCAAGCTGCCAATGTAAAGTCTTAGGATAACGCTCTATGCATGTTACATCTAAGCTTAAGAACATACAATTTTAAGCAGGAAGTGCATTGTTTAATATTGCAAAATGTTTCTCAGTTGACATGTGCAGTTATTCTAAATACTCAGCTAATTCTGCGTATCTTTGAAACCATACGTTGGAATACAAAGAGAGTCCCCCAAAATGATTGTTTGGCATTCCTGGGAAATTGATGCCTGATTATAACCAAGGACTGTTGTGTTCATGAAGGGAAAAACTGAGCTACTTGCTTTATCTTTTGCCTTCCTGAAGCATTTTCACCCCTGGGGTCCTCTGTGCAAAGTTGCGACCACCTCCGTTCACAAATCTTCATGGCATTTGCACTTGGCATCTTTCATTTCAAGAATATATGGTAAGAGAAATGTTCCCGTGAGGCCTGAGCAGTGTTAGACACGAGAACTAGTGTTTGGGTTTATGGGTTGTGCTGTGCAGTTGCTGGGTATCAGATCCCAAGAGACAAGAGTGCACACATGCACTTTAATAAATTTCCTTTTTATGTGCATTTGTGATATGCAGGATTCTCTAAAAACGGGCTTCAGGGCAAGGTCACCTCTCATGCCAGGGGCTGTGGGAGGTACTGGTGGATATGGCAGATTGGCACTCAACCTCTCTCCAACCTTCTCCAGTATACTTATTTATTTATTTATTTTTCGTAAATTTGGTCATCTATAAATTACATTTCCCAAACTCCGTTTTAAGTAGGGTTCGGCTAAATCTAGTTTCTGCCAGGGCGGTTGTGCTCTCAGGAGATTTGGAAGACAGAATTGCACCAGGAGCCTCTTGGTCCCTGGAGCAGAGACTACGTGGTGTCTTTCTGGAGCCAGCAAGCACAGGGACAGCCTCCTCACCTTTTGCTTTCTGCAGAGGTAGCAGCCTCCCTGGAATGCTATTGGGTGCTGCTGCCTGGCGTCCTATAATGGTGGCAGGGAGCAGAGGCTTGAGCAGGTACCGTTGGAGAACTAGCCTTCTGCAGATGCCTGCTTACCACATCCTCTGGCACGCATTTGTATTTCCAGCCGCACCCCCCTTTAATGTCACCTCAACACATTTTTCAGATGGGTGAGCAAAGTAAACCCATTCATCTGGATTGCAGTCCAACCATGAGCAGCAGGTCCTGCCCAGTTGCTTCCAAATTTACCTTCCCAGTGAGTCCTCATAGCAAAGCTTTGAGCTATCGATCTTCGTTTTACAAAGAAGGAAATTAAAGCTTAGCGGGATTAAGATCACATGGTCAGCAAGTGGCAGAAGTGATTTGGGGCTCCTTGTAACTGTCTCCAACTTCAGAACCCTGTTTCCTTCCATCACACGAGGAACAGGAGGTAGTTACCAAGAGCGGGCTCTTGCAGGCTGCTGGGGGACGAGGCATGTCTATCTTGTCCTGCAAATCCACCATGTCCCCTCTTTGTCCATAAAATGTAGCTATTGATCAGCCTTTACAAAAATTGATTATCAATGTTTTTGCTTATTGAGGAGTGGTACTTGTGAGACGTATTGGAAATAATTTGGACGGCACATGCATGCATGAGAAAGGACGTAACTGTCTGAATCCCACTTTTCCCTAATGACCACTGTGTTCTTTTAGCTGTGCATCCATCCTTCTAGACTTCTATTTTTTCCTGTGTAAATGCGTGTACACCATCATGGTTATGCAGGTCACACTCCTTAATAACCTACTCATTTCACCGAACAGTTCTCATAATGATTTCTTGTATCATTATTTTTTCCTAGATCATCCATTTAATAACTACTTGTTAGTCCATCTTATTGATATGCCTTCACTTATTTCACTGGTCCTGCATTTCTGAACATTTCTTTTCCCATTGTCACATACTTTGGCTGTCACATACAAGGCTGTTTTGATTGTACACCCTGATATTTCATCACATGCTTAATTATATGTTTAGAAAGGGGATTCAGAGGGTCAAAATATGTTCCAGGAGGTTCATATATATAACCTTGTTACCTTCCAAAAGGATGTACCTTTTCATCATGTTCTGTAAGAGTGGCCACACTGATCTCTCCATCGCTGTGATTATTGTCTTTAATCATAAAAATACTTAGCAGCTTAAAGAGGAAGTTACTGCTAATTAAGTTGAATATGTTAATATTGAGTAGTGCGAGGCTCAGGGGAAACACTGATTTTTCTCATCACTTTACCCAATCCCCATGGTACTTGGAAAAGAGATCACCTCTCTCATTTTTATCCCTCCCTCAAAACTTCATGTCAAGACTCATCCTCTCCTCACACCCCAAGTGAGGTTTATCTCCACCATCAAGATGTGATAGCAGGCAGTCTGGCATGCTTCGGGATGGACTTTCTGGCACCCAGAACTATTTCGACGGTGCAATAAATGTTTGATCGATTTAAAAGAAGATGTAGAATAATCCCTAAATATATGAAATAGACCAGCAGATTCTCAGTACTGGCTTTAGTGTGCCTATTTTTAAAAATCAGTTTTTGTACCTAGCATTTTGATGTTCTTTTCCAAAATCCTTTTTTCTATGATCAAAATCAGTGTAGATCGAGACACTTGGCTGAGCTCCAAGAGGCTTCCAGGAGGACTTTGCCTGATAATATACATAGGGTAAGGGGAAAGAAAAGTGTACTTAGGATCTGAAGGTTGGAAGGGAAAAGGAATGTCACCTGGTTCAATTTCTCTTCTAACAAAGTATTCAGTAATAATTGTGGTATTTATGCCATGCTTTCTCAAGCACCCCCCATGTCCTATCTCACGTATTCTCACATAATGAACTAAAAAAAAAAGTGGGCCTATGATTATTTCCATTTTACAAATGAGGATAAGGAGACACAGAATAATTAACTATCCTGTGCCACATGGCTCCTAGGGGCAGAGCCTTGTGCAAATTCAAGGAGCCCATACCTTCCAACCACTTTGACATTGCCCCAGGGGTGGGAAGTTAGCTATGAACTAGCCAGGCAGACTCAAGTTTGGTTCCAGCTCATGATCTATCTCTTTGATCTGCCCTCTCAGGTGTGTTGTGTTCTAGAATGTATGGATTTGTAGTGTGGTACAGAGAAAGAGGGAGGACTTAGAATCTAAGTGTCTAAGAAACAGATGGCTAGGAAGCTGCTTCTTCTTCTTCTTCTTCTTCTTCTTCTTCTTCTTCTTTTTCTTCTTCTTTTTTGTCCTATCTTTGAGAGACAGTACCTTAAATACCCCTCAGCACAGTCTCATTTTGCCTTTGCTAAACACTCTTAGCTCTACTATATTTTAATAAAAATAAATGACTATTTACGTCAGCTTTACATAAATCAACCGGGTCCATTATCACCTATAGTTCTCACTGCAGTTCTATGACAATGACAGCAATGCTATTGTCATCTCCAATTTATGGAGAAGAGAATGAAGGTTCAGGAAGATCAGGGGACCTGTCCAGTCTGCAACTCCATATGACTGAATCTGTGTCTTTAAAACAGGTCATCTGACACCAGAGGAAGAATGTTTCCACCACAGCTTCCTTCCTTCCACTTCTCACATGACATAGTTTCCACCCCTTCCCTTACTCCTCTGACTTCTTCCTTCTGGGTCACAGCTATTGTCAATAGCCCTGTAGAGATGGCTTGCCCTGAGGACAGTACTTCTGAAGTGACTTTTCAATACCACACATTTTAGTCTGTTCCTTTCATGATGCTTGGAAGAATGGGTCAAAGTTATATCCCTAATGTATTGGGTGACATTACAGTGCTTTATCTCTCTAGACTTCTGTGTTTCCTCACCTGAAAAAGAGAGAATTGTTCAATGCCCTCTATATTGTTGGCTTTCAGTAAGTCTTGCTTGAGTGAATGAATGAATAATGGCTACATGGTTTCTTAATTCCTCATACCTCTGAATTTTGAAAGCAAACATTCAATAATAAGTACAGCTCTATCAATATCATTTCCTAATTTCTTTAGAAACACTCTAAACTGATATGATTCTGTTTGGAGGCAAATCTTCCTTGGCTTTGTTTTCATGTAGAAAGTGCTTCATATAGAGTAACGTCCTGACCTTTTTCTCCATCTCCATCCTCAGGAAAAAAGAATCATTTAATTGATTGGAGAATTGGTCATTCGTAGTTCATCCTGGCCCTTTCTGGGGACATATTCCTGCCAGTAAAGAGGAAGTATCTGGTCCACGCTTTCCATTACGCACCAGTTTGAGTGGGACAGCCTTCATATGTCAAAAGGGGAAATAGTGTTTTGGGGTAAGTTCAGGGTAGAAGATGTTAGCAAGCCCACTGGCAATACATGGAAACCATGTCAATAAATATACCTTTTACCAATAATGAAGCTGCCATCTTGGTCTCTGTTTCTCTAATCCTGAGTTCATGTCTCATTGGACTGCATGATTAGAAAACAGTGAGATGTTATTTATTGACTAAAAAATGGTCTTGTCATTTGTAAAAGAAGATGCTCTTGAACCATAAATAAGAAATGGTATTTGGGGGCAAAATAAAAGGCATTGAGATAGAGGGTTTGTTCACCAGGGACATGGCTTTGGGCCCAAAGCTCTGGATCATGGTACCAGTTGGTTTTCTGACTTGTTTGCATTGACTCATGTTGTACTATAGGGGGATGTTTTTGGTTTTAAGCTTGCAACTGACCTTCTGGAGGTTTTCTTCTACCAATGAGTGGCTGTTATTTTATAATCAAGAACATACTTCAGAGTCTGGCTATTTAGGTCTTCATTTTGGACTGCTGTAACTGGACCTTAAACTACAAAGATAGGACTTGCAGTAGGATCTCAGACAAGGCTGAAGCAGATACCAGAACCTTGTGATCTTGATAAATGGCACATAATTTCTGCTTTTTCTGAGGTCCTCAGCCAAGTGTCAGGTCTGTAAATGGTCACTTTAAACTGCAAAAACAATTATGTTCTACACAGATTACAGACCCTAATGTATAAAGCTTTCACTTTAAAATGTTACTGCCAGGCTTAGGTAGCAGCACTAAACCTGCTGCCCCAAATTCTCTGCTGTGGGGAGACTAAAAGGAGGAACCCAGAGTCCTAATCTCTTGTAAACATGAGCTTGTCAACAGGTTCTCAAGGGTTACTCTGCACTATGTGGTCTCAAGTTTGTTCATTTTGAGGTTCTGACCAGAGCTTTAGTTTCTCAAGATCAAAACTGTGGCTTTATGCATGGAATAGTGATAGGCTTTATTAGTAAGTTGGTAAAATGAAAGGAGAGCCTTATTATGAAGAAAAATAAGCTCTCCTCTTAGAGAGAACTAGCACAAATCTGGAGCTTAGGAAGGCAGTTAAAAAGACTGCCTGTGCCTGGAATATTTGGCGTCTAGAAATAATTTTATTTATGAGACCAAGGAGGAAATGGAATGTCTTAACTAGAGTGCTTTAGTTTTAACATTTTGATGAGAGCAGTGGAAGAACAAAAACCAAGGGCAGGAAGACTGTGTTAAAGCAGAGAGATGGCTCCTTAGGAAAAATGTTAACATCTTGGAGGAACATTCAGGCAGAAATGAAAGGGAAATGAGATATTAAGGGCTATGATAAGCAGATATAAAAGGTAAAAGTAGCTGCATCTAGGTGTAATTGCTCTAAAAGAGGGCATTAGAAAAGAAGCCATTTTAGGTGTTATTAGATCAGAAAATGTGACAGGTGTACAAAGAAATCTAACAGAGGGAAAGAGGTGAGATCTCAGAAGGCAGCCTGGAATGAATTTGCCAGCATGCCGGGAATCACTGAAGGCAGCCATGTAAAGACTTGACACCAGGAAACATCCCCTGAAGACTAGAAGAGACACATAAATGATCCAAAAAACTTAGACAATCAATAGGATATACTCAAAAGAACTTCTTGATCAATTTCATGGTGTTATGGATGGTACAGGTAGACTGGCAGCTGTCTAAATCACTAGGAAATATGTTTGGTATACTTCTCAATTTAGGATTCTAAGGCTACCATCCAGAGCTAACTCCCTGCATTTAAGTGATTATATTAATCACATGATAGTACAGATAATCTTTATTTTGATTAACTCAATGTCAACTGATGAGTAACGTTAATTATATCTTCAGAAAGCCTTTGCCGTGTAGTGCAACATTAATCACCAGTGTGATATCATATTCATAGTTCTAGGGATTAGAGTGGGATATCTGGGGGCTGGTTTTTTTTTCTTTAAAGGTTTATTTATTTTTTTAAAGCAATCTCTATACTCAATGTGGGGCTCAAACTCACAACCCTGAGATCAAGGGTCATATGCTCCATCGCCTGAGCCAGCCAAGTGTCCATCTAGGGACTGTTTGTGAATCCATACCACATCATATACTAAAAGGAATCTAAGCAGAATAATGATAGATTAAATAATGATAGATTAAATCCAGCCTGGGCGAGATATAGGACGAATGGGATACTATCCCCTGGGTGGGATGACTTAATTCAGGAAACTATAACACACAAGATTTATTGTGTTAGAAGCTTTCCACAGACCCAGAAATTATTAATTTGTTATCCAGTGGAAAACTGCAAAATATTTAAAGGGTGGTGCTCAATGAATACATATCTTGGTCAGAAAGCAGAGAAAAAAATTCAAAGGAAAGAAGAAAGGAATTCAATTCCAGTAAGTAGTAGGACATCACCTTTGGAGAAGGAAAGAGGCCAGGCTATGAGCTGATTAAGTAGTTACTCAATTGTGTATTCACATGAGACTTGGCAGAAACAGAGAGAAAAAAAGCATCAGAAACACCAGAGGCAAAGTTTACTGCTGTAAGGGGACATGGCAGAGAGAAATGTTCCTCAAGACCAGGATCTTTCAGGTTGAGCTAAGTGTGGCTTGAGGATCCCACAGCAGAGGTAGTGGTCCTCACTAGGTCGCTGGAACAAACATTTCTGAAGCATCTGCAGCAGCCATGGTTCTGAACTATGTTGAAGGTGATTATTGAACTGAATCAAATGCTTGGATGAGGAGAAACTGACGATGCAGATTTCTTAAGACCTAAGGAGTTACGTAGCAAGGAGCAAGAACTGAACCACTGCCTGAGAAATGAAAACTCTTGCTCACGAAGACGATGTAGAGGCTGAGATATCAGTTCCATCTGAGGTGCCAAAACATTGAGTTCAATGTGGTCAAGTGAATCAGAGCATCTGAAGAGGTTCTGAATTAAGAGGAGCTTCTACCAGTGGGTATTACTATACTTAGGTAGAAGGCAGGAGTTTCATAAATGCAGCCCTTTAAGAAGGTGGGCTTGTACAGATGGGTGGGATTTTTAATCTCCCCCTCCTCCTTGTAATGGAAAATATGCCATTAACACTTGATGGGAGATTTCTCCTAAATACATTTGAGTTCAAGGTCATAGACTCTGGGCAGGTTACATAGATTGACCAGCCTGACAGTGAACCGCTGATGCTTCTCAGAGTCTCTGCTATCTCCCAGGGCAATTAAATAAGCAAAATAAAATTAAGTGACTTAGAGACTAGAGATTTATGTTTTCTAAATTTTATGGGTCTATTACAGGTGCCAAAATAATATTTTCATCCTTATTAAGTCTTTGGATTCCTTATAAAGTAGTGCTTATGAGATATTTGGGATTGGACTCATATGACTTTTGAGACTCTGACAGAAATACACTCATTAACAATAAAAGAGTCTGAATTGTAGATGCCAAGGGAATCCTTCCCTTCTCCAGGCATCAAGAATTCTATGAGAGATTGTGAAGAATAAGTAATTAGGAAGTATTTCTGTATATTTGGATTTTACTTAAAACATTTTGAACCTTGAATTTTATCTTAAAATGGCAAATACTTTTTTTTAGGAATTAATTTTTTTGGACTTTAACCTGCAAGGATATTTGACCTTTGAACATTGGTTTCTTGTTGTAGGGGAGGATCATTTAGGTTTCTATCTGATCATCTTGCAGGACCTGGAATGAGCTCTTGTAGACAAGGAGACTGGACATCATTTGGTAGAATAGTAGATGAATTTTTCAGTTTTAGGCACAACATGGTCTTGGAGTTAATTTAAGTACTACCTTAAAAATTTTTTTAAGTACTACCTGTCTAACATTCTAGGGCTGTCTAAACCATACCGGAAGCCAGATGTTTACAGCTTACCTGTAGGATACCCTTAGATATAATGATTAGTATTGAAGAAGTGGCTTCATGAAGAAGGAGGCAAGAATTGCTTGGTAGATCGCTGGTCTTCTCTAACAAGAGATTGGCTATAGCTTGGGGATCCTGGGATATTATTTAAGTTCCATGAGATAAGATTTTGGAAAAAAAATACTTTGAAATATTGGAGGAGAGAATTCCTTTATCCTGGCCTTTTGTTTTCTATGAAAGGATCCCTATTAGAATAATATTCTTAAAAAAAAAAAAAAAAAAAAGAATAATATTCTTGACCTCTTGCCCCACCTGCCATCACTCCCCATCTCCACCCCAATCAGAAGAGGGCTGACCTATCTGATTGATGAATTTGGGAGGAGTTTGGCATGAATGGCTTATCTTGCTCTGGCTTTCCTTTTGGGATCTGCATGCCTTTCCCTTAGGGAAGAATTCTGACCTGTTTCTACCAAGTTGTTACCTTAACAGAGCAGATTCCACTCCCCGCTGCGAGGAAAGTGTTCAGTTTTAGGAGCTAAATTCATTTCAGAGGAATGTTACTGAGCCCATTTGACTACTTGTCTTCCAGTGCACCTTTAATCCATGGTGCAGCTAACACGGTTATCTTTAGGTATTGCCTGGTTTGGAGGGGCTTTCACTGTGCTGACTGAAACCCAGTTGAATACAAAAACACTAACCAAGGAGCAGAGGTGTGGATGCTAAACGTAGCCCTGCCACTGGCATGCTCTGGGGTGCTGGGGCGATCATGTCAATTCCCTGGGCTTGAATTGTCTCAGACGTACTTTGAAGAGGTAGGACAAGATGGTCCCTGAGGCTTCTTCTAGCTTTGATATACTGCAGTGTTAATAGGAAGATGCAAATGAGGGGGCGGGGTGGGAGGAGTTCACTTTTTCCCTCTGTGTTGCCTGAACTATTGCCTTTGAAACGTCACAGCTGTTATCTACGTATTATTGATGAATTTGGGCAGTTGGGTTCCCAAACAGTGGTGCCATATATGGGGCCAACTAATTACTGCTATTAGGGTCAGTGTAACTAGAGCTTGTGGAATGCAAAATAGAACAGGGCCTTTTTTGGTCTCTTTGCCGTCTCATGTTTAGATATTTCTGATAATTAAGATTTTGATAACGTAGACTTTTTTTTTTTTATCAGAGCAAGAATAAAAATACTTCCAAAACCTCCAAGTGGGTTTTGTTTGAATTTGGCTGGATTTATGAAGGATGTCTACAAGTTGAAATTATCTCTTTCCCTTAAGAATTATTTTGGGGCTGATACTCCCGCCTCCGGTCCTCATGATTTTCTGTTTTTCTCCCTGGCTCTCTCTTTCAGCCATACTCTCTCTCTAGAGTCACTGTCTGTCACTTAACCCCTGTTTATTTCCAATCACCATAGCTCTTGGTACCTCGACAATCAGCTTTTTATTTTAGCATGACGCAGTGAGGGAAGCAGATGAAAGTCCAGTACTAAGCACATCATTAGTCTCTAGTTTTGAAATATTTGGGGGAGTTGGAAGTCGGAGGTAAAATAGCCAGGACATTGAGGATTTTTTTTTTTTTTTTTTTTTTTTTTGGCATGTGATTTTTCTATGGAATAGAGTCCATCATGACCACATAAACAAAGAGCCTCAGGTTCTTTGCATATACTGTTCCCTCTGGAACTCCCTCCTCTATTTTTCCTTTCCTCCTCCCCATGTATCCACTCTTCCTGTTTTCTTCACCTATCTAAAACCCTTCATTCATCAAGTCCCAGCCGAGATGTCACTTCTGTAGGAGGCTTCCTTGGGCCTCTCAGTCTGGCTGCTTCCACAGCTCCCTAGTGATGGCTATGTTTGCCATCAGGTCTCACAGCTCTACGTTCTAAAGCTCTTGGACACTGGAATTGTGCCTGCCCTGTTCACCACTGTATCTCAAGTTCTGCATGGTACCTGGGACAAAATAGGTGATGAATAGTTATTTACTTTGTAATTTAGTGAACAAACTGATGAAGGTGTTTGTTGAAGACATACTCCCTGCTCGTGATGTTTTCTGGCATTAGAAGAGACTTTTCATGGCAGTGACACTCAAGGCCCGTTTTTACTCTTCTGTCACTTCTCCTTATAGGAAGATGAGTGGCTTGTTGAATGCAGAAGAAAGAACATGCATACATAACTCAGCCTCCCTCCTGGGAGCCTCATGTCCACAACACACACAAATGGTTACTCTGTTCCTGTCCTGTTATGCATTTCAAAAGGATATGTGGTTGGTCTGTGTTTAGAATTAGGAAGCATCTACCTTAGCCACTTCCTAATTCAGTTTTTATCAGCAATAAAGCTGCTTTAAATCCCTACCTGTTTTGCTACTTGTCTAATGTTTTAACTGGTTCAGAACATGAGTGGAGAGAGAGTTATTTTTCAGATCCCTTCAATCCCAACAGGAGGCATGAGATTTTTAGTTCTGAAAGGGAAAGTAGATTTTTAAAAAAAATTAGAGGCAGTGCTATGGTTAATGTGAGGCCTTTGAAAAACATTGTGCCAGGGGCTAATATGAGTGGTTTGAGAAACTCGGCAAACATTTGTTGGGGATCTGCTCAGTGCAAAGAGCTGCACTTGACACTGTGGGGGATACAGAGATGAATAAAAGCTATTCCAGGCCTGTTGAGAGCTTACAGTCTATCAGCAAAGACAGACACATATATTAATAACATTAATTCAAACTCAGACTGTGATGAGTGCTATCAGAGGAGAATAAACAATATGCTATGGAGTGTGGGGGAGGGAGAAAGAACTTAAAATAAAGGTATTTGGAGCGTTTACGGGAGAGAGAGGGATTTGACCTGAGTCATGAAGAAATGTGTTGGAATGTGTTTAACCTAGGGCTTAAATTGAGGATCGGGGGATCAGAGGGCCCCTTGATCCCAGTCCCCAGCACAGAGTAGGGAAGGCTTTAGATTGTGGTAAGTGAAGGGTTATACTCAGACCGAAGGTGCTGAGAAGTACTCCCTAAAGAAGCTCTATCTGTTGAAAGGTAAGCAAGTTGCATGCGGTGAATTGGTGGGTTCACTTTAACAACCTGGATAGATTTTCACCTTTGAAAGTTCTCTGAGGCTGTTCTTCCATAATCATGTCTCACTCTCATATTCTCCCACCTAGACTAGGATCAGGTGTTTATTGGTAGCCCTAGACAGCGGGCCAGTGCATAGATTTTCCTCTGAATGATTGATCTAAGTAGGATGTAGTTCCACTCAGAAGCAGATTTGTGTGTGTATGTGTGTGCTCCATATATCAAGATGGGGCAGATGTATTTCTTTGATTTACCATCACCCATGACCCTTTTCACATGTATGAAAGTTTAAGAGGCAGACCAAGCATGGGATCTATAAGCGATCAGAACCATCCTCAAACCCCAAGACCCAGGCCTCCAACATGCACCATGTCCTAAATCTTCTAGATCCTCTTATTGTTTACTTCTTGTTGTCTAGCATTTTCCCCTTCTTACAGTGCCCTTATTTTCTAATATTTCTTCTCCATGGCCACAGTGATTAATTAAGGGACGGGGATAGGGCCTCAGGCATTTCATTGAAAAAACAATCCAGACATTTGAAGCAACTACTATGAAAGAGGCACTTATCTCTAGAGTTGCTGAGCTGGTAGCATGGGAACTTAGAGCCTGCTCACTCAAGGAGACAACCTGCCCGGGAGAACCAGAGACAAGCAGAACCTATTGACAGAGAGTGAAAGAAGCCAAAGGACCTTATCTGTACATTTATATTCAACCAAACATGGAGCCAAATATATCCCCGGACTTTTAAGTGATATGAGCTAATTTTTTCCTTTTATGGCTCATGCTGATTTGAGTTAGATCTCTATCAATCGTTAACTGAAAGAGTAGCCATTAATTCACCCAGATGGAGCAACGTGTCTGAGATCTCTCCTTCATGTCTTTTCATCTTACGACATGCTACTCTTTCTTCATTTTATTTATTTTATTTTTAAAAAATATTTTATTGGGATCCCTGGGTGGCGCAGCGGTTTGGCGCCTGCCTTTGGCCCAGGGCGCGATCCTGGAGACCCGGGATCAAATCCCACGTCGGGCTCCCGGTGCATGGAGCCTGCTTCTCCCTCTGCCTGTGTCTCTGCCTCTCTCTCTCTCTCTGTATGACTATCAAAAATAAATAATTAAAAAAAATACTTTATTTATTTATTCATGAGAGACACATACACAGAGAGAGACAGAGACACAGGCAGAGAAAGAAGCAGGCTCCATACAGGGAGCCCGACGTGGGACTTGATCCTGGGTCCCCAGGATCACACCCTGAGCTGAAGGCAGCGCTAAACTGCTGAGCCACCCGGGCTGCCCTCTTTCTTCATTTTATGATCCCGCTTTCATCTTTAGATACCAAGATGCCCTTACTTGGCTACTTTCTGAACTTTCTATCCAGATGAACAGTGACCCAGGAATAGGAAATGGTGGTTCAGTAGAATGCTCTTGGGGGATTTTTTTTAGGAAATAACCTAGAGTGGTAACTAAGAGTCAATTTTGGAGAGCTTTGAAGGCCAAAATGAGTAGGTTGGAATTTATACTAAAAGAAATGGAACTTCATGACTACAATTTTGGAGGCAATGTGCAAGGGACTAGTGACAAGGAAATCTGTTAGAAGGCTCCACTCTGACACTAGATGCCCTGAATAACTGGAGATTGCTGGCATCATACCTCAGGACAAGAGATTCCACATGGGAAGCTGATTTTGCAGGGCATAGGAAGGAGATTTTGTTATATTTTAGATGTGTGGATTTTTATGTGCCTGTGGCTGAAGATAGTGTGGAATACACCGATGTGAAGATCCAGACAGAGTTTAGGGTCATTCCCTGGAAAAGACAAAGCGAGACCATGCGTGTGATTGGCTTCTCTTAGGGAAAAGTGCCGAGCAAATATGCCTCTTAATTCACTTGCTTTATGGAAGGGGAGTGGTGATCTATCTAAAGACAGCACAGAACCTCAAGAAATATATGGTGATGTAGGAGGAAACAGGGAGGCCTAGAATAGGATGTAATTGGCTGCACAGTATGATTCTCTTTGGGGAGGGTATTCCACTCATGACAGGAAAGCTGGTCTCCTCCAGAAGACCACCCACAAACTTGGGCTTTAGAAACAATTGGGGAAGTTATAAAAAAGGCAACGACCATACAGAAGACATCATTCACATTTTTATCTTTTATTTGCAACTTCGTGGCAGAAAGCCTTTCTGCAGGAAATCATGGCTGGCAGATTATATTGGGTTTGTAAGGAATGCGTGGATCACTTACTGATGTCAGGGGAAAAAATGTGTTGGAAGGCAGAAGCAATCATTGTCGGGGATTATTTATCATTGACCCTTCTCTCTCCCTTGTCCCTGTAGTCTATCCGTTATTCATCCCTGACAGGACTTTCTCTCTGACGTCTCTCAGAGCAGTTTGTCAACCCAACGGTATCATGAACCTACTATGTGCTAAGTTATACCAGAGAGAGAGGGGGAGAGAGAGAGAGAGAGAATAAGAAATGGCTTCTAACTTTACATTACTCAGAGACAGATAAGAAAACTGATAAAATACAATTCACTTGCTGGCGCCTCCAGGAAACCAACACTGTGTTAAAAGTAATGATGGAGAGAGATACTTCCTGTCTTGGTTGACAGAAAGGATTTCTCTCAGGAAGTGATATTTCACATGTGATTTGTGATATGACAAAAATATGAATAGGAATTTTCTAGTTAAAGAAACATAGGAGGAGGACGTTCCAGGTAGGGGAATAACATTGAATATTATTACTTTATTAACCTATTCAGCCTGCCAAAACTTATTAATATCCTAGACATGGGACCAGGCTCTAAAGATAGAGAAATAAAGGAAATGTACACAAAGCAGCAATTGTTATTTTTAGGATCCTTTTTCTGTGCCCCAAGATATTGGTCTTATACATTTCTCTTTGTCTCTCTTAGATCCTAGTTTCTATTGACACTTACCAAAACATAGAGATCATTCTAGTATTTGCAAAGGCTGACCAGAGCCCCTTTATAACATGAGCAGACCATATCACAATGAGGGCATTGTTTTGTTGGGTGTTTTATTCATTTTTTTGAAACCTTAGTGTCTTCTGTCTAGGGGACTAATGATCTGTCTTTCCCAGGCAGCTGGGACAAGCTGGGATGGTTGTTGTAACTTTGGATACCCAGAGCAATTAGAAGTCCTCCTGCCCTGCTGCCTGGAGAGATGTTCTGATTTCAGTGCTGTCACATATAATCCTGCTTTGGTCAAGATGAAGCGGTGTTTGAAATGACAACATAAGCCTTTTGCCCCATGTGGCGGATGTAAAAATAGACCCATTGCTGCAGGGAGTGCAATGGATGTCACCTTTTAGTTTTTTAGATTTTCCGCTTTTCTTTTTTCTGACTCCCTTCCCTACCCACCCCCCCCCCCCACACTCTGTGAGATTTCAATATACATAAATAAAGTCAAGATCCTGAGAAATAGACATGCTCTATGCTGCCCAGGGTCATGTGCCATCATGATCATGACTCAGTTTATCCTTTACCAGTAACCAGGCTGGGTAGGTCTGAGCAAGGAGAAACTATGAGGAAGTACAGAGCTCATCTCATCAGCCTCTTGCCTCTACAGGGGGTGAAACCAAAGGCTGGACTGAATTTTAGAGCAGATTGATCAAATGTTGTGACACTGTGTGGCCACTGTCCCATGGAACTCCATGGCCACCCAGGGGATACTGGAAGCACCTCCTCTCCTTTGGTTGTCAACCTCACAGCATCTTCCTAGAGTAGTGACAGGTACAGATGAGTCTTACAAATTTGATCTTTCTTCTTTGCTGGTTCCATCTTTCTCCTAGTTGGGGAGGCTTCATTTCTCTAAACTCAACCTCTAATCAGTTTTCAGACTCTATTGATTCTTTCTTTGTCTTCTTTCTCTCCTACCCAACCTTGCTTTCCATTCCCCCTCTCTCTCTACCAAACTCAGTCATTTGTTGCCTTATATCAACATCATGTTGCCCATCTGTCTCTAGATACTATCCCCCAATCTGTACTTCCCATGGCTTCTTCAGGGTTTATATCATTCTTATTAAAAATGGCTCTTGGCTCTCATAAATGCCAAATCTTTAGGATGATTCAGAACCCACTGCTCTGCCTTCCTCCATCAACTCGGTGGTTCTGATTCCACACACTGTGCTTGTTTCATCTATACTAGAGAAGGACTGTCCTTTCTGTCCAAAGCCATTTGTCTGGTTGACTCTGCCCTATCTTTATGGTGCCCTTGAAACCAGCCCAGAGGGACTGCCAGACCAAGTGCCCTCAGTGTTAAGAAGAAGTTTCCTCCTCATCAATCTAGCAGAGTCTGCCTGACTTCATGTGTCATATATCATGTCCTAAGCCTCCTAATATGACATTGATGCCACTGGCATCTCCCTGGATCAACATGCAGTTTCTTAAAACTTAGAGGAACAACGTAGCTTGAGTTTGGGGAGGGTGACAGAAATCTCAGTGGCAATTATTTCAACAGGCAAGAGAAAGTTAACCTCACTTTATTTAGAATCAGAACTCAATGCCAGAGTAAATCACACCTACAACCCATTTTTCATCTCCCAGGACTCTGGTTCAAATGAGTATTTGAGAGAAAATCTAGCTGTAATAAAAAGCAAGCAAGAGCAATCTTTAAGAGGAAAATAAATGTGGAAAGATCTTAGAAAAAGATAGCATGAAATCTAAAAGATCTCTGCTTGATTTTGAACAATAATTATTTGCAAGATGCCTAATATGTATAATCTCATTAAATCTTTATGATGACCCTATTCAGTACATAATGTTGTGTCCTTGTTTTAGGCAAGGAAACTATGGCTTAGCACATAACCAAATGCTTCAGGTTATGAATAAATAAGCTGGAATTAAAACAATATTTATATAATTTCCATATTAGTATAATTTCCAATACCACCTTTATGACCACCAGTGATAGCCTCACCTCATCATCTGTTGAACAAATATAACAAATAGCTATTGAGCACCTCTGATGTCACAAGGTCATGTGTTACAGATCAGTGATGTAATAGTGAATAAGATATTTTTAGGCATCAAGAATGTGAAGTTTCTCGCAACATAATAGCAGGTTACAAAGGGGTGGTAGGTAATTAAAATACAGAATGACAACTGTTATGACAAGGGAAACACAGAGCATGTCACCCACAAGAGATGCTTTTTGGAAGAAATGGTGTCACAGTGGATACTTGACAAGGATGAGTAAAAGTGAATAAAACAAAGGAATAGTAAAGATTTCAAGGAGACACATGTGTAAAAGCCCAGTCCCATAAGAGTAACTGGAGTACAAATATACTGACAAGAGCCCACAGAAACCTGAGATTCAAAGAAGTGACCAAAACAGGAAGCTTTTATACCTTCTAGAGAAACAATACATTTATGAAGAATTGACAAGACAAAGTTTGGGCTTGGAGTTGAAAATTAGTGAAGAAGTAACAAGGTTTGCTTACATAGCTTATTTGGCCCTAAACTTCCTGTCTCTGGAAGGATCTCTCTCTTTCTCTCTCCCTCTCTTTCTCTTTCTCTCTCTCTCCTGATACAAAGAAAGCACATTTCACATGAGAAATTCATTTCCTGCTTTCAGGAGGACAAAGGAGGGTCAGTGTGCCCTTCTTGTACTGGCTGTTTCTTAAGTAACTTTAACTCAAAATAATCAATATGCCAAAGTGGCATATTTGGAAGCAGCCTGTCCTGAACCCCATCATAGACAAGTGCTGATATGATCTGGAGTAGAATAGTTGTTATGGAGAAAAATGGAGACATTTGGAAGTTGCAGGAGGCAGATTTGATGATAGTTGTCCCAGAGAGTTACCAGAGAGAATAGCCAGGTAGGACGCTGCCTTGCTCCTCTTGTGAAGCTTCGAGACTAGATATCTAGGTCTCAGAGCAGGGGGAAGGCTGGACACTGTCTTCCATGAGACATTCAGAACTCATTCTCCTGCCCACCTTTGCCCCTGGAGAAGTCCAAGCCTGTCTTGTCCTTCATACCCTGAGCTCCTATCCCCTTGCTGGTTGGTGAAATATTTCATTCTCCCCAACCCCTTCCCAATTCAATTCTTTGAACTATTCCATTGTGTCCTCCGAGGTTCCCAAAGCATGAGCAGCCCATTCTTTATCTTTAGCCCTCATCTCAGAATATCCATGAAATAACTATTTTCCTTGCCTCTACCAGTGACATCTAGCATGATTCCTGAAACACAACATACAACAAACACAACACACAACACAACAATAGATATTTGTTGAACAAATGGATTTGAAATTGAGGGTGGAAGCAATTATAAGTTTTTGATTTCTAGTGCCTTACTCAGACTGTGAGCTTGTAACTGAGACAACCAGGAGGATGAATGTGTCATCTGCCAGGTGGGATATACAGGATTGTGGGGATATGGTTCAGTTGAATGTGGTGGTGGTGGATGTGATGGCTGTATTTTGGACATCATCCATGTGAAGGACTTGTGGGCTCTCAAGCATAAATGTGAAGGAGTAGTTGGTATTTGCTCTCCTAGGATGTGGAATGGAAGTCTGGACTGAAGAAAGGATTTGGGAGTTGGCCATACAGATAACAACTGAAGCTCAAGTAATTCCACCTAGAATTTTCCCTTTCAGTGCTAATTAATGGCCCTGCCCTCCTCCACTGACCCAAACTTTCTGACTATAGTGGGATGTTTCTGGAATTGGAAGAGCAGTGCCCTAGGTGAGAACACCAGTTGTCTGTGTTATTGAAGGATGGCTTGGAATGTATGAAATAGCTCCTGGAGAAAATTTTGGCAAAGACCCTAATGATAAAACAAGATTAAATGGCTAAGTGGCTATAAAAAAGAATGCTTGCTTTAGGGAAACTAGTATTTATTGGGGTCCTTTTATGTGCCAAGCACTTTACTATTTTATTTCATTTAGTCTTTGCAGATGTACGTTTTTTACACGTGCTTATGAACTGGAAAGCCCTTCTTTCACCAGAAAGACCATTCATTTATAAGATTTAAAGGTGACAACATAGAACCGAGTACCTAACACTTGAGATGTTCTCAAGAAATACTAACTACTGTCTTCTATTTCAGCCAGTAGGGGTTTTAACTTTACAGTTACCCATGGGCTTTGTACTGCAGGGATTTCCCAGCAGATGAACTTGACTTTCTCATAGTCAAGTATTGGAATAGTAGAAAGGCATAGGTGCATGTATGCATGTCTCCTTCTAATGTACAGGTACGTGTCCTTATCTAGTGAGATATGAAATCTCAACTGTAAGAGCTAAGTAAACATGGATGGTGTCTGATTGGTATAAAAGTGAGAATGTCCATTCAATAGGTTACAGTGAGAGCAATAGTAGAACCATCTGCACGGACCATTAGTCTCTTTAACAGCTGAGCTGGATGTTAATGGAATTGGCACAAATATGGGGTAAATTGGGGTAGCAAAATTTCATACATAACACACATTCTCTCTATAACTACATATTTTCCTGGACTTATGATG
Organism: Vulpes vulpes; assembly: GCF_048418805.1. Lineage (NCBI taxonomy): Eukaryota > Metazoa > Chordata > Mammalia > Carnivora > Canidae > Vulpes > Vulpes vulpes. The sequence goes on along the minus strand of NC_132792.1, from coordinate 9,115,322 downwards.
TGGTTATGTCCCAATAAGCCCATCATAACTTGAAAAATACCGTAAATCCAAAATGCATGTAATACACCTAACCTACCAAACATCATAGCCTAACTTAAGTATGCTCAGAATATTTAGGTTAGCCTACAGTTGGGAGAGATCATTTAACATAAGGCCTATTTGACAATAAGGTGTTTGCTAGCTCTTGTAATTTCCTGAATCCTGTACGAAAGTGACCAACAGAATGGTTTTAAGTATATCAGTTGTTTATATTTATGATCACTGGCTGATTGAGAGAGGACTGTACCGCCTATCGCCAGCCTAGGAAAAGATCCAAACTCATATTTTGAAAGTGTGGCTTCTACTGAATAGATGTCTCTTTTGCACCATCATAAAGTTGAAAATCCTAAGTGGAAATGTCCTAAGTCAGGGACTGTCTGTACAGGTATGTACTCATCTATCAATCTATTTATCTACCTGTCTCATCCCAGTCATCAGAGTATACCAACATTACTTGTTCTCCCACATCCTGTTGAAGACAAGGGTTTTGATTTATAGACTGTTGCTGTATTTTTAACCTCTCCTTTCAAATATTTGCATTCAGAAATTAAAAATAAATCCAAGGGGAAGACATACTGTTTTTAATTTTTCTGAGGTCCTTTAGGCAGTGTTTGGAGCTGCAGATGGAGGGATGGGTTTTAATTTGTTTTCAGAGCTTTAATTCTACTTATCTATTTCTAAGAAACTGCAAAACATTTGGGGATGATTTCCCTAATGTTTGGTCCTTTCCTGGCCTTGTTTTCCCTTCTGTCTTAGCTGGAATAGTAAAGGTCTCAAGTTTTAGAAGTTCAGAATTTGAGATGAACTTGGAGATGTTCTTGAATAATTGTTTGTTTGTTTGTTTGTTTATGGAGGGGGAGAGGGGCAGAGAGATTGAGAGAGAGAGAGAATCGCAAGTAGGGGCTAGTTCTCACAATTCTGAGATTATAATTTGAGCTGAAATCAAGAGTCGGGTGCCCAATGGACTGAACCATCCAGATACCCTTATATTTGCCTGTTTTAAAGAGGAAGCTGAAATTCAGAGAGGAAGAACAACCTTCCCAAGATTATAAAACTACATGGTCACAGAGTCTCTTAATTCCTGTTCAGGACTTTTTGGAGAGCACAACTAGCACCTTTGCTTTTGCCACCCCCCTGCTTGGTGTGAAGCCCATGATCCTCCTATCTTGACTCCGTCTCCTCCCACTCCCAAGTTAGGTATATAATTTGAAGCCCTGCTAACTTAGTCTCTGTCACTCTTGCAGATGCACTAGCTTTCTTCTTGTTTCTGAAGCACATCAAGCATAGTTGCCTCCAAGCCTTTGCTCTTGTTATTGCTTTTTCCTAAAACCCTCCTCTCCCTGGAATCTGCAGGGTTTGTTCCATCAACACTTTGGTGTCTCTGTCCAAATGTCAACCTGTCACCAAGCCGTTTCCTGATTAGTCTATTCAAAATAGCCACCCCTTGAAATACTTGATGAGGATTAAGGAGTGCATTTGTCATGATGAGCACTGGGGGATGCATTGAAATGTTGAATCACTATATTCCACCCCTGAAACTAATATAACACTGTGTGCTAAGTATACCTGAACTAAAATTAAATAATAAATAAATTAGCCACTCCTGCCCCTAGTACTCAGTATTTATAATTCCCTGCCTATTACGATATTGCAGCATATTGTACTTGTTTTTGTATACTATCTTTCCCTGAAAGGATGCAGACTCCACGAGGGCAGCATTTTTGTTTGGCCTCATCTTTGTTACATGAGCAGTATTTACATAAGTGTCTAGCATGTAAGACACACAATAAATATTTATTCAATGTGTGAATGAATGAGCGAGCACCAGATTTCTTCTATTAGACTATAGTGTTTTTCAGTGTCCTCAGCGGTCCTAGACTCAAGGACTCTTTTTTATTAAGAAGGTTCTTCCTTGGTCAGTATTCATATCTGCTGACATCTCCCAAGATTTGATGGAATTCCATTATCAGGCTGCACAAATTGTGGGAATGAGGCTCAATCTTGTCTCCTATTTACTTCTCACTCGGTGATTCAAAAGAACATTGACCTGGGTGCCAGAAAGCCTGACTTCCAGCACACAGCTCTCTGATCATATAAATCCCTCTACTCTTTGGGCTTTGCTTCATTTCTCTAGAAAGCATGCCTTCCAGCTTTAACGACCCTTATTTGGGGGAACATTAGCATCAGGAAGGTTTCACATCAGCAAGCATGGCCCCCATCTTGGGACAATTGGAGCTGTTATAAAAAAGCTGTTACAGTAGGGTGTCAATTATTCAGAATCAGACATGAGGTGAGGTCTTAGTTAGGAGGATGGAAGGTGAGCCAAGTGACTGAATCACAAAGTCAGAGTCAGGCCTTACAAGGGTAGTTTGAGTTCTTGCATTAGCTCCTGAAATTTTCCCAACTGAGAAGGTTGGTGAAAGAGGGTGGGATGGAGTCCAGGTACCAGGAGTCCAGACTGTTGCTCAGAGACATGGGGGCAATGGAAGGATGTTGTCATTCAGGCTGTTGGGCTGCAGACTTCTCTGCACTCATGGTCCCTATGAGAAAGCCTTTTCCTGGATATTTCTAGATTATGGTCCACTTTTTGCTTGTCCACTAGTGAGGAGGGAAGAGTTACGTGGTCAGTGGGCTAGGAAAAGAAACTGGGCACAAATGGGCCAGCCCCTTTCTTCTGTCCTGTAGGGACTGTACTGTAGCTTCAGCCTGGCAAGCCTCAGGCTCTGCACTTTTGCCTGTGGAAGAATAAGTAAATGTACTTGATCTTGGGGTTCATTCTTAGTTCAGTCTAAGCCCACCTGCCCTAAACATATAAGCTGAATTGTCCAATATCACCTTCTTATCACTAACCATGGTGTTTTGGCCTCCATGAGCTTCATTTCTTTGTCTTGTATTTCATTTGGTTTAGAAGAATGTCATTTACTGGGTCCCTTCAGTTCCCCCACATGAGTGTATTTGTAGGACAACAAGGTCTACTAAATATGTGTATGCTCCCAGCACTACGGCAGTAAGGAAAGTGGATAGGAAACTATTCGTGGAGCATGTGCTAAGTAACAGGTATATTCTAGATGCATTTCACATATTTTCACTTAAACCATATGGTGATTTTGGAGACAGAATTATTATTCCCATTTCACAGATGAGACAATTTTGGCTCAAAAATGTAAAACAGAGGGGCCTGGGTGGCTCAAACAGTTAAGGCCTTGATTTCAGGGTCGTGAGTTCAAGCCCTGCTTTGGGCTCCATGCTGGGCATGAAGCCTACTTAGAAAAAAAAAAAAAAAAAGGAAAACAACAACAGACAAAAACTTGTGTCTGGTAAGCATAGGTAGTAAATAATGGAACCAGAATATGTACTTGTTATGTCTGATGCCAAAAGTTATATCATCAGATGTGGTTTCTTCTCTCCAACTTACAGCCTATGGGTAGGAACAATTAAATGAATCTTAAATTATAACATCTTCCAGACTATGGCTCTTGTTAGTTACACACATGCTACAATGGGGTAGGGGGAGAAAAAGTACTGTCTACTCAGATTGAGGGGGGTGGGATTATATAGACTTACCAGCAGATGATCATGAGGTGGAATTTTGTAATTTGGGCATGAATCAGGCAATTATGGATTATTTTACTATTTACTTTGTGTATGTATTAAGTGAGTTATGTAACTTGTTTGAGTCTTGGTTCTCTCATTTATAAAATAGAAGTAGTCATGGCAGCCCCACCCCCCAGGTCTGTAGGGTAAATGAAATCATGTGACATTTGTAAAGTTCCCAACACACTTGTGGCCCTGGGGAAATGTTCTTTGATATCGGTGTTCTCTCCATAAGGAGAACTGGAGTAAGGAGAACTGTAGGGCTGTGAAATTAGTTTTTCCTGGAAAGACATGATTCAGTTGAACACATTTCTGACTTCTGGCTGTTAGCTGCTTTGAGAGTAGTTTTCATGGGTGACTTCCAGAAATTCAGACTTGATGTAACTTCGTTATGGGACCACTGTTACCACCCTAAGGCCTGAAATAAAAATATCCTAACATCTTCTTTATCTGATGCTCACAAACCTTTTAAAGGATAAACAGAGCCCAGATGTTCAGAGAACTTTTATTGCTTATGCTGCAGTTTATACAATTCTGATGAGACCATTACAATCCAAATGTCCCCATGCTTACCCCAGGAAAGCAGAAGGTAATTATCATTTCTATGAGTGTTCCATGGACTTGCAAACATTTTTGATCACCGAAATATAAAAGGGAGGTGATTTTTCATTTTATTTGTTTAGTTCTTGGTTGTTTCTTCCTTTCTTTTTGTGGAGGATTGAGAAAGGGACTGTTGCATACTGCATTTGGCTCAGTATTGAAACAAAACTGTGTCCCCAACTTGTTTTCTACAAACCATTGTTGTGCTGCTTCTTGGACTGGGTGGTACAGTGGCCAGGTCTTAAGTGAGTTCATTTTTTGATTTTTTAAAAGATTTTATTTATTTATTTATTCATTAGAGAGATAGAGAGAGAGAGAGAGAGAGAGAGAGAGAGAGAGAGGCAGAGACACAGGCAGAGGGAGAAGCAGGCTCCATGCAGGGAGCCCAATGTGGGACTCAGTCCCAGGTCCCCAGGATCACGCCCTGGGCCAAAGGTGGTGCTAAACCACTGAGCCACCCAGGCTGCCCACCATCATAAACTTAATGGTAATCTAGCTAGACTTGGAGGGGAGTAAGAAAAATGTGGGACACAGAGAGCTGCAGTGAGAGCACAAAGATTAGAGGATATTTCTAGCAGATGGGGGTGAAGGGGTGTTCTCCTGAGCTACAGAAGGAATGGTCCAGTAGTTAAGATAAAACACAAGTAAAATTTGTTAGATTTGTCCATAGTCATCATTAGTGACCTTCTCACTGGTCTTCCCATTCCTGGATTCAGAGCACTCCTTGGCTTCACGATATTCATATCCTCATTTGCCTTGCCAAAGACCACCTGCTGACCATTCAACCACTCAAACTTGGCAGTGCAGATGAAAAACTGGGAACCATTTGTATTGGGTCTAGCATTTGCCACAGATGAGAGGCTAAGACCCCTGTGCTTGAGGATGAAATTCTCATCATCAGATTTCTCCCCTTAGATGGACTTGCTGTCACTGCCATTATGGAGTGTGAAGTCAACATCCTGGCACAGAAATCCTGGAACAATCCTATCAAAGAAGCACCTTTATAATCAAATCCTTTCTCCCCAGTGCACAGAGGATGAAAATTTTCTGCTGTCTTCGGAACTTTTTCTGCAAACTGTTCAAAGGAAGATGTGGCCCAAGGGCTTGCCATCCACAGGGTTTTCAAAGAACACAGTGGGATTGGGTTGACTATGGCAGGGTGATACAGGTGGCTCTGGGAAAGCAGCATCTGCAAGGTGAGGGCCTGATTTTTGAAACTCTTGCTTCTGAATGGAAGAAAAGGCAAAGTGGGGATCCCTGGGTGGCTCAGCAGTTTGGCTCCTGCCTTTGGCCTGGGGTGTCATCCTGGAGTCCTGGGATGGAGTCCTGTGTCGGGCTCCCTGCATGGAGCCTGCTTCTCCCTCTTCCTGTGTCTCTGCTCCCCTCTCTCTCTATGTGTGTTTCTCATGAATAAATAAATAAATAAAATCTTTAGAAAAAAAGAAAATGCAAAGAATAAAATAAAGCAATCTGGTAAATTCCAACATGGATTTCAGCTGTCTCTCTTTTTGGACATCTCAAAGCTACTGATCTTAGAAGGGAGTCTAAGCAATGTTGGAAATGCTTTGAAGGCTAAATACTATGCTCTTGGCTTTGACATGGACCAATCTTTGGTCTTGTCCATGGTGAGAAGGAACTGTCTACACCTGGAGTACCTGGTTATGTGTCAAAATGAAGAACCGTGGTCCATTTTCAGGTAAGCTCTGCATCAACAGCCCTGGAGATACAGCCTGGCGTCCTTTTTTTTTTTTTTCTTTTTTCTTTTTCCCTTAAATAAGCTCTTCAAGGTATTCTTATTCACACTGACGTTTGAAAAACACTGGTGTGAAATCTGTGCTAAACACAGAGTAGAAGACACAACTGTTAGTTTCCCCAAGTGGACTAGAAACTAATTTGGTTCAGTTTGGAAAAGAACCTCTCCTCCAAAAAAGGAACAAAAATAAAAAATAAAGACATTTTGTGAAAAGCCCGTTCATCTCAAAACCTCCCTCATCTCCTGCTTTGCATCTATGTGTTCTCTCGCTCAGGGTTACAAAGTGTTCCAAATGGTTGCAGTGATTTTAAGCCTATCCCCTGAGATCATATCTCTTCCAAGCTCCAAGGAAAAGAAAGAGAAGATCAGAAGTAAGTTTCTGAGGTGGGAGCTTGCCATGCAAGGATGTGGCTCTCTGTACCTCTGCCCTTGGCCTCCTTTCTATGAAACAACTCCTTCCTAGCTTGTTCAGTCTTTGGGCACATATCTTCAATGCTCCCAGCTGGAATTAGTTTCTCCCTTTCCTAGCCCATCAAACTCTTTCTCTAGTGTGTTTTGCTCATTTCTGTCTGCCTTGAAATGAGTTAATGCAAATGAAATGTCATTTGCATAGTGCTCTCCAAAGCATTTCACATACATGACCCATCAGTCTTCATAATATACCATAGTTGGGCAGTGGAATGTTCGTTTCTTGGTTTAGGAAAAGATGCTGAGTCCCCATAGGTCAAGTGACTTTCCTAGGGATTAGGAAACTAGTTAGCACTACAGGCATAGCATCTTTCTATTGCACTGTTTTTTATAGAAGGTGTGGTCTTATATCTACTTCATCAAACTACAAAATTTTTTAAATTAAACAGCTATATGTACCAAAAGCATACTAGATATTTTGGGATACAAGAGTGTCAGCAGAGGGGTGTGAGGGTGGCTCAGTCAGTTAAGTGACTGACTCTTGATTTCGGCTCAGGTCTTGGCCTCAAGGACGTGAGACTGAGCCCAACCTCGGGCTCTGCACTGGATGTAGAGCTTGCTTAGGATTCTTCTTGCTTAGTTGTCTTGGTGTCATCTAACTGCTTTGGGGCATATCTCTGATAAAGGACCTCCTCCAGTAGGATTTACCTTTTTTTTTCTTTTTTATGTATAAATGTATTACAAATGAGAGTAAGATGAAGTCACACAACTTCATTACAGTATCTTTATATATATATATATCAAAGCAAAATATATACCAAAAGGAACTATATTTTACCAACACATTAAAATTATTGCTTCTGATTGATATATTCATCAGTACTCAACAAAGTACTACTATACAGAAGGAATAGAAATGGTTTATTTTCCCATTTTGTTGTTGGGGAAGGCTTTGTCCCTTTTCTATCTTAATTGTCAAGGACCCATATAGTGGCTTTATGTATAATTAAATAAAGGAATAAAGCTCAGAAAAAAAAAGAAACAACAACCTTGGGCTCTGAACTGGATGTAGAGTTTGCTTAGGATTCTCTCTCTCTCTCTCTCTGCCCCTCCTCCCCACCTTACCCCTGCTCCCACACATATGCACACATACACACAGTCTCTCTTTCAAAAAAAAAAAAAGTCACAGAGCATCTTCCATTAAGAAATTACAGTCTTAGGGGTGCTTGGGTGGCTCAGTTGGTTACACATCTGACTCTTGATTTTGGCTTGGGTCATGATCTCAGGGTCATGGGATCAAAGCCCCACACTGGCCTCCATGCTCAGCAGGGAATCTGCTTGAGATTCTCTCTCTTCCTCTTCCTCTGCCCCTCCCCCTGCTCACTCTCTCTCCTTCTCTCTTTAAAATAAATAAATAAATACATAAATCTTTGAGAAATTGTAGTCTTTTTAAATAGTAAATCAGGTTCACAAATAACTTTTACGTTTGATGTGGTGAGTCTTTATGCCCCCCTTGAATTCATATGCTGAAATCCTAATGCCCAATGTAGTGGTATTAGGACGTGGAACCTTTGGGAAGGAATTAAATCATGAGTTCAAAAACCTCATGAATAAGACTAGTTCCCTTATAAAAGGGGGTCCAGAGGGCTTCTACATGAGGACACAATGAGAAGTCTGCAATCAGAAAAGAACCTTCACTCAACTATTCTGGCATCCTGATCTTGGACTTCCATCCACCAGAACAATCTCTATTGTTTATAAGCCATCTAGTGTGTGGTATTTTGTGAGAGCAGCCCAAACAGACTAAGACAACACTGTATTATAATTATTCTTTTTTCCCTCAAATGTTTTAAGCCTCCATATATTAGATAGTACATCAAGGATTACACATACTTGAAAAAATCCATAGAAGAGCACAACAAAGTAACTGCCATTAAGAATCCAAGCCCAGTGGAGAGATTGATCCACTAGATGAGTGAGAGAGTATGTTATATTGTGGTTAAGAGCTTGTGCACTGGACACAGACTTCTTGAATTTGTTTCTTATCTTTACCACTTAATACCTCTGTGACCTTGGGTAAGAACTTCTATGTGTTACTTCTTGAAGACTAAAAAAGTATATAAAGAACTTAAAACAGGTGCCAGAACAAAATGCTCAGTAAACTCAGTAGTAACAACAACAATAATAATTCAATGCTACAATTATTACTTAAGTTTAAGTCTTTGGCCACATTTGAGAAGATATTAGCCATTGCCTGTTTAAGAGATTTTCCTTCCCCATACTCTTTCTCTTTTCCATCTGGAGCTCTTATGACATAACTCTTAACATTCTTGGTATTGTCTCATCAGTCCTAAGGCTCTGCTTCTTTTTCAATCATTTTTCCTTCTTTGTTGTTCAAACTGGATAGTTTTTATCAATCTATCATCAAATTTATTGACTTTTTCCTCTGTCATTTCTATTTTGCTACTGATCCCATTCAGTGAAAAGTGTTATTTTTCAGTTCTACATTTTCCAATTGATCCTTTGTTATAATGATCACAAACTATCATCAACTATAACTAATTATCACTAGATAAATAGAAATATTCTTTCCTTCTTTCTTTCTCTCTTTCTTCCTGCCTTCCTCCCTCCCTCTATCCCTTCTTCCTTCCTTCCTTGTAGGCCCCATGCCTAGTGTGGAGCCCAACACAGGGCTTGAACTCATGACCTGTGAGAAAGATATGAGCTGAGATCAAAAGTCAGACGCTTAACTGATGGAAGCCCCCAGGTAGTCCACTTCCTTTTATTTCAAAAGAGTTTACTGTTACTTTGCAGAGCATGGTTAAATTAGTTACTTTAAAGTCTTTGTGGGGGATCCCTGGGTGGCTCAGTGGTTTAGTGCCTGCCTTTGGCCCAGGGCATGATCCTGGAGTCCCGGGATCAAGTCCCATGTTGGGCTCCCAGCATGGAGCCTGCTTCTCCCTCTGCCTGTGTCTCTACCTCTCTCTCTCTCTCTCTCTCTCTGTCTATCATAAATAAATAAATAAATAAATAAATAAATAAATAAATAAATAATCTTAAAAAAAAGTCTTTGTCTATAATAATCCCAATATCTCTACCATCTCAGGGTCGATATCTGTTGATTACTTTTTTTTCTTACAAGATATTATGGTTTCCTCATTCTTCATGTTTATAATTTTGGATAATATCTTAAACATTTTGAATATTGCAAGGGTGTGAGCCTTATTTAAATCCTATAGGGGATATTTTAGTTTGTTTGTTTCAGCAGGGAATTATCCTAGTTTAAGTCCACAAATTCCTACTGGTTTTCTCTCTGGGTTGCGGTTTCAATGAGGCTTAATTTTCCAAACCTTTGGAAGATCACTTAGATCTGTCCTGTGTGTGTATCATGCAATGGCCAGTCTGGAACCTGGGTGGGGATTTACCCCATAGTTTAATTCTCAAAGACTTTTGTATACAATTTAGGACCAAGGTCCATGAATGCACAGCTTGAAGGTGAAACCAAGTGTTCATATACTTTATGGCACCCCTTTAATTTACCCTTTGGTAATTTTCTTGATACATTCTAGCTCCCAACAAACATCCCATCCATCCATTCAGCCCACCCTATCCCCACCTCTGTTTTCTGTCTTAGAAATGAAACTGTAGGTTCCCAGCTCTGTCATGTACTTCCTGAGACTGGGTCTACATCAGGGGCCGAAGAGCCAGGGTATATGGAATGACATGAAGGAACTCTCTTAGTGCCACAGTTTTCTAGTTAGTATGGCTTTTTCTCCCTGGGAAGTGTAGGTGCTTGCCTGACACGGCTGCCAGTCTTCCCACCACTATTTGCCATAGGATTGCCTGGAGAATGGGGTGGGAGACAGGGAAAAATAAGATAAAACCAAAAGTATGGGACTCTACCATTCTCTCTGAACCACAGAAACGTTCTTTCCTGCTCCTTGGACCAGAAAGAAAAGATGTTTTCTGTTTGTTTTTGTTTTTAATCTTGTTGTGGATTGAATTGTACCCCTACCCTCAATTCATATGTCAAAGTCTTAACCCTCATTCCTCAGAACATGACTTTATTTGAAAATAGTATCATTGCAGATGTAATGAATTCAGCTAAGATAAGGCCACACTGGGGTAGGATGGTCTGCTAATCCAACATGATTGGTGTCCTCATAAAAAGGGAAGCATGGACATCAGTATACATAAAGGGAGGACAATGTGAAAAGACAGCCATCTATAAGCTAAAGAGAGGATTGAAAGAAATCCTTCTCTCGTCACCCTCAGAAGGAACCCACACTGCAGACACCTTGATTTTGAACTTCTATCATCCAGAACAGTGAGGTAATAAATTTCTCATCTTTATTTTTTTAAGTCACCCATTGTGTGGCACTGTGTCCTAGCAGTTCTAGAAAACTAATACAGAGCTTGCATTTGGTGTACACTTAGGAGTTTTAGGCCGTCTTTGAGTCCAGGCTAAGAAATACTGGAGGAGGAAAAAGAGGAAAGTCATCTCTGGTTTGGTGTTATTTCAAGTTCTGGTTTCCTTCCCCAATCTGCCCGCTACCACTTTTATTTTATTTTTATAAATATACTTCAGATAGCTACTCTGTGCATTCTGTCCAGTATTTTTCATTGCATGGAGTGGGAGAGACAGGACAAAGTGTGCTTACTCAGTCTTGGCCAGAACCAAAACTAACAGTTTTGGGTTTTCTGCTTCCCTCTTCTTGCTTAGATTTTACAGGGTTGATTTGAGGAAAAGGATCTTATGTTATTCTATCATCTTGTCAAGATGTTGAAACAAGGAGCTCTCAATCTTCTTTCCTTCTAAGACTAATTTCCTCCAGGCTAAGTTTAGAGATGTTAACATCTTTTTAGTTGCTATTTAAATTTCTGAGTTCATTTTGCTCATTATTTTTCAGGACTGAGGGACTTTTGGACTTCAGGACAAAAAAAAAGTGAATCATCTCTCTTTACCTTTAATGATGAAGAAATGGGTACCCGGTGGCAAGGCATTCTTAGGAAACCTATTTCTGATTCATCTGAGTTTTATCCAATGCAATTTTTAGACATTTATTGATTCTTTGCTTTTCTTTCTTTCTTTCTTTCCTTCCTTCCTTCTTTCTTTCTTTCTTTCTTTCTTTCTTTCTTTCTTTCTTTCTTCCTTCCTTCCTTCCTTCCTTCCTTCCTTCCTTCCTTCCTTCCTTCCTTTCTTTCTTTCTTTCTTTCTTTCTTTCTTTCTTTCTTTTCTCTTTCTTTCTTCTTACTTCTTTCTTTTTTTAAATTTACATACAACACTGAAAGGATAAATTAGACATAATTCCTTTCCTTAAGAAATTCACGCAAACTACACCTCAGAGTCTTGATATCCTCAATTTATAAAATAGGAATAATTGTACTCAGCATACAAATGTTGTTTGCTTATTTCAAAAAAAGAAAGAAAAAACCATCTTATAAACATGGTGTTATGCAAAAGAAGGGTTATGATATTTTATTTGCCCTAAATATGCCTTCTTTGAAAGTTATTAGGAGCCTGAAAATAGGATGTTGGGTTTTACTGAATAAAACTATATTTATTTTCTCCAAGTCCCTTCAGATTTTGTTCCCACCTCTTCTTAGCCTAATATTTCAAGGCAAAACAATCCAGATATTTTTAGTCTGGAATTGTACAGCAGCCTCTGCTGGCCCTTGCCCTTTTTGGGAACATCCCAAGCATCATTAAGTCGTTTTGAAAGAACAAGTACCAGATATTGCACACAATCTTCCACCGACAGCACACAATATTCCACCAATGACACCCAGGTCTTCTAAAACAGAAGAATATGTCATATTCAGATTTAAGAGAAAAATGTGAGGTTTGAAAGTACATAACCCTTTATGTTGTTGTATAACTTGCCTTGGCTCTTGAAGCTACCCTTGATCTCTAATATCTTCATTCTTTTTATTTCTCAACCTGTCAAAATAGGACTCATTTATTCAGCAAGTAATTTTTGAGTCATGTTGTTTGGTTTGGCAGTGAACAAGAAAGGGAAGATTCATGTTTACAAGGGGCTTGCATTCTTATGGCAGAAGGTAAAGAGAAGAAGGAAGGAAGGGAGGGAGGGAGGGAAGAAGTAGAGAGGGGGAGAAGGAGAGAGAGAGATATCAGATAATGATGAATGTTAGGAAGAGAATTACAATAGATCAAAATAATAGAGAATAATGGAGGGTCAGGAAAAGCTTCTCTGAGGCACATGAAGGTCAAGAGCAAGAGCATTCCAGGCAAAGGAAATAGCTATTTCAAAGGCCTTAAGGTACTCTTGGCTCAACTGAATTATTGACAATGGGTCAGAGACTGGAATGGTGGTGATAAGGGGGGGAAGTGGGACAAGATGAGGTCATAGGGATAATCCCAAACCAGATATATAGGCTTTGCAAGTCAATGTCAGGAGGAGTTTGGGTTGCATTCCAAGTGTGTTGGAAGCATAGATGGTTTTGAAGCTGGGAGTAATAAATTCTGATTTACTTTTAAAATTTTTCACTCTGCCAATTATGTATTTGTCCTTCAGAACCAATTTGAAGTATTTCTTCTGTCAAGCATTCTTCCCTCCAATCCCCCGGCAAAATCAATCCTTCCTTCATCTTGGGCTTGAGTGCAGATCTACCATTATATATATATAGTCATTTGGATTTTGGTGACTAATCTAATTTAATTGAACATGAGTTTTTTCCTTCTGTAAATATATGGATGATATATAAATAAATAAGGACACAGAAAAGGCTGCGGCAGTTAGTAGGCTCTTAGTAAATTCTGCTATACTACAAGTTCTTAGCATTTTGAACCTAAAACTTAGCACTTATTTTTTGTTAAATTCTGGTTGGTTATTTGTATAGTTGGTTCATCCCAGTGACTAACTTTCTTTAAGACAGATATTTACTATATTGGTATCACCTTCACCCAGTAGAATTATAGGAATGTCATGAGATGGTAGATTGCTGTGTGTTCATTAAAGTCCATTTCTTTCTCATCCTATGTAAACAGCCCAACAAAATTTCCCAACCTCAAATTAAGTATGACCATGTGACTGAGTTCTAGTCCATTGGATAGAATTGGAAGTGATATACATGGTTTGCAATCCTCTTCCTTAAAAGCCCCCCTCCCCCATGGGTGATTCTTTCAATTCCTTTTCTTGTTTGCTGACAGAGTGAAGAATTATGAGGCACTAGGGAAGGCTGCGCAGAAAGAAGCCAGGGACTCTGAATCAATGTAAATCCTACCTGCTGGAATGAAAAATAAATCTTACTTTGATAAGCTATTAAGGTGCCAGAGTTTCTTACACTGCCAGTGTTACCCTAACTAGTGTAACATACACAATTCATGTTTGTAGAATTTGTGTTTACTTTCACATACTTTGTCTCCTTCATTCTTTTCTATTATAAAACATGCAAGGTAAAGTAATCTAATTTTTCCCATTTTATGGAGGAAGATTCTGGGGAAGGTAATCATTTTCCCTGATGGTTAAGATAAGAATCAAGCCTTGAGCTCTTTATTCCACTTTAGGAAAAACAAAGAGCAAATCTAATAGGTGATAAAGAATGGATCAGAAAGGAGTAGGGGCATCTGTGTGTCTTAGTCAATTAAGTGGTTAAACACCTGACTCGGTTTTGGCTCAGGTCATGACCTCATGCATTATGGGATTGAGCCTCATGTCGGGCTCTAACCTCAGTGTGGAGTCTGCTTGAAAGATCCTCTCCCCCTCTCCCTCTCCCAGCTCATGCTGTTGCTCTCTCTCTCAAATAAATAAATCTTTAAAAAGAAAAGAAAGGAGTAAAGCAAGATTCTGAGAGACCAATAAGAGACAGTCATAATAAGGGTGGCAAGAGATGAGACTCTGACAAGTGAAGGGAAAAAGGGGAGGAGGGTTCTGAGAAGTGAATGGGAGTCCCAAACTGCTACCCGTAGTGCGCAAAATGCTCTGTTGCATCATTACCTCCTCATTGAAGTCCCCAATTTATAATGTTGGGAAACCAACTGACTTATTCCAAATTAATAAAGCACATGAGAATTCAAGATGAATGGAATTCTATTTGAGCAAGGGTTGTGGTTAAGGAAAAAATGGGTGACTCGAGAGACCCTGGGAAGGTATAGGAGAAATTCAGTCATTATTGCTATTTTGAAAGGTGTAAGTCATGTACTATAGAACAAAATGTAATTTACTTGGGTTATCTTTCAACATACTTAAAGACTCAACAATGTGAGGAGAATAAGTGCTTTGGGGTCTTCTATGCTTGACTTTCAGATGGCAACTGGCTGTGACATGACTTTCAAGTTCTTATTTCTAGCCTAGGCTTTCTCCTAGAGCTTATGCCCATATATTTATTTGCCAAAACCTCGGTCTTTCTCCCTCTCTTGATTTAATCTATCACCAGTCCCTGTAGAATTGGCCTCTTAAACATCTCTTGAAATGACTTCTCACTTTAATTTTAAAATGGATTCTAGCTAACACTCCTTGCTGCAGTTATTTCCAATTTTCCACTAAAAATATCTATGAAAATGCATTTAAAAAAGATAAAACTTGTCAACAGCATCAAAATTTAAAACTGTTAAAATTACTGTAATCCAAATCATTTTTAACAAATTACCAGAGATTAAAAAAATAGAAAAACATTTTTAACAAGTCCCTATATAGTCAATAGAAACACATCAAGTTTATCATTCTGAAAAAAATAATAGAAAATTCTTTAGTTTATGATCTGTGGCTCTGAAATGTAAAGCTTAAACCAAGGAAAAAAGGAGCTCTTTCTTTTATGTGGAATACCTGTTAAAAGTAGTCACCATGAAGCTATGTATCATTCCCATCATTTCTATCTTATTCTTCTTTATATGCAGTAAGCTATCCCTAGTATAAGGTGGAACACTTTTGTATGTATTTAATAACTGGATTTTAGGTAAATTATGGACTTCAGGGGGGCAGAAGTTATATCTGTTGTGTTCATCATGATGTTTTCAATACCTAACAGAGAGTCTAGGAGACAGTAATGTGCTTGACATTGCTTTGCTCTTGGGATACACCTATTCCCTCACTCATCACAAACAAACAAACAAACAATTACAAAAAAAGCTATGGCTAAAAACAAAACAAAACAACCCACAAAAAATAGCAATGAAAAGCCCAATTGGCAGTGATACACAGTATTGGAAGGTGAAGCACTTTGTGTAAAGATTCATGAGTGGGAACAGAAAAAGAGAATTGTTAGCAGGGTTATTTTGTGACTTTTTTGCCTTCACCATAGTCCATTGGTTCAAAGGATAATGAACCCGATAGTGGGCATAGGAAAAGCCACAATCTCTGTTGAGTAGGTCTACACCTGGCTTTAGAGGTGCATAATCTCCATTTCTTCTTTGAGAATGGCATTTAACCATTACCCAAATGAACAGTGCCTGGAAACTAGGGCTGGCAAACGCTTAGTGTATAGATACACAGTACGGCAACACAGTATAGATAAATCTCATCACACTTGCAAGTGAATAAAGTGGAAAATAAACATGAAGTCTACTGCAGAACAAGTGAAAAAAATATCCGGAACACTCAGGATATCTTCAAACATACCAATATATATATTTTTTAACAACAACTGGAGGAAAGCATTGGGAAACTAAATGTTTTGATGGAATGCAGAAAGTGATGACCTCGATAAAAGAGGAGCAGAAAAGCTTAAGCAGAGAACTCGTTGACATACAAAGATAGCAGGCTGGAAAGACAAGAGAGCTGAGGCAGGGAAGAGCTGCAAAGAAACCAATTCAACAGCAGAACTGAAATTCCTGTTGGAGATAGTAATAAAGGGGCAAAGTGACAATAAAACAAAAAATATGGGAGGCAAACTTGAGCAGTTCTACCAAAATGCAAGAGAAAGGTGATTATTATTAGAAAAGAAAATAACAGCCATAGAGGAGAAAATACACAAGCAACAATATTGTGTGGATACCTCATGTTACTTTTAAATATTTATTTATTTATTTTTGAGAGAGAGAGAGAGAGAGAGAGAGAGAGAGATTGAAGGGGGAGAAGCAGAGGGAGATGGGAGAGAGAGAGAATCCTTCGCTGAGCATGGAGTCTGATGCAGGTCTCAATCCCACGATCATGAGATCATGACCTGAGCTAACATCAAGAGTCAGACACTTAATCAATGGAGCCACTCAGGGCCCCTCTAAAGTTACTTTTAATGAGGAGTCATTCTGACTTTCACCACATAGTTCTATAAAAGTTGATTTTATTAATAATATGATCTCCATGAAAAATCATTCTGGATGATTTTTCAAGAAGATTAATTTAATGTACTAATCAAATTAATTAGCACATTAACTTAACATAGTATGCTGTATCTTAAAATAATTTAAATCATTTAAAAGAACATTTCAGTATAAGTAGTAATAACATGTAGAACATTGAGAAAGCATAAATAAAATAATAAAACTTAGGACTTAGTGATCCTTACTAAAAATAAAAGAAAATCTAACATCAAAGCCTGTCATAGAAACACTTGCAGAAACTACACGATATTACAAATTTAGTGGAGAGCTTGAACTTAAAACAACTATTTGGTTTTAAGATGAATGACTTGAATGTGTACTTATGATGAATTTATGGATGTGTACAAACTGATAAAAAATTTTACTTAAAAATTTTTTACTCTTATCCAAAAAATAAAAACAACATGAATTCTTTTGTTTACTTATTATACAAATACCTGTGGAGAACTTACTATTTGGTAGACATTGTATTGTGTTCTGGGTACTATAATGGTGAACAAAACAGCCCTTAATCTGTCACCACTAAGTCTTTAGTCCAATGTAGCATGCCAGCAATCAAGCAGACAATCACAAAACAGCCAATAAATGTGGTGGGGGTATAAGTGCCTGTTGGCCTGAGGAGAGGTGCCTCATCCAAACCCAGGAACCTGGGGATTTAGGGGGTTGACTATTCATTGCCAACATGAAGTCCAGAGGGAGAGAGATCCTGATGAGTTGGAGGAACCAGGAGTTCTTTGTGTTTGACTTTAGAATTAAGGAAGGAGAATGAGGAGAGGCACAGAGGAAAGTAGCTTGAAAAGACAGACCACTTGAAGTCATCGAGTAGGATCCCAGGAGCATCTTGGTTTCTCAAACATAGAGTTCAAACAAACCAACCCTTGACTTTCTTTGTACTTTCATATTTGTACTTGTAGTAGTACTTTGTACATTAAAGGACATGTACCCTTCTAAACCCCCTCTATGTGTCAAGTACTTTGCATATATTATTTCATTGAATTTCCCCTGGATTTTCATGATGTAGACATTAATGATTAGCCTTATTTTACTTTATTTTAAAAATTCTTTAATTTAAATTCAATGTAGTTAACATTTAGTATATTATTAGTTTCAGGGGCAGAATTTAGAGATTCATCATTTGCACATAACACCCAGTACTCATTCCATCAAGTGCCTTCCTTTATGCCCATCACTTAATTACTCCATCCCCCTATCCACCTCTCCAAATCCAGCAACCCCCAATTTGTTTCCTATAGTTAAGAGTCCTTTAATGGTTTGCCCCCTCACTGTATTTATCTTATTTTATTTTTCCTTTCCTTACCCTATGTTCATCTGTTTTGTTTCTTAAATTGAGCAAAATCATACAGTATTTGTCTTTCTCTGACTGACTTATTTCACTTAGCATAATACCCTCTAGCTTCATCCCATGTTGTTGCAAATGGCAATATTTCCTTATTTTTGATAGCTGAGTAATATTCCATTATATATATAGACTATATCTTCTTTATCCATTCATCTGTTGATGGACATCTGGGTTCTTTCCATAATTCAGCTATTGTGGACATTGCTGCTATAAACATTGGGGTGCAGATGCTCCCATCGAATCACTATGTTTGTATCCTTTGGATAAATACCTAGTAGTGCAGTTTCTGGATCATAGGTAGTCCTATTTTAAACTTTTTGAGGAACTTTCATACTGTTTTCAAGATGGACATTGTGGTGTAGAGAAATAGATCAAACTCCTAAAGGTTAAACAGGTTAAAGGTTAAACAGGAAGTGGAAATGGTGGAATTCAAATATAACTAAAGGTTAAAACTTTAGGTCAAACTCCTAAAGGTTAAACAGGTTAAAGGTTAAACAGGAAGTGGAAATGGTGGAATTCAAATATAACTAAATACATCTGTTGGACTGGATGGTGGGGATGAGGATGAAGATGTTGATGATGTAGATGAAAAGAGTACTCCCATCATCCCTGTAAGGGCATCAAATACTTGCTGAGTGCCAGACACTAGTCTTAGAATGTTACATTAATTTATTTTCACAAAAACACTACCACTGCCTTTGTTTTTATAAATGAGAAAATGGAGATTTAGAGAGCTTTAGTAAAGTCTGGGCATAATTAAGAATCCTCAGTCAAACTGCTTACTCCTTTGAGATCAACCTCCAGGGGTACTCTAGCTTGTTCCTCTGTGTGGGCTGCCCTCCCTTTGCCAATGCCTTCTTTGTCTAATTAGACTTCACACCTATTTTTTTAATCGATTAACTAATTAATTAATTACCTATTTTTAAATGCAGCTCAGACATCGCCTGCGTCAGTTTTCCCACATTCCTCCCACTACTACCTCCCCGGTGATTAGATACCACTACTCTGGATTCCATTTACACCCTGAGCATATCTTCCTTGGTTTTATCTTTGTCTAGGTGTCTACCTCTCCCAGTATTCCGTGAACTTATTGAGGAGGAAGATATGCACTGTTCATCTGTGCATCCCAACTACTTTACACACTGTTTGAGACAGCCTGGGTTATCCAAGCTCTACCAATTCTCTGAGAGGTGAGCTGACTGACTGGAAATCATGCAAAATTCAAGTTGAGCTGAAGACTACATTATATTTAAACTTATAGAAGTTCACTTGTGGTAGAAGTGCACTATGAGTCCAAATTAACCCATGCTCCTCTGTAGAGAAACTGTTTTGTCTTGGTTTTCCCCTTCCTAAGTAGTTGACAGACATTTTTCTTATTTATACTTGGAAATTAAAAAGAATCAGGACAAATTGTATTATGGGATTAGTGTCCTTTATTAATATTGCCTGGTGTGTACTTTTCATTTGCAAGCCTTGTATTTTTCTTTAAGCTGAGGAAATTCTTCATCATCATTATTATTTTAGCATCACAATTATTAACTTTCTTCTGTCTTTCATGTAATTTGTGTTCTACTGTGAATTCTATCTTGGCTTTATTTCTGAATTTGAATTTGGGCAGTTTGTGGACTTGTCCAAACTAAGATTTACGAATTCCATTTTTCTTTTACTATGATAAATGTGCTTTTCACCACTTTTAGTCTTTCCTGAAATGCACTTATTTCCTTTTTATGACTGCAAACTCTTGTTTTAAAGATTTAAAGACCTCTTGAACCCCCCCCCCCCGCCTTTTAAAAAAATATTTACTTATTTAGTTTAAAGAAACAGAGAGAAAGTGTGAGTAGGGAGAGAGGCAGAGGGGCAGAGGCAGAGGGAGAGAGAGAATCCTCAAGAAGACTCCCTGCTGAGCTGAGATCCTGCTATGGGGTCTCAATCCCAGGACTCTGAGATCATGACCTGGGCTGAAACCAAGAGTGGACATTTAACTGACTGAGCCACCTAGGCACCCCTAGAGTCCTCTTGACTCCTGAAAAAATTAATTTAAGGATGAGGAAGATTCCTTCTTTTCCTCCTAGTTATTCATTTTCAGAATCTTTCGAACTATGATATTTTTCCTCATGTCCCTGACTTTTATTTTCTCCCTCTCTGCCACTGAGGGCTGTATATTTTCCATCGGAGATCCTGTGGGTCACTGTTTGCAATTCTTAAGCATCTTATTCCTTGAGATGAGGCCAAGTATTGGTCCTGTTAACACTTTCTTCAATCCAATCTAATTATTTTGTAGCAACATGACTATTTATGAAATTCTACTAAAAACAAAGTTTTTCTTACTTTAAATCTCATTGGTTACTGTACTGTAATTCTGGAAGTCTCCTGTATTCTGTTTACACAGAAAAATTTCTTACTAACTTTAAAAGCAAATTTTAAAATGGTAGCCAACCTATTTTTGTTTTTTTTTATTCTTACAATTTTATGAAAATACGTTGTTCATATAATCAGGAAAAAATAATAAAAGTTGTAGTATCGTTTACATTGATAAGGTATCTATTCATAAGTATGTAAAAAATGGTAAGTACACATGTAACATTGTGTGAGTTTAAGACATATATCACATTCATTTGATACCGTTAGGTACTGCAAAATGATTACCACAATTATATCTCAATAAAGTTGAAAAACAAATAGAAGTCACATATCTACATTATCAGGGACATGGCCAGGGATGCAAAGGGAAGCCCTGGGGTCTCCCACTTCTGCCAAAGGCATCCCTTCTCTACAAACTGGTGAGTGTGCCCTTGTTCCAATGGTCTATGCTGGCTTCTTTCTTTCTTTAACTGCAGTTATTTTTAAAATAAAAGCCAGGAGTGTGTTCATGAGAGCGAGGCTGTCAGACATTTTAAAATATCTTCTGAGCTGTATTCAGAATCACTACAATCCCTTGCTACTGCCCCATTGCCTAGGAGCAGATGCATGTGCTCCTGCTCTCTTTTCCCTCCAGACAAATTATATTCCATGATGTCTCTTGGTCTTTCAGAAAATAGCTTCTTCCCAGGTCTTCCTGTAATCCTTGACCTGTCTTCAGGCATGCCTGAATATAAATTTTAGAGTTAATGTGGCCTGCCAAGATGCAACTCCACCGCTCATATGACTGGGCTTTAATGTGATGAAACTTATTGTGGGCATGTCTATGGTTTTGCACATTCCTGATTCTTGGAAAGCCTGAAGTACAAGGTATTGTACCATTATTACATTGTGACTCATAGAGGACTCTGAGTTAGTTTGGAAAAAAGTAGCACTTAGCTGCCTTGCTTCTACACAATGCAGTATCTTTATAGGAGCCTGCCATTCTCCATGTCTACTCTTCATCTGCTGAATTCACTGGAACTCAAATGGGCTCAGTTTTTAGACAGTCTTAGCTATACGAGCCTTTTTACAAAAGGAAAAAACCAGGACTGAAAGCTTTGGGATTATAAATAGCTTAGATTTAGGGCGCCTGGGTGACTCAGTCAACTAAATATCTGTCTTTGGCTCAAGTCATGATCTTGGGTTCCTGAGATCAAGCCCTATTGTAGGCTCCATGTTCAGCAGGAGCCTGCTTCTCCTTCTCCCCTTACCCCTCCCCCATTCATTCTCTCTCTCTGTCACTCTCTCAAATAAATAAATAAATAAATAAATAAATAAATAAATAAATATTTTTAAAAATGGCTTTGATTTATTTGTGAAAGATTAAACTATATAATATCAATATTAGCAATAATTCTAATAATGATACCAATACCAGCTCTCAGATATTGAATATCTATTGCTCTTTGCTAGGAGATTTACTAAAGTATCACAGTTACTCTTCACTGCATCTTCATGAATTAGCAATAATGATCCTTACGTAACAAAAGAGGGATCTGGGGTGCCTGGTTGGTTAAGCATCTGACTCTTGGTTTTGGCTCAGGTCATGATCTCATAGGTCGTGGCATCAAGCCCCATGTCGGCTGCATGCTCAGCAAGGAGTCTGCTTAAGGATTCTTTCTCCTTCTCCCTCTGCCCCATCCCCACTTGCGTATGTATGCCTGCTCTCTCTCTCTCAAATAAATAAATAAATAAATAGATCTTTTAAAAAAAGAGGGATCTGAATAATTGGAGAGGTCAAGTGACTTGCCACAGGTCTACCACATAAAAGTGGTAGAAACCTCTGTTTCCTTCCATATCCTGTTACTTTTAATTACTCTACAGTAATGCTGGTAAATGTGTTCCCAGATATTGGTGAATTTGGACTCACATCATCACGAAGTCTTAATTCGGAGATATTTATTCACTGGCAACAGCAGATTCTAGCTCTGGCTATAGGTATGAAGATGAAAAAACCAGGTCTCATGTATGAGGGAAGCAAAGTAGGCTGGGGATTGGAAAGTAGAATGCTAGACAGAAAATTGAGGCAAAAGTCCAATTGAATGAACAGGGAAGTGAATTCAAGGAATGAGAAATTGTCCAGATACAGAATGAAGGAATGTCCAGATACCGAATGAAGGAATGTCCAGAGCTGGACCCCACACAAGAACACTGAAAGTGACTGGTCAATAAGACTGGGTCTACAGCCAAAAGTGCTGCTTTGGTTAGCATAGCTCAGGAAGTGGTCACCGGAGGGGCAAGCAGAAATCCATACCCTTGAATGTATCTCCTTTCTCCTGGGTCCACAAAGCAGCTTAATGAAGAACCCCAGCAGTCTAGATGGCCTGCTCACCTCTCAAAGGTCAGTAGAGTCAGGTTATCATCACAAATTGTCTATACTGGCTCTTCATTTTCGACCCAGAGGAAGCTGCCTTCCTTCTTTTCACCAGGACAGATTTAGTTCTGAAGATTCTCACATCTCTTGGCTTCAACAGTGAAAGAAACACTTTCTGGAATGTTTTAATTTTCCTTTCACGGTGGAAACCAGACCAAGTGGAATAAAGTAAAAACAGGCACAACAAAGCAAACTTTCCTCATCTTCTAGGGAAATGGAGCTGGCTCAAAACACTTCTAGTTGTAATCTTAATTGAGAATTCTTTCAGTTAGGTGAAATATAGATGAGCCATTCCACTTCTCTGGGGGCAACCTAAAGGGGAAGAGTAAGCCCAAGGATAGAAGATTCTGGGTGCCAACTTTGTTCAACATAAAGAAAAGCCTTGGGACACCTGGGTGGCTCACTGGCTGAGTGTCTGCCTTCAGCTCAGGTTGTGATCCTGGGGTCCTGGGATACAGTTCTACATCAGGTTCCCTTTGGGGAGCCTGCTTATCCCTCCACCTATGTCTCTGCCTCTCTCTCTCTTTCTCTGTATCTCTCATGAATAAATAAATAAAATCTTAAAAAAAAGAAAAACCTTACAGCAGTCAGAGCTGCCCAGAGACAGAACGATCTATATCAAGAGAGAATCCATACATCAAAAAAGACATGTTGCTAGTCACAATCTAACAAAGGTCAGATAAACATTTCACAGGTATGTTGGAGATAGGGCTCTGATATCATGTGGGAAATTGGATTCAAGTTTTTAAGTTCCTGTATCAGTTAGCAATTGCTGTATAACCATCTCAAAAACCCATGGCTTAAAGCAGTAAGCATGTATTATTGCTCACATTGTCTAGGAGACAGCTGAATGATTCCTCAGTCTTGGTTGGGCTACCTCATGGGTCTGCTATCAGCTGATTGGGGTGCAAGTGGCCTTGCTGATCTGGGTTGATCACTACCACATATTTGTGAGTAATTGGCTATAACCTGGTTGAGAATGGCACTGGCTGGGACAAATGAGAGGCCTTCCATGAGGTCTTTAATTCTCTAGCAGGCTAGCTTGGATTTGTTTATGTAGTGGTAGTAGGGGTACAAGAGAACAAGAAACTCATGGCCTCTCAGATCCTATTCCTAAAACTGGTATTTTACTGCATCTCATTGAATAAAACAAGACATAAAGCCAGTCAAGATTCAAGGGGGGGAGGGGGAATGACTCTGCCTTTTCAATGAGAGGAACTGCAGACTCTTACTGCAAGGGTGTAGATAGTGGAAAAGAAAAAAATGATGGCTACTTGTTATAATTGGCCACACTCCTATCCCACATAGTCTGTGATTCCAATAGGCCTGTGGGCCTATCTTATTCATTTACAAAAGCATGTTGTGACTTTTATTTATTTTCCTTCTATTAATATATAATCTGTTTTATAACTGAAGGATTTATAATTCCTAATCATGATAACCTAGAGACATTGGCTATGGCTCCTTGAATCATTTACAAATATAGGTGGAATGTTGTCCTGTCTTCTATTTATAGAATTCTTAAGGCAATTGCCAAAATAGCAACAGCCACCACAACCAACACCACACCATTAGGATTTTCACCATTATATTCAGAGCTTGAAAA